>NC_142503.1:96432500-96732500 GCF_057876585.1 Rhinolophus sinicus
ATGTCTTGATGCCCAATGTGTAATTATTTTTGCTGGGAGGGAAAGCCGAAGGTGTGTTGGAAGATTCCATGTGTGCACACAGATAGGCAGGGCTGAATGTCCCTTCCTGCTCAGAGAGCCACTGTACACTCACTGGGCTGGACACCAAGCCATCTGCCCACAGCTCACCTTTGTGTGGTTCTCTTTAAAGGTGTTCGACTGTGTGGAGTTCTTTTAAATCTGCTATCATCTTGTAGTCTCCATTCGTTTTGCAGGATATTGTCTTCTTCCTTCCTCTGTTCGTACAGTTACTACGCAGGAGACAATGATTATCTGATCTCTTGGACTTGGAGAGATTATTTTCAGTTCTTGCATGTAACTTTTCTTCCTCTAAACCTTTTTCTGTTGCACAGTCTGTTGAAGGCAGTTGGGGCCTCCGGCCACTCTGAGGGAAGAGGAAGATGGTAGATTTGATTGGACTTGGACAGTGTTCTAGATTGTCTTATGGCTGCCTCAAGCTGTGGGGTTGTCATTTGTACCTCATCTTCAGAATTGTTAGCTAAAGCATCAGTAGCATTTCTGAAATGGTAGCTTTCATAAGTGTTTATATGTTGAATTGTTTTATTGCCCATTCTCAAAATAGCTTTGCACGGAGAAATCTTGTGCTGAGCAAGGAATGACCTCTCTCGGAAGTGCTGTTAGCTCTCTTTTTAATTAAATATGAAGATAGATATAGTATGACTGCATCCTTTTAGCTTTCCTTTGAACATTTCAGTGAATAATATCTGAGACGAAATTATACTGATTTATATGCTTTGTTTGAGGACCGATATTTGCTTTTAAAGAGTCCCAGAGGCTCGGGCTGAGGGGACCCTGATGACACACCCTTGCTGTACTTAACCCTCAGTCCCATTAGATCTGCTTTGCCACTGGAACCCGGCTGCTTTAATGCACTTGAGCTACTGCTGGGCCCTAATGATGTCTAAAAGAACCAATTTCGGCATTCCCAATGAGTTCTGGAGCATTGCCTGTAGATACAAGCAGTGACGATTTTATACCAAGCAAACAGAACAAGGTTCTTGCAGGAGCTTTGGGTCTTTTCACACCTGGGTGTGTGCCCTCACACTGTCACAAACACACATACAGAAGCGGAAACAGGCAGGTTCTGTCAAGGGCCCACCTGGTATCTCTGTGGAGGCCTGATGAGCTCTGCTGTGTGGCCTGTGGAAACACTTTACCTGCATTCATTGATCACAGCTCTGCAGAAGCCGCCACTTCTCCTGGGTGGCTGCTTACGGCGACGCTGTTGGAGCGGGTCATTCTGTGATCACCGTTTGCACCTGCGTTTGCTTAGGAAGCACTTGTGTCATACGTCTTGAAATCGTGTAGTACAAGGCTGTGCGCGTTCTACCTGCCAGTGATGGTTGTGAGTGGCTGAGATTAGCTATAAAACTAGACTGAGAAGCAGTTAGCTCCAGAGTCTAGATAGGAGAGAAGGCTGAGGAGATCAAGGTGAGAATCACCAGGGAAACATTTTTTTTTTACCCCATATCCTTTTTCTGAACGTACAGAAAAATGTTTCTCAAATCTGGGCCTTTTGGGAATGTGCAGATTCCCAAGAATTACCTCTGACTCACGGAGCCAGAGTTCCTCGGGTGGGGTCTGCGTGTGGCACCAAGTTCCTTAGGTGACTCCAGTACAGGTGCGGCAATAGTTGTACTTTTAAATAAGCTGAATTGTACTTGTTTTTATTTTGAGAAAAGGGAATATTACTATGTTGTTTGCAAATCTTGTAACAAATCTTAAAAATTTTGAACCACATCTCGTGTGAAAACAGTTTTATGAATAATAGGACCATATTCTCGTTCAGTGTATTTACTAATTGAGATCTTTTCCAAAATTTATTGGCAAAAATGAAGTGTTTCTCCTAAATGCTATAGATATTATGTTACAGAAAATAATGTTTTCAAAATGGCTGCTTTTGTAGTAGGAGTTTACTAGAATAATTGTTTTGTATTCTTCTCTCTTTAACCAGCTTCCTCAAATAACACAGGTTTTTTATACACTTGGTAACTGTATTTTCATTACTTTTTCGTTTAGGTTCTACTTATTTCTTTCTCTTTTCAACACCACAATGGTGTTGAGCTCTTAATGTTTATAAGTTTTATGAATCCTCCACATTACAAAAATGGGTGTTATTCGTTGGCGTTATTGGTGGGTAGGCGTGAATGAAATCTGAAAATATTGCGTGTATATCGGTGAGGGCTGAAGACCGTTATCTGTTTTCTTCATTATAAGAAAGCTTCAGTTTAATAACATTATACTTGAATTTCTGGTTTGGATTCCACAAATTCAAAAGGAAATATTTTTCTTTCTAAAACTTAACAGAATAAAAACTCTCAGAAGAATTTTTGTTCAAGTAGCAAAGCCTACACTTAAGATTTAACAGTTGCCTGAGGTGTGTCAACAGTAGGTAGCGTTCCTTTTTAATGCATTGCTTTGAGACCAGAAATGCTGTTCCCCTGGAGATGAGTGCAAAATGATCTACTGAACAGTTGCTAATGAAATTATCACACTGCATGAATAACTCTATTAAAAATGACTTTTGATTAAAAAATACTATCCCTAAGAAATAACGAGAATGATGGGAAATGCCACTGCCCCTCAGGTGATACACAAAGCTAGGTAATGGACCCAGTACTCATTGCTGGGAGATTGAATGGTACTTTCTGAAACTTAAGTAACCCACTTGTATAGTTATCACCTACCTTCCCATTTGAAAACTCGAAATCTGTATTTCTCAAATGAGTATGGCAGTGGGGCGGATAGGGAGAGGCCCGAATGGTTTGATTGTGGAGCTGTGTGTGAAGGCGATAGATAGGAATCACTGAGGGAGGGCATCCCGACCGCTGGGATCACTGGGGGAGGGCATCCCGACCACTGGGATCACTGGGGGAGGGCATCCCGACCACTGGGATCACTGAGGGAGGGCATCCCGACCGCTGGGATCACTGGGGGAGGGCATCCCGACCACTGGGATCACTGGGGGAGGGCATCCTACCACTGGGATCACTGGGGGAGGGCATCCCGACCACTGGGATCACTGAGGGAGGGCATCCCGACCACTGGGATCACTGAGGGAGGGCATCCTACCACTGGGATCACTGGGGGAGGGCATCCCGACCACTGGGATCACTGAGGGAGGGCATCCCGACCACTGGGATCACTGGGGGAGGGCATCCTACCACTGGGATCACTGGGGGAGGGCATCCCGACCACTGGGATCACTGGGGGAGGGCATCCTACCACTGGGATCACTGGGGGAGGGCATCCCGACCACTGGGATCACTGAGGGAGGGCATCCCGACCACTGGGATCACTGAGGGAGGGCATCCTACCACTGGGATCACTGGGGGAGGGCATCCCGACCACTGGGATCACTGAGGGAGGGCATCCCGACCACTGGGATCACTGAGGGAGGGCGTCCCGACCACTGGGATCACTGGGGGAGGGCGTCCCGACCACTGGGATCACTGGGGGAGGGCGTCCCGACCACTGGGATCACTGGGGGAGGGCGTCCCGACCACTGGGATCACTGGGGGAGGGCGTCCCGACCACTGGGATCACTGGGGGAGGGCGTCCCGACCACTGGGATCACTGGGGGAGGGCGTCCCGACCACTGGGATCACTGGGGGAGGGCGTCCCGACTGCTTCCTTGGTTCTCCAGTTAGAGGGAGGAGCCAAGTTGACATACCAGAATACTGAAAGGGAAGGATGTGGAGTTAACAAAGTTTCCCTGCTGTTTCTGACCTTGCCCTTCTCTGCCTCCTCTTCAAACCTGGCTGCATCTTTCTCCTTCCCTTTCTACCTTTGAGCCTGCCTTCAGGCTTACCTTTAGCACTTTGACTGTCACTGTCTTCCCACTTCTCTTCTTCATCCAGTGTCTCCTGCTTGCTTCTCGACCCAGCCAGGAAACCACTTAGATTAACTCTTCAAGTTACAAATCCCTTTGTCACCTGGTTCCTTGCTCTCTTGCCCATGCTGGCCGTTTTTACTCAACGTCTTATCAGTGTTTAGCCAATACAAATTTTTTCTTACCTGGATTCTTAGTTCAACATTGTTTCACTCATTGTTGTACTCTCTAGTTAAAAAAATTTCAGGGATCCTCCATAGTCAACTAAATAAAGTTGAAGCCCCTTAGATTTAGGTCCTATCAGATTTGCTCCCACATATGTTTCCAGCCGCCTCTGCTCTTCCCTGCTTTCCTAAGCACCTGACCATGGCCGCTGTTCCTGGCAGGAGCCCTGTGCTTCCTCACGTGGCCGCGCCTGCACTCACGCTCTTTCCTTTGCCAGGAATGACCTTCAGTGGTCATACGCGGTCAGACAATTAAGTCCACGAACTCATCCTAGAAAAAGTGCTACCTACCTCATTGCTGAATATCACTACGGTCACCTTTGAAGCACTCCCCTTGGGAAGCTATGCACTGATGTCAGAGCCTGGTCCACCCTTCAAAGCAATTGTCTAACTCTTTATCTGGAATGGTCATCAGAGCTGTTGTCATATTACCCTCGATGTCCTGAATGTCATCAAAATGTCTCCCTTTCAATATTTCTTTTATCTTCGGGTAAATAAAGAAGTCATTGGGGGCCAGATCAGGTGACTGTGGAGGGTGTTCCAATACAGTTATGTGTTTACTGGCTAAAAACTCCCTCACAGACAGTGCTGTGTGAGCTGGTGC
Source organism: Rhinolophus sinicus (assembly GCF_057876585.1). NCBI lineage: Eukaryota > Metazoa > Chordata > Mammalia > Chiroptera > Rhinolophidae > Rhinolophus > Rhinolophus sinicus. The sequence goes on from NC_142503.1 coordinate 96,437,221, forward strand.
ATTGTCGTGATGCAAGAGCCATGAATTGTTGGTGAGAAGTTCAGGTCGTCTAACTTTTTCATGCAGCCTTTTCAGCACTTCCAAATAGTAAACTTGGTTAACTGTTTGTCCAGTTGGTACAAATTCATAATGAATAATCCCTCCGATATCCAGAAAGGTTAGCAACATTTTTGCATCAGGTTCGCGAACTTAATTGTCAGGCCTTGTATTTGTCCTGTAGTGACTGCTTAAATCTACTTCTTCCTTGGAGCTTTTATGATCTTTTCCCTTAGAATTAAGTTCATTTTTTTTTTTTTCAAGACTCCCATGGTCCTTTGCTTATAACTTCGGTGACCCCCGAATTTATCACCTGGTGTAGGACATTTCTGAGAGTGAAGGGGTATCCTTAATAATTGCCTTGGAACAATAAGCATAAATCAGGACTTCCTGGAAAACTGGGATATATGGCCACCCTATTTATAATTCACTTTTGACCTTTTTCATGTGGTGCCCTGTTTTAGACTTGGCTGCGAGCATGTCCTTCTCCCGCTTCAGGAAGCTTCCAGCGGACAGTACCCTGCTGCAGAAGGGGTGCAGGTCTTTGTTGCACGTAGTGAAGTAAACCTTTGAAACCTTCGTCTCTCCCTGCCTTGAAAAACTGAGATACCTTTCTCATGTTCCCCATTTCCATTCTTGAGCCCTTTTAATCCTTTCTCCATACCGAAGCCAGCCTGATCTTTAAAAACTAGATATTTGATGGTGCAAATCCTCTCGGTGGCTTCTCAGTATATTCAAATTAAAATTCAGACACATATGAGCTGCTGTGCTCGTTACCCAGCTCCCTGTTTCTTCAGCATCACCTCATGTTACCTTCTCTTGCTCCCTGGCTCCTGCCCATTGGACCTTCTGTCATTTTGTCCCACATGGCAAGTTCTTTTCCAGGTTGGGTACCTTACACACGCTGTTTTCTCGACCTGCATTGGACCTCGCTCAGCTCTTGGCCTGATGGCCGCCTTCCAGTCCTTTAGGCCTGAACCGAAGTGGCATCTTCTCAGTGGCTTTTCCTGACCATTTTGTTCACCCCAGGGTCTGCCTTAAGTCCCTTCTCCTCTGCACCCACCGTTTTTATTTGCCAACACTTAACTCAATTTATAATTACAAATGTTTTTTCTTTTTTTTGTTTGTCTTTGAATTCTTCTTGAATGTCTGCTCCTTTTGCTAGACTCCAGGTTCTCCTGAAGGAAAGTATCCATTTTCTCCACCATACTGTTTGTACCACACAGAAAAATCTGCTCTATAATTAAAGTTGCATGACTGAAGGTTGGAATAATTATTTTTCCAATTGATGACATTGATAATCACACACCCTTGTTGCATTCCAACGTTAATTGCTTACAGGAGAAAAAAGCCAATATAATATGACCTTTGATTTCCCTCTCTGGGGTTATGAATGTAGAATGAGATTCCGATCAGCACATACACACCAGGCAGAAATGTATTCCAAGAATATGGCGTCTGTTGTTCTGCATGGAACCTGTGTGCAGTCTGTCTTGCCTGTGTCGTCGCCTCTCAGGATAGTGAAATGGCTTGTGCTGCCAGGAAGTGCTGGCCCAGGGAAGCTGCAGCCTTTCTGTTCTCAGAGTTAATCCAAAAGAGACCAGTCAGCAGCAGAGAGAGAGGAATGTGGGTGGGATTTACTGAGCACTCTTTCACATGCTGGTATGTGTGTGGGGCTCTACCTTTTTACGAATGGTAACAAACTATATTTAGAATATCCTGTCTTTGCACTGTGAAATTATTGTCCCACATGCCCTCTGTCTAAAATATTTTGACTTCAGAAAACTGTTTAATTTTATTTCCATTTTAAGTGGACTAATTCATTCATTCATTCCTCCCGTATTTCCTGGTTCAGCAAACATTTACTGAGCTTCCTTTGTGAGGATGTTCACCAGGAAAAGCCTGGCCTGGATGCATTTTCAGCTTGGAATAGCCGTCCTGGCCTCCTGGAGAGCTCAACATAAGTGAGGCTGAGACTGACAGATTAAGTACAGTTCAAAGGACATTGCTGAGATCTCTTAGAGAGCAGATACTGTCAGACATATGTATCTGTGTCTTTCCCACCAGGCCGTTTTTCTTGACCTCCCTTTTTCCTTTTTGAGAAACTTGGGAATAATGCTCTGTCCTACTGAAGGCAGCAGTAACATAGATCAGTGCTGTGTTGTTTTCTGTTTTGTTGGGTTCTTAGTTTGACAAATAAAGGCTTTGGCATTCTCACATTTTTAACCTCAGGTGCCATTTACTGGGAATTGCCTGAACAAGCAATTTTATTAAAATCTTAATGGCTCTCCAATGTTTCCAGCAACTGTCATTTTTTTTTAGGTATATTTTCTAGACATGATTTCGCTATGGTTCCATACCCAATTGTCCCCTCTTACTCTTGGAACTCTTGGTGTCAGAAAGTCATAGTTCTGTCCAGAGGGTGGAGCTTTTATGCTAATCTACACAAAGCAGAAACCAAAAATTTCTACCACTCTGTCCTTTCTATTTACTTGGAAGTAGACGATTATTTTCAATACACGTAGAACTTCAAATATTCTAAAATATTCAGAAAGAGTATTTGAAAAGAAATTTAGGCCTCAAATTTAAGGTGAGAATATTGAAGGAAAATTGTTCAGTTAATAATCCCAGGAGTAAGTTATAGAACAGTTCCCAGTTTGCTAGCAAGTTGTTTTTTCTTTCAAAAGATACTTTGTAAATTGCCTTTTTCTTCTTTTTGAAATTCTGACTTTCTTAGAAAGTGTTAAAAATGATGGTTTCCCAGTGAATTTCACTCATACTACTCACTTTCCCTTGGTATCTATTCACTGACTATTTATGGACCGTGTACTACAATGGGCAGACATTCTTTTAGGTACATACAGCAGATAAAACAACGAAGATCCCTGCCTTGGTGGGTTCCGTCCTTTTCCTTGCAGACAATTTCATTTAAATGTCCAACCCAGACCTTCTCAGCTTCCAGTTTCATAAAGCTAGGTGCTGATTACAGCTTTTTTGTAACCTGGGTTATCCATAAGCTCTGCAAACTCAGCATGTCTCACATTGAACTCCGTAATAGTTGTCCTAAATTTACTCTTCCTTTTGAGTTTCCTTCTTTAGTTAATCAGCTAAACATCCAAACCATAAATTTGCTAGATCTTTCCAGAAACCTGAATGTCACGTTACTCTTCCCCTCACTCCTCATATTCATACATCCTGTAGGGTTATGTCCTATGCATTTCTCATTGACCCTCTGCCTGTACCACTCCCCACCCTTGCTGTCACTGCGTTGTTTCAGATCTTCCTTGTCTGGGCTGTATTACAACAGTGGCTTCTTACATGGCTTCTCAGCCTCTAATCTCACTGTTCTTCAGTTGTTCTCCAAACTCCTTCTGATATAAACTTGAAGGTATGCAAATTGAGTCATGTTATTTGGTTGAAGAGATTTCATTGGCTTTCCTTACTTCCAAGCTACACTACAGCTTCTTTATATGGTAGAGAAGTGCACATGCTTTTATGCCTGGAGTCACTCCCCCATCTTCCTCTTGGTGCTTCCAGGCACCAAGAGGTACCCCTGTCACACCAGACTTGTTTCTTTTCTAAAATGTCATCTTGCAGTCAATCCCACAAATCTAGGTGCCCTTTGCCTTTGTGAGTCTGATCCTAGTTACATGTGAGAAGCACAGTCCTGCTAAGTTGGAAATGGAAACTTCTACCTGTTAAAATAACTTACATTTTGAAAAGGATACTTTTTTGGTTGGGAAAATGTGCAGTTACGTAGAATTTAATGTGGTACAGGAAAATGAACAGTTGTAGCGGATCATGGGAACACATTTGGGGTGGGTAGTCCAAAACAACTGAAAAGACAACATTTTTTTTTTCGTGATGGTAGTTGCTGGGCACTGATGGTTGGGGGTGACCAGGCTTTTGTTAATGGAAGTGTTTTCCAGGCGTAGGGCTTGTAAGTGAAGGCTGAGCTCATTGGGGCTTTTCATCTCTACAAATGGTGACTTTGCTTCTCTCTGAGTGGTTCTTCAGGGGTCACACCCAGGAATCCTAGACATGATGAAGCATTTCGTTATGCTTGGTTAATGTGGAAATGAAGACTTTTATTGATACAGAGATATTTCTGTTACCAATCAGTTGTATAAATTTTGAGGGGATTTTAGCATGTGATTTATATTGGCTTTTATTTTTAAATAAGGTGCCTGAAAAAGTGACTACAAATGTGCTAAAGGTTTATTTGAAGTAAACACAGTATTATAACTCCCCTGGCACAGACATTCTATATTGTGTCTTGGTGAGTAAAGGCGCAAAGCAAGGTAATCATAATGCTGGTAGAAAACAATACTTAGAGCTGGGATCCCAGGATTTTAATTTTCGGGTCTTGTACTAGCTTCAGTGTCCACATTCCTTTCCGTAAAACTTTGGTGTCAGTGCTATTCTTTTTTTTTTTTTTTTTTTAAGCAACTGGTTGCTTGTGTTATTTCTTACCAAAATTGCAACATTCAAGACCAGAATAGTTTCTAAAATATATTTTCAATGCACAGTTGGACTGTGTTTTTTTTAAAAGCAGATTAAAGCAGTAATTTAAGAAAAAGCTTTATTTTCCTGCACATTTCCACATTCTCTCTTGAAGGCTGCACTTGGAGGTAGAGATATTTCTGTTGAAGAGGAGGTTGAGCTAAGGATTGCTTTTCTCTTGTCGTCTCCAGGGTGGTCCTTAACTGTTTTCCTACATGTCATCCTAGCTCACCTTCCTTCCTTGACAACAAAGCAAGAGGAAGGTGTTCAATTGATGGGATGGTGAATCTGAGTGTGAGAAACAACCACACAGTATGCTGAACACTTTACGTCAGTCAGGCCCCTTCTGCACGTCTTTGTTCGTTCACACTCCGTGAAATACTGTTTATACATAGATAATTGAGGACAAATTGTGGTTACTGATAGGAGAAATGCTCTTTAGGTTCCTCATTCAACAGTTATGGGTGTCTTCCTTCAGGGAATTAAAAGTATTCCTCCTGATGTCACATGTTGGCGGCTAGAAGGAGAGGAAGCTGTCTTTACATTGTTTATGGCGGTGACTCTGAACTCACACAGATATGTTAAGCACTAGAGCTAATGAGAAGGATGGTGGGCAGGTGTGTGGTGAACATGCTCAGGGAGGAATAGGAAGACAGTGTTTGCTGTTGCATTGTTGAGGCTACAGGAATACTGTATCGGAGAAAGTGCTGGGGAACCGGGAGTCTTGGGTTCCTGGGTCTGTCTCGCTCCTGGAACGCTGTCTGACCTTCCCCAAGTACTGGCTTTCTTTGACCCTCCGTTTCTGTTGTTGAGCTGGAATGCAAATGCTTCTAATGCTGGGAAGCTGTGATATGTATGCAGAAGTTATAAGTGCTGGGATACTTATAATTCCCTTTTCCTTAAAAGTGTTAAAAAGTAGGTTAAAAACACACACACGAATTATCTGGAATTTGGTGAAATTAGCAGTTAAGATGAACCTGTACTTCAAATATGTAGTTATACAAAGAACAGCACCTCAGAGTTTCTGCGTTACAGTAATGACTCACTTTGGTAAAATCATGATGTGCATAAGGTTGTTAGACTACCGTAGATCCCAGTGGGTACATTAGATTGAAAAACCTTAGATGGAGTGGGCCCATGCATACTGTTTTTAGCAGATGATAAAAGCTTTTTTGCTGAGACGATAGTTTGGGGGCCATTCCTGTTGGCAGCTATCTGAGAATTACAACTTTAGATCTTTCAACTTGAAATCATTGAAATCTGCTTCTTACAAGTAACTCATGAGGAAGGAATGTAACAAAATTATTTCTAAATTTTCTTTTTTAACCACTAACCCATGTTTTTGTACATGTCAATTTTTAGTTTAATTTTTCAATTTTGCAGAAAGTAAATTTTGGAGAAAGTGTATTGGTTCTTCTAGCTTTGGAAAATCCTTCCCTGTACCTCATTTATACAGAATGAATGAAATTTATAAGAAACAGTGTGACCTCATTGGGACCGTTCAGCGGTCACTTGGAGGAAGTGATCACTGCACTGTATTTCCTGCCCCTTCCCTGTGAAGTGTCTTCCTTCAGTTAATGTTTTATGTGCATTCAGTGTGTCCCAATCCCTGCTCTTATTACAAGGACATACGGGAACTATATGATGAGTCTCTGTTTTCTAGGGCTTCGTCCTTGGGTTACCTAATTACTTGGGAACAGTTTAAAGTAAATAAACTGAAAAATCCTCCTTGAAAAGTTGTTGAATGATAGATATGCTCTTAGCTTCTCACTAATCTCCCTTGTGATTTCTCTAATGCCATATATTTTTCTTGGGAGAGTTTTCTTACAGCTGTATTTGTGATCTTGGACTAGGATTTATGAGCTGCCACCATTAAGGTCTCCCTCTGGCTTCGTCCTCAGAGAGGGAGGGTGTTTGTGGTTTGTTTTCTTATTGTTAATATGTGAAGATTTTTCCAAATAAAAATGAATGCATAAGTGTTTTTCTTGACTCTGTCTTTTTGGATTGATTTATTATGAGAAATGTGTGAATTGTGAACATTTCTTCCTGAAATGCAAGACAAAATTTCTATGTCTTCAGGTTCAGCATTAGACTTAGGATATTTAAAAAAAATAAAATAAAAAATTGTTATAACCAGGACAAGTAGAAAAGTTAAATGAAACAAACAAGAAAAAACTGTGGTGGGAAGTAGAAGGAGAAAACTCAGGACATGTAAGAACTAACCGTTCTGGATCTTAGTGACGATTTTAACATGATTAGTGACGACTGACTGACCCCAGCCTGTTTAAGGGGCTCTCTGCCGACTCCCCGCGTTCCATTCCTGCGTAGGATTCACACACAGCAAACTGCATCCTCCTTGGCTCTTTGACCTTATGCCTTCATCTGTGAGAGCCTTGGATCACTGGCTGAGCCAGCCCAGCGGGTCACTATAAACCATTACCAACTCGCATAGCTTTGTCCTCTTTCCACCCCTAGAGACTCGGTGTGGCAGTTCAAATCTGTTTGCATTATCATTCAGCAAGCTTGTGCTGATCCTGACTGTGCTTCAGAAAGATGTTTTTGTATCTGGTAACACAAGTAGCACCAGACTGACTTCCATATTAACTCAGCCTGCTCTAAGACTTTAGAAGTCACTTGTGTAGCTTTGCTTCTGTCTTGGCGTGGGCACACAATACGGACATGCACAGTAAGCACTAGATGGGAAGAAAAACCACGTTTCATGCTCTTACATGACCCAGAACCGTTTCCCTTCTCAGGGTGATTTTTGGTTGTGGCCAGCTGAGAAACTCCCCATTTAATTAAGTTGTAATGTTACATGCCAGAAAAAGTACTTCTCTCCTTATGAATTCTCCCACTTCTTAATGAAGACCATTTTCTCATGGGGTGGATACACCCCATGATCTGGGTAACCCCAGGCTTGTGGGAAAGGGGATTGGCAGTGTGGGGTGGTTGTATAGTATCTCTCAAGTAATTTTCTATGGCATTTTAAATATTTTCTATATTTTCCTTTCCTTCAGGTATTGGTTTCTTGTTTTGTAGTAAAAGGAAACCAGTGTTGATATTGTTTCCCTGAGGATTTATATAACAAGCGAAAAAAAAGTGAGGGAAGTTAATTTTCATTTTCTTAAAGAATTAATTAATCAACATGTGTGAAAGTGATTCACCAGTTGTTCGATTATCAGTTACCACAGGTGGGTACACACTGGGCCCACACTGTTTGCCTCAATCAACTCTGTAAATGGTTGTCCAAGCGACCTTCTCTTCCTGCCTTTCTTTTCTTTCTTTTTTTTTTTAAAAATGATATAACTGACATAAACTGGATGATAAGTAAATTTCACTCAAAATGAGTGAAATTTATGTATATGGTGTGAGGTACATGAAAATTAATTTCTTTCATATGTGGACATCCAATGTTCGTACAGTCAGTTTTGAAAAAGCTATCCATTCTCCACTGCACTGCCTTTGCACCTTTGTAAAAAAAAAAATCAAAAAACCAAAAACCAGTTGTCTGTATATGTGTGGATTGATTTATGTGTTGTCTGTTGTGTTCCATTTGTCTATTTGTGTACCTTTTGCCAATACAATTGCTTTACAGTAAGTCTTGAAACCGGGTAGTGTTAATCCTCCAACTTTGTTCTTTTTCAAAAGCTCTTTGTAGGTGTTGTGTATTTGCATGTGAAGTTTAGAGTCAGCTTATTGTTTTCTACAGCATTCTGCTGGGATATTGGTTGAGATTATGCTGACATATAGATCAAATTAGGGGCAATTAAAAGTTTAAAACTGTTGCGTTTCCAACTCTTGCATAATGTAGATACCTCGATTTCAGTCTTATTTAATTTGTGTTAGCAATGTCTGTAGTTTTCAGTGTACAGGTTTTTCACATCTTCTGTCAGGTTTATTCCTAAGTATTTAATATTTTTGATGCAGTAGTAGATGGTGTTATAGTTTGTTTCCATTTGTTAATTGTTAGTATATCCATTGACTTTCGTATGTTCATCTTGTATCCTGCCACTGTACCAAACTCCCTTATTAGTTCTACTAGTTTTTTTGTAAGTTCCATCCGATTTTCTACATGGATGATCATATTTTTAGTGACTAGTGACAATTTGTTTCTTTCTTCCTAATCTGGATGTGTTCTTTTTCTTTGTTGAGTGCACTGACTAGAATTTGCAGCATCGTTTTAATAAAAGTAGTAAGAGCAGACCTCCCTGCCTTGTTTCTGATTTGGGGTTGGGAATGGGTGGTATCTGGTCTATTCCGCATTAAATCTGATGTTAGCTGTAGGTTTTTCATAGATGCTTGAAAATGTTTCATTCTCTTCTTAGTTTCTAAGAGGTTTTATCAGGAATGGATGTTTGATTTTGTCAAATACCTATTCTGTGTCTATCAAGATCTTGTGATTTTCTCTGTTAGCGTGTTAATATGGTGATTTACACTGATTTATTTTTAAATGTTAAACTTTATATTCCTGGGTAAACCCCACTTGATTGCAATGTATTACTTTTTAAACATATTGTTGGATTCGATTTGCTAAAAATTTGTAAATGGATCTTTGCATCTATGTTCATGAAAAAAATTGATCTGTAGTTTTTCTGTGTGATGTTTTTGCCTGGTTTTGGTATCAGGGTAATGTTGGCCTCATGGGATGAGTAGGGAAATATTCCCTTCTTCAGTTCCTTGGAAGAGTTTATGTCAAATTGTGATTATTTCTCCCTTAAATGTTAGATATAAGAATTTTATCAGTGAAGCCATCTGGGCCTAGAGTTTTCTTTACATGGGAAGATTTTAAATTAGCTATTCGATTTCTTTACTTGATACAGGACAATTCATATTATCTATTTCTTCATTAGTCAGCCTTGGTAATTTATGTCATGTGAGGGAGTTTTTTATTTTATCTAAGTTCTTGAATTGATTGGCATAAAATTGTTTCTATAATATTCCCTTACTGTCCCTGTAATATCTGTAGACTCCAGTGATTTTCCATCCATTCTTGATGATCTCTGACTTTTAGTTGATATGTTTACCATTTACGTTTAATAAGATTATTCATATAGTTAGTTTTGTGTCTATCATGCTGTGATTTCTATTTGTCAGATCTTGGTTCCTTTTCCCTTTTTTCTTGACTTCTTTTGAATTAATATTTTTTTAAGATTTCATTTTATCTCCTTTGTTGGCTTTTTAGTTATAATTCTTTATTCTATGTTTTAATGGTTGTTTCAGAGTAATACTAAATATCTTCAAATATCATAGTCTTCATCAAGTAATATTATTTCATGTTTCCTGTATGTTATAAATACTATTCCATTTACTTCATTACTCTTTTCAGCCTTTATACTGCCAACCACATGAATTTTACTTTTACATATGTGAAAAATGCTGCAATACATTGCTATTATTTCTGTTTCAACAGTGTATTATGCTTTAAAGGGATTTAAATAATAAAGAAAAAATTTTACATACAGAGGTTGCCAAAAAATGTGTACATATTTTAAAATTGTATTAATATTGTAATGCCATTTTTGACAACATGGATGGATCTTGAGATTATTATGCTAAGCAAAATAAGTCAGACAGGAAAAGTAGAGAACCATATGATTTCACTGATATGTGGGATATAAAACTGAAAACAGCAAAGGAACAAGACAAATAAATGAAGAAAGAAAAACTTACAGACACAGACAATAGTCTAATGGTTACCAGAGTGTAAAAGGGGAGAGAGGTGGTAGATGAGGGTTAAAAGGGATCACATTTCAGTGATGTAAGTAGAAGTGACTCTGGGTGGTGAACACACAATGGGATTTATAGATGATGTGATACAGAATTGTATACCTGAAACCTATGTAACTTTACTAACAATTGTCACCCCAATAAACTTTCATTAAAAATAATTATAATACTCAATATATACCAATAACAAAAGATAAATACAAGTCACGTTTGACTTCTGCAATTACAAGAGGTGCTCAAAGTGTTATATCAGTGTCCAGACATTTCTGATTACGGCGAACTACTGCTTGAGTAACATTGACCAAAGTGTCCACTTGGATACATTTTTTGGCACCTCTGGTATATTTCTTCTGCTGGTTACCATTTCTGGTGCCCTTTAATCCTTTGCATATATCTGATTTACATTTCAACCTTTTTTTTTTTTTTTTGTCTGAGGACTTGCTTTAACATTTCTTGCTGAGGTAATTGTACTACTAATGAAATCTTTAAGATTTTTTTTTTTTGCCTGAAAACATCTTTATTTCCCCTTTGTTTTTGAAAGATTTTTTTGCTAGCTGTAGAATTTAGGTGTATAGGCCCCCCACCTCCCAGTATTTTAAAGGTGTTGCTCTATTATAATTCTTTCATTGTTTGCCAACAAAATACAATGTCATTCTTAGCTTAGTTCTTATTAATGTAATATATCATTTCTTTGAGCACTTTGTATGATTTTCTCTTTATCTGCTTTTGAGCATTTGGTTTTGTTGTGCCTTGGAATAGGTTTCTTCATGTTTCTTTTGCTTTAAATTTGTTGAGTTTCTTTGATCTGTGAGTTTATAGTTTTCATTAAGTTTCAAAATTTTTGGTCATTATTTCTTCAGAGTTGTTTTTTTTTTTGTCCCCCACCCCTTTTCCAGGGATGCTTATTTCCCATGTGTTAGTTTGTTTGACATCTTTGCAACTGTTCATTTTCTTTGCAACTGCTCATTGCAACTGTTCATTTTTCTTCATTCTTTTTTGTCTTTGTGTTTCATCTTGGATAGTTGCTAATGCTGTGTCTTTAAGTGTACCTATCTTGGTCTAAGCTGTTATTAATCCTATCCAGTATATTTTTCATCTCAGACAGAGTGGTTTCTTTTTAGAAGTTCAAATATTTCCATGTCTCTACTTAACTATTTGAACACATGCAATATAGATATAATAATTGTTTTAATGTCTTTTTTTTCAGTTACCCTTCGTGACAGTTCTAGGTCGACTTTAATTTACTGACCCTTCTACTCATTATGGGTCATATTTTCCATCTGTGTGTCTGGTAATTTTTGATTGGAAGGCAGGCATTGTGAATTTTACCTTGTTGGGTGCTAGATGTTTTTGCATTTCTCTAAGTCTTCTGGAGCTTTATTCTGGGATCAAGTAAAATTACTTGGAACAGTTTGAGCCGTTTGAGTTTTTCTATTATAACTTGTTAAGGAGGAGCTGGAAAGGTGCTCTGTCTAGGGGTTGCTTATCCCCCATTACTCTTGTGAGACCTCCCGGAATAGTCTCTTCAATACTGTGAAATACGAGCTTTCTAGTTTTGCTGATAGGAACTGACCCTGGTCACAGTCTATATAAATGCCAGTAAATGTTTCTTCTAATCTTTCCCCTGCTGCCAGCCTAGTGAAGTTTCCTCCTACTTAAGCACTATCTCTGCTGCATACTTAGGGGTACTCTGTGTAGTTGTCACTCCTGTGACTTCTAGCTGCTGGGCTCCTTATACTCTAAACTCTTGTGTCCTCAACTCAAGGACTCTGCCTGGTTCTGCCTCAGTTTCCCCTCCTTGCATTGTACCCTAGAAACTCTAGGCAGTAAGTAGGGACAGTTATAGGGCTCTCTTTATTGGTTTCCTTAGCAGAAGGATCCTGTTCTTAGTCGCCTCATGGCCAGTGTCTTGAAAAGTATTGTTTTATATATTTTGATAAATATTTTTGATAGTGTCAGGCAAGAGGGTATATGAGGTCTTTGTTCCAACATCTTGACTAAAAACAGCCAGTCCCTTATTTCTTTTAATGACATCACCACCCCTTTCTTTTCAGCCCAGCTCAAGACCACGGTTCATTTTTCACTGTTTTCTCTTTGGGTCCAACTCGTTCTTCAAGTCCTTTCTTGTTTCCTACTATACTTGACATTTTTTTTTTTTTTTTTTTTTTTGTATTTAATACTAACAGTCTTCAGAGAAATATCATTAACTTATACCAACAAATGAGAAACATTGAGGTGGAGGGAATATCATGGGAATAGTCTAAAGTCTTGGTACGCTAGTACTGTACTTGGGATATTTCTTAATACAGTTTAATTCATTGTAAAATTTTCATGTCTGGTATGTTGATAGTGCAGAATTATGTCCTGATGAGTATATTTGCTTAAGTATTTTAAAGAAAATAATATATTTGGGCAGGTTTGTTTTTCCAGACTGAGCAGTAATGCCTTTGTTGCGTTTCGGATTTTGGTTCTCACTCTATCCTACCACCGTCCTCACATTTTATGTGTGTGTGTGTGTGTGTGTGTGTGTGTGTGTGTGTATGTATACTTTGCTTTCCTGTTTCTCCCACCACTTAGTATGCAGCTTGAAACCAGCCATTTTTGGATCTTACAACCTCGTATGGTCCCTGGCATAGGGCTGCTCAGTTAATGTTTGATGATTTGGACTGAGTAGGCTAGAGTTTTAGGGATTTCATACATAGTTAAGGATTTACGGAGAATCTCTACATTATACAGATTCCTAACTGTCTGTGTGTAACAGTATAAAGCATATCTGCATCATTGTAGCTTGTTATTACATGTCTTTGGTGTATTGAGAAAGAGCTGTCAGAAAATGGGCTCTTTGTTACCTAGAATTACTAGTTACCTGTGTTTTGCCATTGATCAGAATGTCTTTTTCATGTTGTTGTATTCATTTTGGTGTTTTATGCTAATAAGAGGTAGCCTGGAGGAGCAAGGCCTGCTCGGTCTCCCTTTGTGACCTTGTGGCCATATCATGTACTGGTGAGGGTCAGTCAGGGGTTCCTTTCTTCTGTTATTGTCTTGCCAAACTTACTTTTCCTAAACATTTGCTACCGTCTCTTCCCCCCTCCCACTCTTCTCCCTCTGCCTGCTCTCTGACCCCATGGGGGGTGGGGGAGAACAGAGAGGCCAGCGTCTATTAAACTCTGGTCCAGAAAAATTCCACAAAGAGCTGTTGAAGAAAAAGGTCTCCCCTTGCAGCCAGCCTGCCGGTCTGACTACTTACCTTGGCTGGGGAGTCTTGGACTTGATGATGTCCTTTAAAACCATTCTTTTCACTTGATAGAACAAAATCGCTTTCTTTGCCTTTGATTGCTCATCTCCTCCTCACAAAACAGATTATGCGATGCTTCCTCTCTGAACACACCAGTATTCTCGCTCCCTAGGCCGAAGGCCTGGAAGGGGTGTGTGTGCCCTGTGTGTGGGGGTGTCTGTGCTATGTGTGTGCTTATAGTTTTCACTGCCTTTGGATTCATCCGGTTCTAGAAACTTGCTTGCATTGCATGGTTCTGGCTCCCTCTGCAGCCCCAAATGGAAAAGTGCTTTGTTGTCTTTTGTTGCTCAGAACTCCAGCTCTCAGTCTTCTCTCTTTGAACAGAGGATCCCAGCTTCTGTGCAAGTAAGTGCAGATGAGATTTCAGATTTAGGAATGCATTTTTTTGTGGAGGAGGGGGCAAGGCTTAGTGAAGACTGAAGTCACATTTCAGGAAAGCTTCAAGAGATGAGAAAATGGTGAGGAGGGAGGGGAGAGAAGGGAGAAAAGGCAGAAGGGGCAAGCACAATTGCAAAATTAATTTGGTAAGTTGAAGGTTAATTTACTTACAAGTATTTACTGTACTCTTTTGTTAAGAAACTAGAGAGTGTCCGAGTAGAAGCCTAGAGCTGTTGTAGAATGTCCAGGCCTATGTGGGTGGATTACACTCCTAGGAACTAATATACATCTGTGATTCGGCCTCCAGGGCTGGCTTGGTTGGTAAATATTCAGGGTAACTTTAAGTAGCACTTGACATCTTAGCTTGAATTTATTGACTTTTAAGGTCCCCTTGAGAATTTGACCCTTTCCTCCCCAAATGTGCAGCTGCTATTGAGTGCAGCAACATGAACCCTGGCTTCCAAAACAGAAGTTCTGTAAGCAGCGGCCAGCCAGTGACCTGCAGTGATTCCCTGACTCGTAAGGGCAGGGTTTCTACACGCAGCTTGCCCTAGTCAAGTAAAGCTGTGCACACTCAAGGGTGCCTTTTTTTTTTTTTTTTAAATTTTATTGGGGAATATTGGGGAACAGTGAGCTTCTCCAGGGCCCATCAGCTCCAAGTCGTTGTCCTTCAATCTAGTGTGGAGGGCGCAGCTCAGCTCCAAGTCCAGTTGCTGTTTTCAATCTTTAGTTGCAGGGGACACAGCCCACCATCCTATGTGGGAATTGAACCAGCAACTTTGTTGTTGAGAGCTCGTGCTCTAACCAGCTGAGCCATCCGGCCACCCAAGGGTGCTTTTGGGGGGCTGGTATGATCTGTTCATCTGGGTGCTGGTTCTACAAATGTGTTCAGAGTGTGAACATTACACTGCCATGTGTGAGTTTTCTGTTTGTATGCTATATATCGGTAAAAAGTTTATTTTAAAGATTTCATAAATTAAGTGCTTTTAAAGAGCATCCATTGAAGTCTCATTTATATCAGTAACAACGCATACAAGTGCAGAGATGTCTGCTCTGTGACATAGGCCTCTTTCTAAGTCATGCCACATTAGGTCTTGTCTCCTTTAAGGGGTGAGTACGTGTACATATCTGCCTATGTAAGGGGACTTTTATTTAATAGATAATTAGAATGTTTATGTAATAAATTCATGTTTTGGAGTTATTTTATATTCATAAAGTGAATTTTGGATCTTTGAGTCGTGACTTTCCTCATTTAATAGGTCAGCATCATTTGGTTTGGGCTTTTTTTTCTTTGTATAATCCTTTCTAGGACTTAGGATCTCTGTGAATTGCTAACCTGAATTCTTTATGAACTCAAATAACTTGCATTGATTTTCTTGGAAGGTCACGGTGATGTTGGTTCTGTTTGAAATGAAGTATTATACATCTTTATAATCCAAAAAGTAGGAAAGTATTATGGTCAGTTTTATTATCCACTCTTACTTTCCCTTCCCATCTTCTGTGTTTGACTCATATAAATCTCACAGTTATTTTCTTGAAACCTTTGTATCTTGCCTCCTTTATTGTCACTAAAGCTTTTCTACATGTAGAAGGATAAAGCTAGGTATTCCTACTTGACAATGTCGTGAATAATTGCTAAAATTCAGCACTGGTTTAGATTACTTACTCTCTAATTTGACTGTAAAGGTCTAGTTTAGAGATATATTACTTTTGCTGTTTAGACTGAAAAAGTAAAACAGTTAGCTGCAGAATCTAGTTTTTATCCTGGAATAAACTCATGTAGCCTTGTTGATTTGAGTGGAAATTAGAAAGCTCAGCCTTTTCTCTAGAGGTCTCCTAAAACTGTTTCCCTGGCTTTGTGTTGAAAGGACTAATCTACAGAAGTGGACATGACGGTGAGAAGGGCAGGAGATTCTCAGAGGAGTGTCTGACTTAGAGTTTAGTGTGTAGGGATTGCGAGAGTTTGTGGTGGCATGTTTCTGTCCTAACTTGTTGGGCACTCACAGACCCTGAACCCAAGGACTGTATTTTTATTTGGAGCAGACACTGACCTCTTTTTCTGGTCTGAAAACAGTGCAGTGTATCAGTTTGGGTAGCTTGGGTTATAAGAAACCTAAATTAGTTTGAAGTGGAATTATCCTGATGAAAGGGCAGTTGAAAGCCCTTGACACTGGACAGAGGATTGTCTAGTGTCTAATCTCGGCTCAGAATGCACCAGACATAATGAGAGTCATTATGAACTGCTGATCTCGTACCCCTCCCCTTTGCAGATCCATTAGACTTGCAAAAATAGCCAGCACTGTGTGTGTTTGGCACAGCGCCCGCTGTGTGCCTGAGGAAGAAAGGTGCCTTGTTTGCACTCTAAACAGATCCTGGCGGTCATGTTACAGCTCTGCTTGGTTCTGAGCTCCTCTGTTCAGTCTCGTCCTGACAGATGCTGTCGTTGCCACCCCTGAGCAAGACAAATGTGGCCACTCTGCGGGAGTTGGCTGTTGCCCAGCTGTGCTCGCCAGCGCCCGAAACTGATGTGCTGTGTACCTGTGGACAGGTAACAGCCTGTGGGCCTGTCACCGGCTGCCCCGCTGTGCATCACCTTGGAGTTTTTCCCATTTCCAAAGGAGAAGTTTTCGTTCTCTTTGGTCAGATAAGAGTGTGAGCCCTGAACTTCTCTTCCTGCATTTTGAACAACAGATGTTTGTTAAGCACCCACTGAAGTGCCCGAGAAGGGTCCCTGCCCTCTAGCAGCCCACCATCTCTGTGGGTAGGACATTAAGCACAGTCACGTGATCATGACTCGACTCGCTATGTGCCTAAAGGACTCTGGGAACAAAGAGGGGATCTCTGTGGATGTGTATCACGGGGGAGTCCTGTCTCCTGGGCTCTGAGGTTAAGTAGAGCTTGGAGCATGTGCTGTTCCATGTTGCTGAGGTCCAAGGTGAAAGAGAAGTGGCTTGAAATGAGCGTCATGAACCTAGTCTGGGGGCTGGTTTTGGAGGTTACAGGCAGTGAGGAATCATAAAGGAATTTAAACATAGATGAGTAGCCTCTTAAAATTAGTTTTCTAAAGCAGGCGGCAGGTGGAGACTGGGATTATACAAAAAGTGGTAGAAAAAGTTGGGGAGTGATAGGCTATGAAGTTGTGAGTGGGAGGCATGGGGAACTTTCTGGATTAAAGAAGAAGACGAGGTCCTGAGTTTAGGTAGAAAGAATAGTTAAGGACAGGAAAGGACTGCGAGATATGTAGGAATCTTAAAGATAGGAGCTGGCTGACAGCCATGTATTAAGAGAGTGGAAAGAGAAAATAAGAGAGAGTAAGGAAGGAGTATGCATGTAAGGTTTTCAGCTAAGATTCCTGTGAGACTTTGTAAATACTTTGAAGGATGCGTGATGCTTCAATTTGGGGAAGCTGAGTTTAAAGTACCTGCGGAGTCTCTAAGTATCAATAAGTAAATTCAGTGTAAAATTAGGACCCAGAGTCCGGAAAAGAACAGGGCTGGATCCACAGATGTCGCGGATGATTTGAGTGTTAGGAATTTTAGTCTGGCTCAGTCATTAGAGCCATGCGACCCCCCAGCCCAAGTCTGAGTAAGCCCGTGTCCCGTGGTTGTAGCACTGATGCAGGAGAAGACCAGCATTGTGGACCCGTTGGTATCTGCTAAAAAGGCACTTGCTGTATTTTTTCACTCTTGTGTTTAGGAAACCATCTACCAACAGCCCATCTGAATGTTGGCTGAATCTGCGTAGTAGGAGGTAATAGTAACCACAGTGGGTTCTGTGTGTTGACCATTTGGGAATCGTTCCACAGGACCATTGGTTGGAAATTCTTGTCCTCTACTAAGAGTGGTCTTTCTGGAAAGAACGTCACCTGGATTTCCTTCATCTCAGTAGATGGAGTAGTTAGTATTTCTTCTGCACATTCAGCCAACAGCATAACTTTTGTAGAAAGCAGCAGAAGTTTCTCCTCTCTGTCACCCTTTGGCCTGTCTTGGTCAGTCTGTCTGCTGTTTCCAGTGGACTTGCACTCTCTGTAATACCTGCCCTTTGGGACCCGCTATGTTAGGCCAGGGGGTTTCTGGTGCCTGGCGGGACCGATGCTCTCTTCTGAAGCAGGTTGCGTTCAGTGAGCATCAGTTCACCCCCGGAGGGGTGAGCCCCCATCACCTGAAAGGAATGTTCTTCCATAGATAAGTAGGCCCTGTTACTGCTTGGGAGTATATTGCTCCTACCTAGTACCTGCCACTCGGCCACAGACCAGCTGTGGTCCCCGAGGCTGTGCGTATCAGCCCCCTTCTCCTTTCCGGTGCAAGTATCCCAGGACTCTGCTTCTGTCCCTAGGTTCCCGTAATAAACTGTTTAATTCTGGGGTTGTCAGCTCGTTTCTCGGGTCTCTTGGTCCATCTTCCTTTGGAGGTTGGTTCCAGTACACCTTGGGAAAATTTCCCAACAGACTCCTTGTAGGTTTAGTTTTCCTAGAGGATTTCTGGTTCAATTTAAATATGATTGTATCTAAAATTGAATTAGCAATCTACAGAGTGGGTATCAGTGATACAAACACTAATATGAGAGTCTGGTAGGTGAACCAAAGTTCCATTTAAAAGATGTAAATGAAGATTATTTTAGTTAACTTGGAATTATTGATCTCTGTGCCTTTTCCTCCATTCTATCCTTCTCTCTTCCTTTTCCCCCTTCCTATTCCCTTCTGTTCATTTCCTTCCCTTTCTCTTCCTCTTCCCCTTCCCTTTCCCTTCCCTTCCCTTTCCCCACTTGCATTCCCTTCTTCCATCCCCACTAGCTATAACTGACGGTTGAGCAGAATTGTAAGGCTCCTTCAGAGCTGTGTGTGATGTAGGGAAGCCAGATGGCGTTGTGTGAGACGACATGAGCCAGCGAATGGGGCTCTTAGAAGGCCAGTCTCCGAAACAACTGTTCTGACCCTGCAGAAAATGTTATTTCTCATCTCGGACGCCGCCACAGAATTGGGGAGAAGTCTTGAAGCTGGAAATTGAAGGCACCTCATTCACCTGCTTTGCACACAGATAGAGATTAAAAAGTGGATGTGTCTGGGAGAGAGGTTTGCTCCAGGACTCGGGCCCAGTTTGCCCAGGCGTTCTCATGCTGTTGAGGACCACAGATTCCCTTGTCTGCATTGTGCTGGTCCATGGAATGGTGTGGCTTAGCTGCCTTCCAAGCCTGTCTGGGTGAGGATTTTTGCAAGGAGACATGACAGCGTTCGTCTGGAGGGAAAGGAAAGAGTATACTTTGAATCTGGATATTTTAAACTAGATCATAGTTGATATAATCTTAGACCTTGAAGAAACTCTTGAGACCACTTAGATGACAGAATTCTGGAAGTGCTTTCCCAGGAGTGTGGGTTTCTTGCACACTGAGAAGAGGACTCAGTCACCATTTTTCATGACCTTGAATACAATTTTTGCCTTCTCCTCCTCCTGTCCCCTTCCTCCCCCTCTCCATCCTCTCCTTCCTCCTCTCCCTTCTTGGAGTGTTTCTGCCAGGAAGTGGCTTTACCTCTCTAAAGGGAGGTGCCATCTGTCAGTTTGCAAAATGCTTCAGGGTCCTCTTGTACCTGCTGTTTTCTGTGTCCTTTCCATGTCTTGTGGTGAAGGCCACCCTCCCCTGCCATGGGGCCGTGATCTCCAGATGTATTCCTGTGTTCAGGTACTGAGTTTGGGGTGCGGCCAGGAGGGGCACTGTGCGCCAGAGGAACCTGGTACCACAATGGGCCGGAAGGGGGCATGATGAGATGTTTTGGGGTAGGAAGACCTGTCCACAGCTCAGATACTCGAGGAACTTCTTGACGAATTCTGTGCTTTTAGGATTCTCCTGCTCAGGAATACAGTTTTCACTGCTTTAGGGATAATCTTCTTAAAGCCCTTCCTTAAACTCTTGAACCTATAGTGACTACCCATTACTTATAGATCGTAGTTTTGGAACGCAGGCCCTAGTTAGTCTAATCAGTGAAGACTCATTCTCCCCAGCATTCTTCTTCCTCACCTTCCCACGTGCCTGTTCCCCCGCTGCTCTTTCTCTCTTCTGTAAGGCTGCGGATTCAATGCTTACCTTTTACTATGCTCCGGGAAGCTCCCTTACTTCTTGTGGGTCAGATAGCGCTCTTCTTATTTTGTTTCTGCTGCTGGAGGAGGAAAATATGATTTAACAAAATAAAAACTGACCCTTTGTGCTTTAGAAGAGTGGGGGTTAGTGAGTCATACACTGATGCATTTGATGTACTTCACATTATGGGAATATAAATAAATCTTAAGACCTGTCCGTGCTCTGAAAGGCTACAAGTACAGTGATGACCCCAAAACTAAACATGATGGAAACTGGGACTGACTGAACAGCCTCTGTGACAGGGAAGGGGAGGTGTCACCGGGAGAGAAGCAGCGCCAGGGAACCCAGCGAAGGGCAGTGGACACGGAGCGTGGGTCCAGGAAGGTTGGTGTGGGACACTGGATGGCTCAGCAGAGTGGAAGGAGTGTGAGACAGAGGAGTGGCTTAGATAGATAGATGCAGGGTACCGCGGCCGGGAAGGAGTGTAGGCTCCGAAACGGGCATCAATTAGAGGGAGCCGAGCAGCTGAGTAAAATAGCGATGTGTGGGGTGGTTGGAAGGGAGAGTTACAAAGCCCAGCCCAGCAGACTGCTGAGATAAGCCAGTCTTGCTCACAGTGGGAATGACGGCGAGTGATGCCTTGGGACGATGTATCAAAGAAAGAAATGACGGGTTGTACTGACAGCTCAGCGCAAGCCTTGTGGGAACTGCAGTTCATGTTTCAAACTGGAACATTACAGTGTCGTAGGTGAGTGTGTGTGTGTGATTTAAGTAAATGCAATTTGTAAAGATTTAGATTACATAGTGACGTCGTACACTGTATTTGCACAGGAAAAGGAACTTTTAAACACACTTGGAACTATTACAATATACTTTATCTTTAACATCATATCAACTTTCTTCCCTATAAAGTAGGGGACACCTACCAACTCTTTAGGCGTAATTTGTTGAAGGCTCTGCCTGTGAGCAGTGAATTTGGTGGATAATTCAAGGACTAAATCCCATCTTCTTTTCTCCCATTCATTTTGAAGAACAGGGATCTGCTTGATAGAACATTTAAAAAGGAGCTCCCCGAAGTGCCAAGCTCTCGTTGGCTTACACTGTTCTTGTTTTCAGAGCCTGAGAGTGAGAACACACTTCGTGAGCTCTCCTACCCAGGCAGGTCCCCTTGCCAAACACGCCCGCCCATCTTTCTCCCTCTGCAGTGCTGCCGCAGCTGCGGGGCCGGCCCGGCCCTTCCGTCCGTCCTGCCAGGGGATGAACCTGATACCTTTCCCTTCATGAAACACTATCTGTGTGAAGTGAGCTCTTTGATCAGCAGCCTTCCCTGCTGAAGCTATGGGAAGATTAAGGAACACGTTTGAGGCGATGAATATTGGATGACGTTTGTATAATTTAAACTCACGCTCCCGTTAAGCCTTCCACTCCGCGGAGAGACAGGAGAAGCTTGGACAGTCCCGGCCCCGCTTACAGGGAAGCTGCCGTGTCTTCTCCGGCTGCATCCTTCTCATTTATGCAGGACACAGCTCGGGAGTTAAGGCAACGTTTGTGGGTGATGGTCATTTCTTACAGCTTCATAAAAAGAGCTCATCTCTATAGATACTGAACGAAAAATGCTGAAATGGAATTGGAGTCAGTTAATATCTGTGTCAGGCATTGGGGTTTTAATGGTGAACAGGCTGATATTCCACTCGTCATAAACAACACAGTCGTAGTGGTAATAATAATATCATCACTAGCTAGCATTCCTTGAGTGTTTACTATATGCAAAGTTCTAGTCTAAAGACTTTTCACCTACTTTCTCATAACACATTTTTACCTTTGCTTTAGAGATAAGGAAACTATTTTTACCCTCGCTTTAGAGATAAGGAAACTGAGGCACAGGCAGGTTAAGTATCTTGCCTAAAGTCTCACAGCTTATAAATAGTAGAGCCAGGATTTGAACCTGCACAGCCAGCAGGCCCCAGGTTTCTAACTTCCGTGCTGTCCTTCTCAGGGTGAGATGGGCAGACAGTTCACAAATCCTCTCAAGTGTAATGAATTCCCGGGGAGTCTGTAACACGGTGAATTGACCTAGAGAAGGGGGCGGCTGAGAAGGCTTTCCAGAGAAAATGCTCTTTGGGATGAAACATGAGGCATGATGTTTCACCACCCCTCTCTAGACGAGGGATGGTGGCTAAGACTGTTCCAGCATGTGTAGTGGCCACCAGGCCAGAGAGAACATGGTGATTTCCTTCCAGGACCTGCAAGAAGCCCATCAGGGGTGAAGAGAGTGAGAGGGTGTCAGAGTGAGACTGGCAGAGGGGGCATCAAGAAGGCCCCACTCAAGAACATGGGGCTCGGGACTGTAAGGGTTAAGGACAGTTGTGGTTATGAGGTTTATACTTGTGACTTATAAGATGATTTGTAATTATGACTCATGATAAGAAATATATATTTGGTCTTAGTCCCATTCCTGGCTCTGAGCTCCTAAAATACTTGAAATTTCCTAAGTGATGAAAGCAATGAAGGTGTCTTTTGTTACATTAATGAGGTAACTTGGAAAGCACCTAGGTGACCGAAGGGAGGGGCTCCTTTCCAGGGGAACCAACCCTGGGACTGGAGGGTTGGAACTTTCAGTCCCAGCCCAGGACCTGGGGGGAAGAGGGGCTGGACATTGAGTTCAGTCACTGACAGCCAATGATTTAATCAGTCATGCCTGTGTCGTGGAGCCTCCATACAAACCCCAAGACCTGCGCTCAGACAACTGCTGAATTGGTGAGCACCGGAGCTGCTGGGAGAGTGGGGCCAGAGGGCATGAAGCCCCGTGCCCCTCCTGCACCCCTGCCCCGTGTGCTCTTCCTCTGGCTGTTCCTCTGTGTCCTTTGTAGTTCCCTTTCAAATAAATTGATAAATGGGAGTCAGTGTTTCTTTGAGTTCCCTGAACCTCTCTAGCAAATTAGTCAAACCTGAGGAAAGGAGTGGGAGCCCCTGATTTACAGCCAGTCAGTCAGAAGCACAAGGGACTTCCTGGACTTGAGATTGGCATGGACTGTGGGGGGCAGCCCTGTGGGACTGAGCCCTTAATCTGTGGGCTCTGATGCCATCTCCAGGTAGATAGTGTCAGAACTGAGTCAATTGCTTGGCGGTATTGGAACAAACACGTAGTAGAGGGAACATTAAATGTTAAGAGCCGAGGGGACTACAAGCTAAAGGGTAGACACATAGGGGAGACATGGTGAGAGGCAAGTTTGGACAAGGTGTTTCTGACGGCGGTCTGTGAGGACTCACAGGTGAGAGTGGACACAGGGAGAGCAGGCAGGAGGCAGGTGCTCTGGTCCAGGGGAGGGCGATGGTCGCCTGGCCCGGGGAGTCCTGGGGGGACAGAGGGAAGCCCGGGCGCGCCTTAGAAAGTGAGGGTAGCTCGTTTGGATGTGGAAGATGAGAATCAGGATGGAACCAAGGACAGTGACTGAGCTAAGAGTGAGGAGAGACGTGCCAACGTGACAGACTGGACCTTGAAGAAACTATTGACAGTGGGCCTTATTTGGTCCAGAGAAGGAGCGTGCAAGAGACAAGAGAGGGCTGCGTTATCGACCGATTAGAAAACGACTCTGCCGAGGGCATGGACACATGCGCATACAGGTGTATATTTACCTGTATGTGTACACACACACACACACACACACACACACACACACACACACACACCAGGATTGGCTGGGGTGGTTAGGCCTGCCACTTAAGGTAGTTTCAGAACCGGTGGCCTTTTTGGTGCCTGCCGTCCTCTGTGTTTTGTTGCCGTAAGCACCAGCCAAGACCACTTGCTACCGCAACTCAGCTGACTCCACTGCAGGTGCCCTGCATGATTTGTATGAAGTTCTGTGTGTCAGGCGTCACAACAAACCCATTACGTGACTTGCGTCTAAAGCCGCCAGCACTGAGTTTCCCTTTGCGTCCATGCGGAGAGTGAGCTAAAGGCGTCTGGCAACGTGGCCCAACCGTGGGAGAGAAGACGAATGCCGCATCTGTACAGAACTCCTGGCTGGGTTCAAGGGCAAACATAATTATCCAGTGGGTATCAATTCCAGTTTTCTCTCTTCCTTGAACTCATACTGTTCACCTTAAAACATCTTCCTGTCTGTCTCAGAGAACCTCCAAAAGCTTCCCTCTGATTGTTACTATTTCTGACTGGGTGTTTTCTGCTGAGCATTTGGGGCTGAGTAGGGTGAGGTAGATTCCAAGCAGATGGGACGTTTTTATATTGCGGGCCACATGATAGCAGCAGCTCCACACTGCCCTACACACCTTCCAGGAAACTTCTCTGCTGCCTGGCAGATGCCTGAGGAATCGATGTTTGATGTTTCATCACACTTTGCAAACCTCGGTTGGTGGCAGCCATTGTAGTGTTAACCAGTGGGAGTACGTACTTGCCGGGGATAGGCGGTCAGCTTCAGTTTCCTTCAGAAACAAGAGTTTCTGAAGGAAAAACAGTTGGGCCAGACTGGTGGAACTGGTTTAAATGCTTTCTTTTACTTCTGACTCAGTGTTGTTATTGGTGGTTGCTCATTTTATTTTTATTGTTAAAGTATTTTATTTAATGTACCAAACTTTGCTCAGGACAGCGTATAGCATTTAGGGAAAGCTGTAAAAGAAACAGGAAGCATGCACCGACTTTCATCAGGGACCTGCAAACCTGATGTTTATTGAGAAGACACAGAAAACTTACATTGTGCTTCCTGCTTTTCAGGGTGCTCCCATAACTGGTAAGTTTCTTCAGTGTCTTCGGCTGAGGGTCTGCACCTGTCTTCTTTACCCCCTGATGGTCTGCCCCTCCTGCTGTAGCACACGGTCACGACAGTAGATGCTGTTCTCTGCTGTATCCCCAGCACCGAGAGCAGCACCTGCACGGAGTAGGCACTTAGGACATTTTAGTGGAACACATGACAGAAATGTATTTTTGGAATATCAGTAATAACTGGAGAGGGTGCCAAAAAATGTATACACATTTTAAGAAAGAAAAGAACTATTAAAATTATAATACTCAATATATACTGATAACAAAAGATGAATGCAAGTCACGTTTGACTTCTGCAGTTACAAGAGATGCTCAAAGTGGTTACCACCAGCGTAATTCTAATACAGTTTTTTCTTTCTTAAAATGTGTGTACAGTTTTTGGGCACCCTCTGTATATAAATAAAACAGGCTTGGCATGCTACCGATTATGTACTTCTGAGTTAGCTCAGTGCCAGGCTTTCACTTAAGTTTTATAGTAGTTGGTTGTCCTGGCAGAAGTTTGCGGGCTTTCTTTGTAAAGAGAGTGGATATTCTCATAAGCTGAAATTGTAGGGGTTCTCATGTACCTGCCCTGCATCTATGATGGTTTTTTCTATTAGAAAGAAAGCCCGCTAGTAAGTCATTATTGTTCCCATGCCTCAGGGAGACTCTCCGCGCCGGCACCTGCAGGTTTGGCTGGGATGCTGGGCTTTACCTCCCAGCCGGGGGCGCCTGCAGTGGAGTAAGCTGAGTTGTGGTAGCAAGTGGTCTTGGCAGTAGCAGGTATAACACATTTCATCTGGGATTTCTGCATGATTTGTATGAATTTCTGTGTGACAGGAGTCACAACAAACCCATTACGTGACTTGCGTCTAAAGCTGTCAGTCGGTTGGAGCTGTGAAAATCAGTTTGCGTATGTCAACAATTTAATCTTCTAATATACTTGCCAATGGAAAACTGACACTAGAATTATTTTTCTGTATTTACTGACTAGAAAGATGTGGTTATCAAGTGCACTGATTGAAAAATCTTTAAAATCCCAGCCTTTAAATTGGAACCATATGTGTGTGTGTTTTTTCCCCCCAGCCAAGTGTATTTGTACATACCCACATGGGTATGCACACACAGCATACAGTTACATTGGTGTGTGTTTATGTTGTATGTATATGTGTTCACACAGAGCACACATGTGCTTCATGCATATACATGAGCTTTTCATGTGCTGATAGATTGAAATATAAGGATACTGGGAAAGTTTGCTTATCTGTTAACTGAGAATAAAACTGCCTACCTTCCAGTCTCCCAGTAGGATTAGGTTGGTTAGGATGTTTATAGTCCTTAGAACAGTGCCTGGTACAGAATAAGTCCTCCCTAAATAGTAGTTTTTGTTATTTTTGAGTCTGTCGTCATCTGTCAGCGTCAGCATAGGACGGTCGGTCTGTCACTTCTAACAGTTTAGCTTCAAAGGCAGGCTGGCTTAACCTCAATTATTGTGTCTCTGGGAGGTACATTCAGTGAATTTGCTGTTATTCTAAAGTGCCTGTAACCATTATTTTCTGCCATGTAAGAAGTTATTAGTTTTGCATTTTAAATCAAAGCCATTTTTTAAGTACCTTAGTAATATTGATTCCTGTTATAGTAAAATATTTCCCTTTCTAAGTCATCATCATTCCCTAGAGTCCATCAGGATTTCAGTGCATGTTATTTTCATTGTCACTAAGAATTTTAATTACAGGTTTGAGAGAGAACAAACTGTCCACTTATTAAGGAAAAAGAAAATAGGTGAGGTATTTGCTAAGATCTGAATGTTTGTGCCCCTTCCCCTCCAATCCTTATGTTGACATCCCAGCCCCCCAGGTGATGGCATTAGTAGGTGGGGACTTTGAGAGGTGCATAAGTCATGACAGTGGAACCCCCATATATGGATTAGTGCCTTAGAGGTTCCAGAGAGATCCTTAGCTCTTCCGTCATGTGAAGTTGCAATGAGAAGTCCGAGACACAGAAAAATGGTCCTCACCCAAATACCACCATGCTGGTCCCTTGGTCTTGGACTTCAGCCTCCAGAACTGTGACCAATAAATGGGTGTTTATAAGCCACCTGTCTGTGATTTTCTGTTACAGCAGCATGGACATACTAACACAGTATTTATGTAAGCAAGTAGAGAGAAAATGATGCAAAATAACATAGGAAAATTTGAGACTATAGCTACCATGTAGGGACATACAGAAAGTAAGTTAGCGTATACCCTGTTTCCCCGAAAATAAGACCTAGCCGCACCATCAGCTCTAATGCGTCTTTTGGAGCAGAAATTAATATAAGACCCGGTATTATATTTTATTAATTATATTATATATTGTATTGTATTGTATTGTATTATATTATATTATATTATATTATATTATATTATATTATATTATATTATATTATATTATATTAACCAGTCTTATATTTTAGTTAAATGAGACTGGGTCTTATATTAATTTTTGCTCCAAAAGATACATTAAAGGTGATTGTCTGGCTGAGTCTTATTTTCGGGGAAACACGGTAGGAACATATCTGGAAGAATGATGACAAGGTCACACATTATTTCGAGGAGGCAGGTTTTAATATATAATGATGGTACTCACTGGGGGACAAAGGTATAAATCATTAGTCTGAGTGAGTGTATGAACTGTGATGTGAAAGTACTGATCTACAGTTGTTTTGGATAATTGAACTTTTGTTGGAATAGCTCCTTCTGGACAAAAGTGCAAGGGATTCTACAGCTCATGTAATTTCAGAGATTAAAAGTGAAGGCCCATGTATTCAATGTAGAGACCACAGAGTTGATTAGTAGAGGTTCAAGTACCAGAAGCAGACTCTGACGTGGGGGAAATAATGCCCCCGTAACACATCCTGAACAGAGATCACATGGAAATGGAACAGGTGAACTGGAAATGTTGACCTCAACTTTCTAAGAATACTTCCATCCCTGAGTTCACTATATGCAGAGTCTATAGACTATTCTTAATAAAATGCTTTTCTTGTTTCATTATAAGTGAAGAAACTCAACTTTGCCTACCAAGTTTGGGTCAGGCTTGTTGGGGCATGTTAAAAAAGGTAGCATGTCATTAGATCCAGACCACTGGATTGTATTGTGGGCCTTTTTCAGCATGGCTGCTTTTGTGATTTTCATGTGCATTATAATGAAGTATTTTATCTAAGGGTATTGATTTTAAAATACCATATGGGTAGGGCATATTGTCTTTGAGTTGGGAAGTAGCACCTGAGTTACAAAAAGGGGGTACTGGGGCTGCGAGGCTGAGAACCACTGAACTTGATGGTCACCAGCTTTGTCCATGATGCATCTCTTTTTCTTTCTTTTTTTTTTTTCCTTTTGTGTAAGTTGGGGGAAAGATAAAATTTGGTAGCTTTATTAGACTTTGAGATTTACACAGGTAGTGTTTTGTTGGGGGAAACTGTTTTTTTGCGTCGAGGACATGCTTTCTTTGAAGGCTTGCGAGTGTGCTATGCTTTAATCCTGAGAGGTCAGATTTCATTGTATCCAAGTTCAAATAGATCCTGAACAGAATAGATACCGTATTTCCCTGAAAATAAGACTGGGTCTTATATGAAGGTTTGCTCCAAAAGATGCTTTAGGGCTTATGTTCAGGGGATGTCATCCTAAAAAATCATGCTAGGGCTTATTTTCCGGTTAGGTCTTATTTTGGGGGAAACACGGTATTGGTAGTAATGGGAAAGTTTGAGGACAGCAAAGCAACCTGCTTTATGAAAGGGTCACATGGATTTTAGCTCTGCACCCTTTTTCAGCATCCTGAGTATTCTGAGAAGTGTTAGGGTATAGTAAATAAAAACAACAACTTGGTTTTGGGGGTCAGCCGATCTGGTGTTCTGAATCTCTGCTCTACTAGCTTTGTGTCTCTGAGGTTTGCTTCCCTAGTCTGCAAAATAAAGCTAATGATAACTGCTTTACACTTTTTTTTAATTGAGGTATAACTGAGATACCATTATATTAGTTTCCTATGTACAAGATAATGGTTTGATATGTGTATATATTGTGGAATGATCACCACAATAAGTCTAGTTAACTTCCATCACCATTACACAATCACAATTTCTTGTGATGAGAAATTTCAAGATCCACTCTCCTAGCTACTTTCAAACATGCAGCACAGTCTTACTAACAGTATAGTTAGTGCTGTACATCACATCCTCATGACTTGTTCATTATTTATGTTTATTTGGTGGAGTCCTTATGGTTTTCTACATGTAATATTATGTCATCTACAAATAGTGACGGTTCTACTTCTTCCTTTCCAGTTTGGATGCCCTTTATTTTTTTTCTCTTGCCCAACTGCTCTGGCTGGGTCTTCCAACTCTGTGTTTAAAAGTGGCAGGAGTGGGCAGCCTTGTCTTATTCTTGCTCTTAGAGGAAGAGCTTTCAGCCTTTTATCATTGAGTATGATATTAGCTGTAGGCTTGTCTCTGAGGTTTGCTTCCGTTGTCTGTGAAGCTAATGATACCTGCTTCACAATTTTTTAACAGCTTTATTGATACATATTTTATATACCATGGAATTTGCCAATTTAAGGTTTACAACTCAGTGATTTTAGTATATTCACAGTTATGCAGCCATCAGTCACCCAATCAATTTTAGGCCTTTATGTCACCCCAGAAAGAAGCCCTGAACCCCTAACAGTGGTTTCCCATTTCCTTTCCAATTTCCCCAGCTCTGGGCAACTGCTAACCTGCTGTCCATCTCTACCGATTTGCCTGTTCTGGACATGTCATGGAAATGGAATCATACAGCATGCCATGCTTTGGGACTGCCCTCTTTCACTTCATATAAGTCTTCAAGGTTCATCCATGTTGCGGCATGCATTCATATCTCATTCTTTTTTATTGCCAGAGTATATATACCGCATTGTATGGGGGTAGCACCCCATTTTGTTCATCCATTCGTCAGTGATTGTGCAGAAGGATGTTGGTGTGAAGACTGACTGAGAGAGGAAATAAGGTACATAATGATCGCTTGCACAGAGAAGCAACATGTAGTTTTGTTGTTGCTTTTCATCTGCGTAGGACGGCTTCTTGTGTGAATTACAGCAGCTCTTCTGGTTTATGAGACAAGGAAGGCAGTCTTATTGAGTAGACCATCTGTCTGCCAGTTTCTCACATTGGTTCTTGTTCATTGCAGTTCCTTGGTGGGCACTCTGGTTTGGTACTAGAATTCACACTGTGTTTCAGCAGCCAAAAGTGTTCCAGCGTTACCAGCACTGCGTGTTGTCATTACAGATCCTCTGTGCGTAACCCGAAACTCTGTGTTGGGAGGGTTGAAAGAGGGAGCCACTGCAGCGTACACAGCTGACAGCTCACCTCGTGCTGACCCGTCTGAGCCTGAGCTCCCACCTCAGTATCACGCTGAGGACCACTCGTGTTGCGTGCCGGGATTGGAAGGAAACACAACTTCAGTGCTCCTGTGCTTTGCTGACTTGGTAAAACACAGAAAATTGCCGAGGGCTTCTGTGACCTCAGAAAGGAAGTTCATGGTACACGTATGGGCCTCTCGTCAAGGAAAGCCTGACACTGAGTGTCTCACTTTAAGGGTTTCGGAGTCTGAAATTCTAATTCATTACTAAATGGCAAGTAAGACTCAAATGGAAGTAGATTGTTGCCAAAGGCCAAAGAGATGATCTGAAAGCATTGATGTCTGTTTTGTTGGCTGTGGAAATACCATGATACTCAATTACTAAAAGTAGTATTTCTGGATTTCTACTTGCAATATTATAATATAAAAATAAAATTCTAAACAAGGCCCAAGTGTTGTTATTTATGAAGCAAATGCAGTCAGCCCTTTGGATCTGTGGGTTCTACGTCTGAATCAACCAGTTGCAGATTGAAAACATATTAGAACACGGTTGCGTTGTTGTTGATGTGTGACGTGTAGTTAGGGCTGTGATGCTACACCTGTGCTGGACTCGTACGGACTTTCTTGTCATTATCCCCTAAACAGTACAGTTTAACTGCTATTAGGTAGCATGAATTGAGTGTTGCAGGGATTCTAGAGATGATTTAAAGTACACGGGAAGATGTGCGAAAGTTACATGCAAACACGACACCATTTTATGTAAGAGCGTCCATGGGTTTTGGTGTTTATGTGGGTCCTGGAACCAACACCCTGCAGATACCAGGGGACAGCTGTGTTATCTCATTATCCACTGTTGGCCTACCACTGTGAGCCATACAGAAAAACAGAATCAATATTCACTGACCAGTAAGTACTCTTATCCCCAAGTTTGCATTTAAAGTCGTGCAACAAGTTGTTAAAATTGAAATCTCTGGTGACTGCCATTTTAAAGATAAATTTGACACATTGGCTTTCTAAGCTGGGTTGCCTTACTCTGCAAAGAGAAAACATCAATAGCTTGCATATATTGAACAGTTAATTTGTGCTTGGCCCTTTGCTAAGCAGTTTATTTGGGTTATCTCATTGATCAAACATAGGGAAAGTATTATCCCTTTTTTATAGATGAGGAGACTGAGGCACAGAGAAATTAAGTAACTGTTGGTACTTCTCTTCATAGCTTCCCATTTGTAAAGTTTAATGTTATTAAAAGTGCTTTAGAATTTTAGGTTTTATTCTGATATTCGTTCTCCAAATTCCATTTCTACATAGAAATCAACACATGTCTGTGGTTTACTTCTTAGGAAATTATGTATATATAAAACAGTCCTATACTGTAATTATGTTATACATGACATCTCTTAATAGTGGCTGCTAGAAAGCTCAGATGCTGATGAGTTAGTTATCCAGTAGATGAGAAGGAGACAAGCAGTTTGAGTGGTGGCCGCCCGGGCACGCCTCTAGCAGAGTCATTCCAAGTGACTTCTTGGAGTGAGCTGCAGCTTGCTCAGCCTTATTTCACCAGAGGACTGCGCTGCAGATGTTCTTGGACGTCCCTACCTGCCCTGCCGGTAGGCGTCCCAGCAGAGCTTACTAGAGCCTGTGGTCTGCAGGGCAAATACATCTTCTCAGAGACTAGGAGCCTTACTGCCAGGTGGAATTAAGCAAATAGAAAATGTCCCTCTAGAATGTAAGCAAACCATTTTACAACATTCCAGCTGTGGTGTTATGATGCTTTATAGAGTTTTCCCGGGAAACCTCATTAGACACATAGACATTTTGACAAACAGGAAAGGGATAGGACGGAATTATTCTTTTCCATCTCTTGGGAAGGTCTGGGCCTCTGGGCCGGTGCTGTGCGTTAGTCTGACACGTCTTCAGTACCCCTGCGCTGTCTGTTATGTCATGGAGCAGCAAGGACACTGAGGCTCAGCGAGATGACATGCTTCATAGCACCACATGAAGTTGTGATGATACCGTTTGGAAAGGAAAAGCTAAACTCTTGCATTATTTGTTGATATTATACTCTTGCTGGTCACCTAGCCTTATTGAAATTTGCACTTATGTACTGTTAGAACAGCACACACCACGTGCAAACCAGAATGGATGTAATCTGGAGGGTGTGTGTAGTGTATTCAATGGAGCGTATGCATAGAGGAATGAAGAGTGCCCGAACGACATTGCCCTGCTGTCTCACACCCAAGTACTGCTTACTGTGGTCCAGTTACTGTGCCCGATGTTGTCACGTTTGATCCCACCTAATTCTCACAACCATCCTATCAGAGAGGCGCTGTTTTATCCACGTATTTCCCGAGAAGGCGGCTGAGACTTAGCAAGTTAAGACCTCTTGCCTGGGGTCATGGAGCCAGCAGTTAGCAAAGCCATTGCTTGAACACTGTGCAGTTTTCCTGGCCCCCTAAACTGCACAGAAAGGTTTCCTATAGATCTTCTAACTCTCCATTTAAGTCGCTGGCAGATAATACATTCTAAACTCAGATTTGATTCTGTTTAAAATATTTAATTGCTCCTCCTGTTACCGGGAAAGTTGCTCTTCATTTTCCAAGACCTAAGTTGGCTGTTGTGTTCTCTGTGAACCTTCCCTGATGCTCTCCTTCTGTGTGTCCTTGTAGCCCTCGGCATGTCCCCTGCCCGGCCCCCGGACGTCTATAGGAGCAAGCTGTCTGGCTCAGCTATTTGCCTTTAACTGGACTGCTCACACCCCAGTACAGGGTCGTGGTACCTAGTAGGTGGTTAATAGGTGTTCGTTGAATTGAATTGGATGTTTAATAAATATTTGAATTTAATTATGCTTTTTACACTCTGGTGTGCATTTCAGGCACTTGGGAAGGTCACTGCATGCAGTAGCAGGGGCCTGCGAAGACCCTCAGTTTCTCAGGCTGTGAATTGATGACATGCCATTCCTATAAGAGATCAATGGAATGCATGATTAAGCCCAAATATTTCTAGATATTGCTTTTTTCACTTTAGATGATGTCAAGGACACTGCCACACTGAACAAAATAAAAACTGTTTTTATTGTAACAAAACAAAAACTTTAAAAAATGTGTCATACAGTTTTGCAGCATACTTTGTAAGCAGCTCTTTGCATCCCATGTTTAGAAAATTAGGTTTTCAAAGCTACGCTTTACTGATGTATATTCTACTGAAAGTAGCATGAGCACATGGAAAGAACATGGATTTTGGAATTAGGGACCTGAATCAAATTCTGGTACAGCTCCTTTCTTGCTTTTGACTTTGGCCAAAATACTTAATTTTTTTCAACATAGTTTTCTTATTCTTAAAATGGGAAAGGTACACATTGGCAGGTTTGGGGGATGAAATATGTTGGGAGGAAATATGTTACTATTCAAAAGGAAATCTGTGAATTCTCTGTGATAGCTTTTGGTATCTTTTCATTTCAACTGAATAAACTTTTATCCTGATTTCATTCTTCCAAATAGTGTAAAATGTATTGAGAATCATCTCTCCGATCACCTTCTAATCTAGCGTGACTTCCGGTCCAGTGTTCCCTGTGGACATCACATCATGTCAGGATGTGCTCAGTGTAGATTTCATAGGGGTTGGAATAAAGAAAAGCGTAGAGGCATCCGTAGATGGCAGAGTCATGCCACTGCACCAGGTGCCAAATTTACATATTTAGCATAAATCCAGCTTAGAAAAGGCAGGTTTGGCGAAGACTATAGACGTGAGGATGGTAGTAAAGGGAAGACTTTTGCAGGGAAGACTTTGGAACATCTCAGTTCCAACATTCGTTGCTTTAGAAACCTGTTTTACTGCAGATTTCAGCATTGTTGCAATTTCGCTTACCTCAGCTCAGCAAAACAGTTTTACAAAATTCCCAAGGGAACCTCATGAAAATCCCATCTGAAATTTGCTCATCAGCCCTTGTAGCAATTTATAAGGTCTGATTATCTTGACCTCCTCCAACCACTGGCCCACTCATTTGAATTACCCACAACCATGGTTTTAGATGCGATGTTAGATTCTTTGAGCTCCTCTCATGGAGACATCAGACTTCTGAGAGCTTCTTCACAGCTGGTGTGAATTTGAGGCTTATCCTAGAACATTTTGGTTTTGAGAGCCTCGTTAATAGTAACTCAGGCATTTCTTGATTGAGCTAAGTCAGCTGTTGAGGATAGCGTGTGGCTGCCTTTCTAGAGCCTTTTTGATTTAGGAGTAACATTGTCATTTTTCAGTCTTCTGGAAAATACGAAGGATTGTAGTTCCTGAGTTCTGTCTTCTGGTCAGGATTGCATTTCTTTTCATCAGTGTGCGCTCTGATGAAGAGCTAGATAGAGCTCATGCTACCTGAGTGAGTATCTGGAACCACTGGATCTGAGAAGGGGGGATGAGCCTCCCTGACAATGCAGAGTGTGCAGTAGCTGGCCATTTTGCGTTCCGTCTCTCTGAGGACTCAACAAATCCGTGAGGTGAATTAACTAAAGCTGTTGGAGAAGAAGCAGTGGGATCATGGATACTTTCATGCTTTTTAAAAATGGCGACGGGAATCTGATCAGAAAGGGTGATTCCACAATGGCAGCTGGGCTTTCCTTGTTCCTCTGGGATTTGTGTTGAGACGTATACTTTGAGCTGATTTTCCCCTTTGTCAGGAATTTATTGGTGTATCCCTTAGCTATATATCGAACAAAAGGGTGCAGTTTAATTATTTAAAGAGGAAAAACGTGACTTTAACTTTTAGCTATTTATATAATGAATAGATTTTAACCTTTTAGCTATTTATATAATGGATAGATTTCCTGCCCCCATCTGGAAAACAGATTTTAAAGCCCTTGGATTTTATTTAGCAATAAGGAAAATCAGATTATTTTAGTTATTGTAGGTTTTGGGTTTCTGCTGTATTTATCCAAAGAGAGAGTGCTCATATTTTAATTTCTAGGTTACCTTATTTGCAAATAGTTTTCCTCTACTTTTATGTACGTTTTTTATTTCTAAGGATTGAAGCTTTTTATATGTTTTCTTCACCCCCCTCAAGGGATAGCATTTATGGTTTTCCTCTTTCAAAAACTGTTAAAATGTAAAAGTATAAATTTGGACTTGTGGTGTTTATCTTTTAAATGTTTTTGTGTTACCTATACTTTTTGGTATAAAGATTAGAAAATGGTACTAAATTTAAAAATTGAAAGTAATAAATGCTGAAAACTCACTAAATTAGTAAGGTGTTAATGTGATTGCAAACAGATAGTTCACGGGCAGTAGCAGGTATACTAGGACTGCCCCTCAGACACCAGCAAGGATTCGACAACTTGGAGGGAAGGGGTTCGTTCTTGAGTAGTCAGCTTTTTTCATTTACCTCTGTGTACTATTTAAAACCGAAGTCCAGAGAAGGAAGCACTGTAAATTAGTGAAAAGTGCACTGCCCTTAACTAGGAGTTAGAATATTGGCCTCCATGTCTTATCCGTGTGACCTTGGGCAGGAGCTTTGACCTCTCTAGGCCGTAGTTGCCCAGTTATCAAAACTGTAGCCTTGGACTACACGATGGCTCCCTGGCATGTGTTTCTTTGGAAGCTGTGGCAGTGTGCTAGGAGCCGTGTCAAGTCCCAGCATAAACCCAGCAGCTGTATTTTCTGCTCTCCTTCAGGTCTGTTTTACCTGACGTTTTGGCAAAATATTGATACTAAAGTAAACATATATTGAAGACTAAAAGGAATTTGAATGTATTCTTATAGTGTTAAAGATGTAAAACACCCAAACTGAATGAAATACTGTGCTACCAGCAGGCCAGGGAAAGAGACCTCTGGTTCTACATTCGCTGTCTTCTACCATGGAGGGCACTTGAGTGGACAAATTGAAGGATCAACAGGTTAGCTAACAGTGAAAAAATCTTCCTGTTCTGAAGTTGCATAACTATGAAGCGTGTACACTGGAATCCCCTCTTCCTGAATCAGTGGCGTTCTCTAAAGAAGAGCTCGTGGGTTTTATTTATATGAAACCTGTCTCAGTAGTTCACAACTCTGCTAAGAGACCTTGTCCTGAAAGGAGGGTGCCTGGTGCTGGGGCGGCGGGCACAGAGCAAGGCCTGAGGCTCCCCACACACCTCATGCCTTTTTCAGGCCCCTCTGCTTCCAGAAGGTGATTCACTCTTTTGAATGTCCGTTATAGGTGTGTTCCTTTTTTTGTCTTCTTTCAGCCTGGATTCCAGCAGAATCAAAATCCATGTTTCTGAGTTTAGTGTACTGGGTTTGTTTTCCCCCCCCATTTCCTCCTATCTTCAGCAGCAATATAAGTACTCTTGATGGCAGCTGCTGTCTTAAAGCCCAAGAGCTTAAAAGATGAAAGAAACCACTAACAGCAGTCAGGAGGAAGTTTAAGGGCCTGTTTTCCTGAAGGTTTGAATTTTCTTTCATTCTGGTGGTCGAGTAGAAAATTGCAAGCAGGTTGTGTTCAGCAGCTGGAATGCTCTTAACATCTGGGGAGACCAGCCTTCTCTTCATTTCCCATCCATTGGCAGGGTAGCGTGCTGAGGTGCAAACTGCATGCAGAGATATCAGAATTCTTTGTGTGTGTAGTCATTAGGATTTCTTTGGTGTGGAATGTTTTTCAAGGGAATACCTACTTGTTCTCCATTCTTCCACTAGCTTTCAGGAACTCGTCACTTTAGGTCAATTGCTAAAGAGGGGCCTGAAGGAATACCTCCCAAGGGCTTGTCCTGAGCGGGTCGTGCTAGGACTCAGTGAATTACAGCCGTGGAGTCAGGAGCTGGCCTGCCCCTCCTTCTCCGGGCACATTGTACGCCTGCTAGAGCCCAGGGGCCCTGTGTCAGTAACGCGACTGGGTCAGCGGCTGTGGTCCACTTGCTGCTGCTTCCTTCTGATAGCTGTTCCATAGAGCGAGGCTGAGGAAATCCAGAACATCTGCTGATTGGTGGGTGGAACCATTAGACAATGTTCTTCACAAAATCAAAGTTTTAAAATTAGACCTGTTTTCTTTACTCCAGCCTTCCTCTTCTTTGACCTGCGTTTTCCCATTGCAGTTAGAATTTGAGAGCTGGCCCGAGCCCCTGCAGTGCGCTGAGCAGATGCCGTAACAATGTGGCTATGCCCTTACAATGTAAGAGAGCTGGGGTGGGGATCGGAGCTGACTGCAGAGTGCTGCTTTCTTCTTAAGGCAGCCAAACCATTGGTTTTAAAATAATGTGCTGGCAAGTAAAACAGGCCTGCCAGTTTAATTGTTACTTTTGGACAACTTCATTATTTTATAGGTGGGAAAAGAGAAGGTGAGAGGAGTTTTGCTTTGCTCGAGGTCACAGAACTGGTTTAGAACGTGTTCCTGGTGGCTACTTGGAAAATTAAGTGCTCCAGGTACAATCAGTAGTGTCACTTGTGGTCCCGAGTATGCACCAAGCGAGGGTTTTATGCTTTGGATTGTGATAGTTTAGGGTTATTAAAGCGAACCTAACTTTTGGATAGACCAAATGTAAGCTATCTGTAAGAACCGATTGTGATGGCTGGAACAGCCCTTAAGTGCAGCCCCCAGGCAGATGGATTTGTAGCTGATCTGTAGTGCCATCTGGATTTTCCTGGATTTCCAAGTAAATACATTTTGCATATTGCTTACAAATTGCTTAGGTTGTCTTCATGAATAGTGAAGGCTGTGCTTTAGGAAGTTAGAGATTCTAAGGCTTAAAAACAACTCTATTTCATTCCTTTGTTTCCTTTGCTTTTATTTTCTGTAGCCTCGAGGGTGTGTGTATGTGCGCTGGGGAGAGGGCGTTGCCCCTGGTTTCTGGGCGTCTGGTTCCTTCACAGACATCGTCTCTTAGGCTGCTGCCGGGCCTGCCTGTGAGCGTGCCCTGACCTCCGCACAGAGCTTTGTCCTGTTCTGCGTCACGTTTAACTAAGCTTCTGCAGCAGGGTGCTACGTTTGCCTCAGCCTCTGCCACCAGTACCTGCTCAGTGCTAGGTACCTCCTGATTCCCAGTGAGTCTCCTGTCAACCTCGGAAAGTAGGTGTCTCCTCCACTTTTTAGGTAAAGAGAGCAGGGCCTTGAGATTGTGTCTTTCCTGATGACACACCTGGAAAGCACAGAACAGGCATTCCGTTACGAATCTAAGGCAAGCCTAGTGGCCTTTCCAAAACGCTACAGCTGCTGCTCTGCCTGCTCTGCCTTCCTTCCCGAGTGTTTTAGCTGGCCTCTCAGCCTAAGGAGTTCCATTGTCTAGAGCATGGCCTTCAAAACTTTTTTGTCCCAATGCACACATTAGACATGCAGTTTAATCATGATCAAGTGTATGTGCTCACAGAGGCACAGGCAGGAACCTCACACGCCCGTGCTTCCATGCACACAGAAATGTGGAACAGTTTCAGAAGCGGTACCACGCAGCACCCTCTTCCATGCAGTACACCTCCTGTTTCCTTTTCTCACACATTCATGAGGACGTGCTGATGAGTGCCCACTATTGGATTTTGCGACCGCGGTCCCCTGGAGTTGAGAAACATGGACCTAGAGTGGACGTCTCAGGTGGGGTGTGTGCCTCCCAACCTCCCCCCCACCCCACCCCCCACAGGACTTTTAGGATAATCCATTGGAGCACAGGAAAAACTAGTAGAAATTACATTTAGATTTATTGTAATCTTTAAGGAAGACACATTGGACGTTACTGATATTTACTACCTGAGGTGACAGTTCCCTGTCACTCAGCATGTGAGCTGTACAGGTGTCCTGAGGGAACCGTGGAAGGCTCACAAAACAGCAGGTTCCTGGGGCTTTTTGCTCACGGGGTCGTGGACATGTTCCAGTTTGTGTGGCTCATAAAGTGGGTTACTGGGTTCGGTTTACTTTAAATGAATCATAAAAAGGACAAGTGATTTTAAAAATTTCCTTTAAAGGAACGGTGGAACAAGGAAACAAGCACAAGGGACAGGAAAGTGGCAGAGCTGACCCTTCTGTGCTTTCCGGAGTTCCTTACCAACCTGTCACTAGTCACACTCAGCACCGGCGTCATCATGTTGCACGGGAAGGTGGCCCACGAATTGAAATTATAAAAAGAGACTGTAAACTTCAGTTATATTCATGATTATTAATGATTTACTTTGCCCTAAGGGGGACCTTGAGATACTAGCTAACACCATTATGTTGGGTAAAACATTTAAAATTGTGTTCATTTTATCTTTATCACCTTTTAATTTATTTATTGAATATTTTGGAATATGCACAGTCCATCAGTGGTACATAAACAGTGACATATCTGGGGAATACTCTCAAATTGTTTTGATTCTGATAAGGGTTCATAGTTGAAATCACGTGGAGACTGTTCCTGGGCTGAAGAACCACGGAGACGTGTGCAGTAATTGTTAATGGTGGCCATGGGCTCTAGATGAGGAGACGCGTGGAGATGAGCAGGAGACCGAGGACGTATGTGTACAAACTAGAGAGCAGCCCTCGCCTGTGGGGTCAGTTCCAAGGGCGCGTGGCTTGGTGAGCAGCCCGTGCTTCTTGCATGTCACAGAAGTCTCCGCCTTCTCCTGGCAGAGCGGCCCTGTGCTAGGGCATGTGGCCTGGCAGGTGGGCGTGGGCTAGCTGCTGCCCCTCCATCCTCCTGCAGGTGTAGCCGACACGAGGAGTGCTTGTAATACTGCTGAGGCTGGGGTGCTGAACGAGAAAAGAGTGATGGGTGGGCGACACTGATGAGTGAAGGCAGCAACCAGTCCCACTCTTCTATTGGCTTATTTATTCAACCAGGTGTTTATTGGACG
Organism: Rhinolophus sinicus; assembly: GCF_057876585.1. Classification (NCBI taxonomy): domain Eukaryota; kingdom Metazoa; phylum Chordata; class Mammalia; order Chiroptera; family Rhinolophidae; genus Rhinolophus; species Rhinolophus sinicus. The sequence continues at coordinate 96,477,128 of NC_142503.1, forward strand.
GCTGTTCTGTGCCACCCACCTTGTACCATAGCGGTCAGCACACCACAGCCCACTGGGCAAACGTGACCTGGTGTCTGATTTGTAAATCAAGTTTCGCAAGGAACATGGATGGCTACAGTCCTTTGTTGACATACTTTGTGTGGTTGCTTCTGAGCTGTGATGGCAGAGTGGAATAATTGCAACAAAGATTGTTTGGCCTGCAAAGCCTCAAGTATTTTCTATGTGGCCTTCTACTGAGGGCCTCTGTTCTGGAAGGTGAGTCAGTACCTCTGGTACCATTCCATGGGGACTGAGCCATGGGCTGTTTGGCTTCCCTCCCCTGTGCCCTATGCCACAAAAGCCTCCACTGGAGTCAGGGAGGGCACATTCGGGCAGAGTGGTGTAGAGAAAAGCTTTCAGCCAGGACTCATCCCTCCTAGGTGTCCACACAGGCAGTGTTGTACGGAGAATGAAGGGCTGGGAGTCTGAGACTTTGGCTTCGGAATCAGGTCACTCCCTGATCTTCTCTCTGGGCCTCAGTTTCCCTCACTCTGTAACTAGGACATCACATTACATCAGTAATTCTCAAACATTAACCCACATCAGAATCACCTAGAAGGCTCAGTGAATGTACTGCTGGGCCCCACCCAGCCCGCTCAAAGTTTCGGATTCGGTAGGTGTGGAAGGCCTGAGAATTTGCACTTTTAACAAATCCTCAGGAAATACTGCCTCTGCTGCTCTCGGGCCACCTGAAGAGCTAGTGCGTTAGACCTTCTGTCAGGACTTCCTGGAGGAATAACTGGTCATGTGCTGCTGGAGAGACGGTGTGACTGGATCGTTTTTTGGCAGCCTGCCTCTCTCTGGCATTAGGAAGAGGCAGGCTGGGGCGGCCACTGTGAGAAGTGACATTTAGAGAGGACCTGTATTCTAGATGCCCCTGTGATGTGTAACCCAGAACTCTCCTGGACTGAACGTAAATGCTCACGTCCCACCTATACACAGGGAACGGCGGGCCTTCTCTTAATAATCGGTCATCACACAGTTTGCCTATTGCCTCTGAAATTCTAGGCCCGCAAGTGGTCAGACTTGTAGGGATGTGAGGAAGAACAAAGCCCTTTATGGCGGTTAGTCTTCATGGTCTCTTCCCCTCCCCTGTCGCATGACTGCTATTTGTTTGGGTTTCTGCTTTTTAAAAGTCTTATGTTCCTGTTACCTTTTTTTTTTAATAGTCATTTTCTTGGTTTCAATAAGGTGCTAATGTTTCAAGAGCTATTGGGAGCCTATCGGTGTCGGAAATTCTGCAAGTTGCTTGGAGAATAGCCTTATCAGTCCTTTCAGAAATTCTTGTTAGTATTCAATTGTCTTCACTTTACAAATCAGTTGTAGTTAAATATTAGGGGTCAGTGAAGCTAAGTACTGAGTGACCTGGAAAATGTCAGTATCTCCTGATGCTCATATTCTCCTGACTCTTCATTCTCGTGTTTGGAGCTGGGAATTGTGGTCACCCAGGATTACTCTTCTTTGGGAATCCCAAAATCTAGTGTAATTTGTCACTGCAGCTCAGCACGTTAGGCCTTGGTAAAGTTCTCTCTTGCCTCCTTTCCTGCCAACAGAAATAATTTTCTTCTTTGAACTGTTTTTATAGCTTAAAAATCTTTTTTTAAAAAATCTGTATACTTTGTACTAAATTGTATTGATTGATCTTTCTAGTTCCCTCACTACAAAGGACCTTCTTGAGAAAAAAATATTTTATGCTAATCATTTAGGTTGTTACAGAACCAAGTTCTGTGTCTGGTATAGAGCAGGCACTCGGCGCATAACTGTCTAACCGAGCTGGGGAATGAATGGTGAGACGGGGTTCAGTGCAGGTCTGGCTTGCCTCACAGGGCCTCATTCAGGTTCATTTCTAGTCTCCTCTGGATGAAGAAGGAATTGTTTGTTCAGTAGGCGATGTTATTTGAGAGATGCTTTGTCTGTTTTCCACATCTAGTATGCTATTAGTGATGATTTTTCATTTTGTCAAAATGCATTTTCTTCTTTTCAACTAGAGTTCAAACAAAATGGTTTTAGACAACATCCTAAGAACATTTGGAAAGATGACATTTCAGGTCTGTTTCCCTCTTTGCTTAAAGAAGTATATGCTGCTGTAATTACTAATTGCTGCACTAAGAAGAGGCAGATGATACATATGTTTATGACAGTTTTCCAGAGGGAGAACTAAGGAACCAGGCTGATTTTTCCATAATGTGAATGTTATTCACAAACTATTACCATAATTGATGCACCAAGCCACTGTAGGGTAAATAATGTGTTGTGTGTGGGAAGCAAGCTAGTAGTCAATGAATATTAAAGAACAAAACCTCATTTTAAAAGAGAAATGGTAATTATAATCATTCTGAATTCATATTGCAAAAGCAGTTAAAATAACTTGGCTGCCATTTATCTTTGTAATTCCATGTGCTAAGGAAGTAGTTATATGAGTAGCGTTGTATTGAAGTGTGTATATGTGTATATACACACATTTTTAGAAAGACGCAACGCCAGCCTTCATTTAGTATTAGTCATATCTCAAAGACATTTGATGCAGAGGGGAGGTGAACATAAGCACAGTTAATCAGTGCAATTTATATTGATGGGAAAGCACACAGTTTTAGTTTTCTTATGTTGTTTTTTTTTTTTTTTTTTCTTACCTGCCGTGTCTTATTCCTTCCCTTGACCAAATCAGCTTCTGTGTTTTTCTCAAGGCTCTTTTTTCATGGACGTCTTTCCCATCTACCTCTAATCCCTCTCTTACTGCCTTCTGGGGGCTCATCAATGCCTGTGTGTAGTGTATTGATTTGCACTTTTGGGATTTGCTGTTTTGTAATCGTAAGTCATAAGTCATGTCTCAGTCTCCCCAACTGGACTTTCAGGAAGGGATTGGGTGTGTGTGTGCGCTCGCAGGAGCCGTTCTTTCTTGCACCCCTCATGGAGCATGCTCAGTGCTCTCCCGCCTGTGCAAATTCCTCAGTAGGTTCTCCTTGTCATCTCTTTCTGCATGCCAGATGCTGCCTTATTTTGGTAAAATCTTTAAGTTTTGTGCTTGCTCACTAGGGCCTCTAAAAAGTGCGCTAATATAACCGGAAACAATGAGATCCCACTGGTGTGGAGTTTTTGTAGAAGTTCTCTTCATCTTTGTCAAGTTCTGAAGTCAGAGGGAAAGATGCAGCTTTTGTCGCTTGGTATTGAGTGTTTTTACACGTACGTTTTAGATATAGACAAGGTGATTAGGTCAGAGCTTAGATATTTTTACATTTTAAAATAAGTCATAGAATATGTATTCGTACAGTGTTTCCCTGAAAATAAGACCCAGCCAGACAATCAGCTCTAATGCATCTTTTAGAGCAAAAATTAATATAAGACCAGGTCTAATATATTACAATATAACATATAATATAATACAATATAATACCGGCTGTAATATAATACTAGGTATAATATAATATAATATAATATAATATAATATAATATAATATAATATAATATAATACAATACTGGTTTAATATTAATTTTTGCTCCAAATGATGCATTAGAGCTGATTGTCCAGCTAGGTCTTATTTTCAGGGCAACATGGTAGGAACCTTTTAGAAAAATCTCATCAGCATTGGTCCTGTTCCCAGTTGTAATCTCAGTATATTCTGATAACTTCTTTCCAGGAGATAGCTTTCCTTCTGAATGGGCATCTGTCATCGTTTCCTTTGTAGCAATAAAAATATGGACAGCTTCCAGTATGCTTTCTTAGCTCAAATTTCCTGGGCCCTTAGTGTCAGACAGAGTCAGTATATTCAGCTAGTTTAACCAGCTGGACACATTTCCCTCTAGAGAAACGAGTAGCTGGGACGTGCTTCACACACAGCGCGTGTGGGGGCAGCAGCCAGGTTGTGCGGCCCTGCTGCTCTTCCTGCCCTGGCTTCACCCAGCCTGGAACAGTGGCTTTGCTGGGATTGTTTGGAAAGCTCTGAGGAGAAAACAACTCATAGAACCTCCAGGAATCAAAGCATCACAGATCATCCCTGCGACCCTGACACTATAATCGCTGTAATCGCTAGAGCTGGCTTCCTCGGGTGGTGATTGTGACCCGGGAGGAACGTCACCGGGGCAGGCTCCTCAGAGGGCGGGTGGCCCTGGAGCCGGCCTTGTGCGGCGCCCTTGCCCTGCAGCCTTCACACAGAAGGGCTGTGCCTTGTCCAGACCTTCCTGCCACCTGAGATTCCTAGATGGGGCTCTGGCCTGGTTCCCTCAAGGCCTCTGGAAATGGCCTCGCTTGGAGTGGTGCCGTGGGAGTCCGTTCCTGGCGGTGGGCCTGCGCTCCTGTCTGAGAGGCGCTGTGCCTCTTTGCAGCGGAGCGCAGGTCAGATGCAGATAACACAGGCATGATTCTGCCCTCTGAGTGCTCACTGAGGCGACTCCTCCTGTCCCTGAAGGGTTTCCGGAAGCACACATTTATCATGGAGTGTAAGAGAAGGAAGCAACATGAGGCTTGCTTTCCCGCTGAATAGCAGCGTGCAGGATAGAAACCTTTCTGTTTACAATTCAGCGGTTTCCCTTTGTAATTTGCATTCAAGTCATTTTAAGCTTTACTGTTAAGCTAAACTTCTGAGCAGTTTAATTGGCAAACTCTTCCTTGGAGGGTTAGGGGAAGCTTTTGTAGAGAGTTGAAGTCCCAGATGAGAATATGAGTTAAGCAAAGGTGTGTGTGTGTGTGCGTGTGTGCGTGCATGTGTGTGGTTTGCATGCAGAGCATGTGCATAAATGCATGTGCTTGCTGGGGCGGGTGTAGGGTTGAAGCCGAGAGGAGGAGTCGTTCCTAGCGGAGGACGGAGGACGCACCTTATGAAGGCGGGGAGAGTCCTGCAGGGTCTGGCAGATCGCGAATCCTTGCGAAGGTTTTGTGAGAGCTGCGACCAGCCGTTTGCTGAGAACAGGGACAGTCCTCGACAGCTCATCATACCTCTTCAGCCTCTCTTAACAAGTGTTTAGATGCCCTGGCAGAGGAAGTGGTGTGTTTCAGGCACAGCTGCGATGGAAATAGAGTTCTTTTAGTGAAGCGGAAGCAGTTCTTCCACACATATTATCCCATTTTAACAGTCAACTGTTTAAAACAAAACCAAAAAAGGTGGTGGGAGTTGGAAGAAGGAGTTTATGCCAGGAAATGAAAAGGAGTTTCTGTAGGTAGAAACCTGTCTTGGTTGTGGTTTTAGTTGTTAAAAGGGCGCAGTTGCTCGTTTGTTATATCTCTGTGTATGGTCTTGTGAACTTCTATTTCTCCAATAAACAGTAAAGCTAAAACAGAAGCCATATTTTTATTTGAGAACACACTTCCATCACAAGCCTTCCTTTCAGCACTTCTGCTCACCAGGGAACTGGGTAACGTAAGGTCTTCTCCCTTCCTTCCTATGGCAGGTCAGGCTTTGAATCTAATCAGCATGATTGAGGCTCTGTCATAGCAGGTGAGGTTTCTGACTGAAGTCTGAGAAGTGATGTTTCTGTCATATTTCCAGCTGACGGTAGCTACTAAGCAAAGGTTAGGAGGTTGTGATGTAATGGAAGGCGGCACTGTCTTTACCTTTTATCAAGCTCAGATTGTGAGCCTGGAGCTGTGTTAACTGCTTGACAACTATAAGCCCATTTAACTTTCACAGGACTCCTCATTTTAAGATAGGTTTATTTATCCTCACTTCACAGATGGGGAACTTGCGGTTATCAGAGGGCTAAGTGTGACTAGTTATACCAGCATTTGGCATGTTGGGGTTGATGTCCTTCCATCTCCACCACTCTCGCATGTAAGCACTGCCTGTGGCATTATACTTGCTCCCATCGCAGCCTTCCCCCCAGCCTCTACCAACTCTTATCCCCCTCCCCCTCTTTTCTGACGCTTTAAACAAACACAGCCAAAGCTGTACCTCCTGAATTTAGCGCCATCTCTTTCCTGACCTCTTATTAAACATATATTCATGCAAATATTAGATTTTCGGTGGAGGTAGATAAAGTAAATAGCAATTTTATTTTCCCTCCCCTTGACTCGAAGATAATTTGTATTCTATTATTAATTCTCACTGTTCCATGATCATATTATGTTACCTGACATTTATAACTCAGCCATTGTCTTACCAGTATTTTCAGGATACTCATATGTGCAGTAGCGTGATTCTCGACCAAGGAGCCAGGGAATCCAGGCCCAGCTCAGCCACAGACCAGCTAGAGACCTCGGTGAAGTCACTTCACCGCTTGGTGCTTCCCTTCTTTCATCCTGGTTTTTGATCCAGGTCAGTTCCCATCCTGGGAGCACAGTCTGTTTATCAGGACACTAAATAGGTCGCATGTGCTACCCTCTCTGTATACTTTATTTTTAGGTGTTTCTAGAAGGGATGGTAGCAATTCATTAAAAAGCATGATTAAATTATTACATTTTGTGTTTCTTTCATCAGTGAATACCTGCTAAACTGCAATATATTATCAAATGGGGTGTTCATGTTTTCTTTTTACTTAAAAGGGAACTTCATGTTAAAAGTTAGACACTATTGATTTCATGAACATTTTTTTAAATTTATTGGGGTGATAATTGTTAGTAAAGTTACATAGATTTCAGGTGTACAATTCTGTATTACATCATCTATAAATCCCATTGTGTGTTCACCACCCAGAGTCAGTTCTCCTTCCATCACCATAAATTTGATCCCCCTTACCCTCAGATTTCATGAACTTTTAAAGTCCTTTCCCAGGTAGCATATTCCCTAGCCTGTGAATGAGTCTAATTACTTGACTCTCCAAATTCTAGGTTTTTGGAATCTTTTATTATCATACTTAGCCCCTTTCCATGAGCATTTGGGTTTACCATAAACACAAGGAAATGAATTGACCTTCAAAACACCAGTCTTTCCTACACTGTCCTAAAGAGAGGATGTTTTGCCATCATGTCTGTAAGTCCAGTTGGTCAGCGGTCACTGTCATCTTCCCCTCCCCGCGCCATCGTTCCTGTGAGGCCCTGTGCACCCCCTTCTTCTCTCTGACCACAAGCCCCTCTGGCTTCACTTCATAACTTACTCAGCCTGCATTACATATGTAACCCCCTCACCACCCTCTCACCACACTGTCGGTTCTCTGAGGCACTTGTCCTGCTGCCCGTCTTCTCCCAGGGGCACTTCAGCTGTCTGCCCGCTCTTATTCCTTTATGTTCTACTTGAGAGGATTACAACTCTGACTGTTACTATATTCATTTGTTTTTTGCTTTTTTGTTTTTTTAGATTTCTACGTATAAGTGGGGCTCAACCTCTCATGGCTTTTTCAGTGTTGCCCATTAATACATTTACTGAGTTGCTTTCTTTGTCCCCTTGGTGGCAGTTCTAATCTGTCCCCACTCAGGGCTACAATGATCGATAACATTTATCAAGAATTTAACATGTTAGAGAAAATGTGCTAAGGACTTTACATGCATTGTGTCATCCCCATTCTTGCCATATGATCTAACTTTGTCTGCCATCCACCCATCCAGCCAGCCATCCATCCAGCCAGCCATCCATCCATCCAACACATACTAACTGGGTATGCTGCCGAGTTACAGGCTATAACTGTGATTGAGGCACGTTGGTGAATTCCTCTCAAAAGGCCTTCAGCTCCGAGGGAGATGCAGAGAAGTAAACCGGCAACAAGAATGTTGTATGATAAGTGCTAAGAAGGGGAGAAGTTCAGTATGCTACAGATGTACCCAACCCAAACTTGGCGATGAGGATAAGGAAGGCCTCTTTGGAGGAAGTCACAGCGAAGTGCCAATTTAAAGGATGAGAGGATATGAATTAAGTGATGTGATGGGGGAATAGAAATGTGTTCTAGAAGGAAGAACACCTGGATGCTGGAAAGACTTCAGGGAATTGAGACTAGAGCCATTGTTCTCAGGAGGATTAAAGGACTTCTGGTGTGAACTCCACTGACTCTCACCTCCTAAATGATTTACAGCTTCACTTGGTAACTCAACATCTGCTGAGATCTGTTATTGGACATGGTCTTCGGGGATGACTTTCCACACTCTTGCTGTCAATATCAACATGAATTTTTACTACGCGCTTGTGTGGCTGCCTTGCATTTGATTGTTAGGGCGGGTAGAGAGGAACATGCTTCTTCAAAAACATTGTGAGAAGGTTTATAATTATTGTGATGTAGGGATCCAGTTTTTTAGGAGGGCTCGTCAGGGATAATCAGCCTGAATTTTTGAATGCTAAAATGAAGCTATTGCTTAGCCTGACCGTAATAGCAGCTTAAACAATGGAAGCATATCCCTTTTCCATAAAGACATTAAGTCAATGACATTTAGGCCTCAGGAAATGTTATGCTCTCAAACACCTTGACTGAGCCTCAGATGAAGGGTCTGCAGGTATGGAAGGCTGGTGCTTCTATGACACGGAGGTAGAGAAATGAGGTGAAGGTCCACATGCATACCCAGCTGTTTGCGGATGTGAAAGGTGTACGCACCCCACAGGGGCTGTGACCCATCTGATTGGCAGGAAAAGGTGCTCATTCGAACAACATATTGGCTTCATTGCTCCATACAATTGTAGGAATAATAGTGGACACAAAGCAACTGAGTGGTGAAATATTTCAAACTCTGTATTCAAATCATTTTGAAAAGTATAGGCTGATAATATCACCTGTTTCTCTTCTCTTTGCAGATGGGGGTAATTTATAGCATCCTATAGTTTACTTTTAAATCCAATGAATTTTTTTCAGCTGCCAGAGAGAACTTTTATTTTATTTTAATTTTTTAAAATTTATTTTTAATTATAGCTGATGCACAATATTAGTGTCAAGTATACAACATAGTGATTCAATCCTTACTAGACCACAGTAAGTCTAGTACCCATCTGTCACTGGACAGAGTTATAACTATGTTACTGACTCTATTCCCTGTGCTGTACATTATATCCCGTGACTTATTCTATAACTGGAATTATACTTCTTAAGTCCTGTCCTGTTTTCTGCCCATCCACTCCTCCTCCCCATTCACAACAATCAGTTTGTTCTTTGTATCTGTGAGTTTATTTCTGTTTCCTTTTGTTTATTCATTTGTTTTGTTTTTTAGATTTCACATATAAGTGAATCATGTGGTATTTGTTTTTCTCTCTCTGACTTATTTCACTTAGGATAATATCCTCTAGGTCCATCCACACTGTAGTAAGTGGCAAGAGTTCATTCTTTTTTATGGCTGAGTAATATTCCATTGTATATATGTACCATCTCTTCTTTATCCAGTCGTCTGTCTATCAATGGACATTTAGGTTGCTTCCATATCTTGGCTGTTGTAAACAGTACTGCAGTGAACATAGGGGTGCAGATAGCTATTCAAATTATTGTTCTTGTTTTCTTCAGATGAATTCCCAGAAGTGGAATTGTTGGGTCATATGGTGATTCTATTTTAAATTTTCTGAGGAAACTCCAAACTGTTTTCCATAGTAGCTGCACCAATCTGCAATCCCACCAATGGTGCATGAGGGTTCCCTTTTCTCCACATCCTCACCGACACTTGTTGTTTGTTGATTCATTGATGATGCCATTCTGACAGGAGTGAGGTGGTTTTTATTTGCATTTCCCTGGTGATTAGTGATTCTGAGAATCTTTTCATGTGAAAATCCAGGTTAATCTTAATTATTTTGTATTTGATAAATGAATATTTATTACTTGGGCTAGGGGTGTGGGAAGCAGGGACGAGAGGTGCCATCCTGTGAAAGGTTCGCGAATCCGTGTTCCTCGCTGCGCTGCCTGGAGAACGTTTCCAGCGCGTGTCGTCAGTGCAGTGGTGGTGGCCTGGTTCACACACGCGGAAGCCACGCTCTTACATCTCAGCTCCTTTTCTCTACTTTATCTGTTTCTGGCATTTTGTAAAGTGGGTGCTGATGCTGTTTTACACTTTTTCTTGATATCTTGGAAGTTGAATGAGTTAATAGTAGTAAAACAAAAATAAAAACACTGCCTTTACATTTCTGGGGGAAAAAACAAACAAAAAATAAGTATAAAGTGTCAATCATTTTCGCAAGCTGTTAACTCCTGAGGCTGAATGACCAGAAACTGTTTTGGCAGCTAGTAGAAGTAAAAGGGAATAGCAAGAGAAAACTGCCCCAGTTTCTCTTTCTCTGGCTACAAGAGGTTGAAAGATGTTGTTTCAGCTGGAGACTTTAAAATGGATTCGTACCCGCTTTGTGCTAAAGAGACTGGACTGATTTTCCTGTCGTAATCTTCTGTAGGCATGGAGAAAGGTCAGCTCCTGGGCTTGTTTTGGGGCTCATGGGGTTACAGCTGTATCTGTGGCAGAGTCCTTTTCCTAGACAAAAGCTCTTGTCAGAATAATGTTTGGACAGGTGTTAATCTGTGTCCTGAGGGGACGTGCTGGAATTCATTATTAATCGGGGGGGGGGGGGGCTTGTCCTTCTGGGACCGTCCGGGGCCAAGGCCTGCCCCCCGCCTTCACTGACATGTGCCATTTGTGAGGAAGGCAGCGAGAGTCCATTTGAGGAATTCTGCTGTCAGCCAGCCAAGAGAACCACACGGAGGGAGCGAGCGAGGGAGGGAGCCGGCAGCCGGCAGGGCAGGTCTGGAGCAGTTTCCGGAGCGAGATCACACACAGTGTTCTAGGCGCTAAGGGAAGGTGTCCAGGAGCACGAGGGCAAGGGCCGGGCTGGCAAGAGTGCGTTTCCCTGGGTCGTTCGCCTTTGCCCTCCTGTGTTTGAATACTTGTCATCCTTTGGAAAACTCAGCATCTGAAAGAAGCCTTGGCTGAAACTCCGCTTTTTCTTCAGCACTATACTGTTTTTTTGGTTTGTTTGTTTATTTTTCTTCTTTCCCTCTTTTTATTTTTTATTGTTCCATCTTCTTTTCCTCTGAGGGGAGGAGGTGAGAGAATGATCAAGTCAAGCTGGTTCTATGTTAAGTTCAAGTACGCAGAGAAGGTAAGTCAATATGTTCTCTTTTCCCAAGGGAAACCTGCCGCCTCCTCCAGGCTTCTCATCTGTCGGGCTCCTCTGGCTACTGGGGGAAGCAAATGAGCCTGGAAGTTTTATTTGTGAATGTGTTTCCTCTGCCGTAATGATTCTTGGATGAAACACAGGCTTGGTGCTTGCGTTCTGACATTGCTGCATTGCAACCAACCAACAGGAAGAAATCTTCAAACCCTGCTCCAGAGGCATTATTTAGAGTTTAAAGAAAAACAATGAAACTTCACTAACACGAAAGGAAGGCTGCTGTTTGAGTAGAGAATTTTCAAGAGGAGTATTTATGAAGCTTGATGCATTTTTAGTTCTGAAACAAATTGACAATAACTTCCCTTAGTCAGAAGTTTCTTTTTTCTTTGACTGACTTTGCTCCCTCCTGTAAGAAGAGCTTTGCAATGTTATTTGAGTATGGAAAGATTTCCCATCATTTTGGCTGACCACATATGACACTATCACTTTACTGTCTGTCAGGGATTATATTTTAGGGAAGCAGTAAATTTTGGTTGCATCTGAAGTTTTGATGTTATAGTTCTATATTTTAACATACCGTTTGTAGGCTTTGGGGAAAGATGTGTAGACTTCCTAACATGCCGTCTGTTACCTGGGGCTGTCAGCCATCTTTTTCATTCTGGATCCACATGTGTTACTTACCCTGATGGGAATGTATAGAATTAGTAGTAAGGTTTCCAGGAGGATTCTGAAATGCCTCCATTTTGAAATCTTTCCTTTCTTGATTTTCTTGTTGAGAACATTGGCATATTGACTGTAGATTTGATCTGTGGTCCTAGAGAATGGAATCATGATGTCGCATGATGGAAAATTGTTATGACTATCTTCATACTTCTTACGATTATATGCCTAAGCACATTTTAAAAATCCCTCCTCCATTCCTCTAGTTTAAAAAAGAAGTTGGTACACTTTGGGTTCATTTGTCCTGCATTGTGTTTTCTGTATATATTTGTTTCTGCTATGTGTTTATATCGGCAATTGTTCTTTACACATAATGAAAACACAGAATTTTTACTGAAAAGATTTATCCTCCATTTTAAACCCACTTGCATTGTTAACTATTAAAACTATTATAATTAAAATGTCTCTTTGTTTACAGGTTGGGAAAGGTTATCATCTTGTTTTGGGATTTACTTTTTCCCTCAAGAGATTCCTTTCCTTTGAGCAAATCCATTGTTCGCTGTTAGAAATTTTGATAAATTAAAACTGTACTCTTACCTCCTTAACTGTTTCCTTTCACCACGAATGTCCTGCTGTGGAAACCTGAAACTCACAGTTAAGGAAGGACAGTAAACTATTGTTAAAAGGGGAAAAACTTTTAAGAAATGATATTCATGAAAAGGAAAAGAAGGGGAACATTAAATTAACTGCTTCATTTGAATGATAATATTCTGTTATTTATTTTTTTTTAGCAACCTAAAAAGAAGAACATGCATTCATATATCAAGACATGGGTGTAATGTAAAACTAAATAATGTAAGGCTCCTTTGCTAATTAAAGAATATCCTTCTTTTATTGGGATGGGGGAAAATGAGAAAAAAAATCTGCCTTGTTTTTGGAGTAGGGCATGCTTATGGTTGCTGTTCTAGATCCTCATGATTCTCAGCAGAACTTTTTTGTTTCTTCACAATGGTTTATTTTTTAAACTTACTCTGGAGATTTCTTCCCCCAAAATTCATTGAGTTTAGTTTCATCTGGAGAGGTAAAAAGCTTTAATTAGTGTACACTCAGACACAGGTGCTTGAAAAACACATTTATATCATTCTTTTCCATTTTTTTCCCAAAAAGCCATTCTTTTAACGGGTGGTTAATTTGGAATTTCTTCCAATAACTTAAAAAAAGGCAAAAGAGAAGCCCTGCTTTCCATTTTCAAACAATGATATAAACTTGTAATAATTGGAAAGATATTTCTTCTGTGAATTTGGTCTATAAGTATAAGAAAATGCATTCCGTGATACCTTCAATAATCAGCCATTTCCTAGTTCGACATTTAAGAACATGATTTAATCAGTCTTAACTAGTGAGCAAGATAGACTAAACCAAGTAACGCATTATCAGCAGCATTGGCCCAGGGGAGTGGTACTTCCCTGTGATCACCAGCATTCGGATCCCTTTTGAAAATTATAGTAAAACAAAGATCTCTTGTACCACCGCTGTCCCCACAAGCATGGTCCGCTGTATTTCCATTTAAATTATTTGAGTTACCTCTTTCTTGAATTATGTTGCTACCCAGCCATCATTTCTTCAAAAACACTGCTTACTTGAATTAAGTTCCTCATATCCCTTTTCCCCCTTCCCATTCTACATAATTTCTCTGAACAGTTTTCTATTTTCATGTGTTTTACAATGTCCTATAACTGATTGTTCCAAAATCTCTTATCACTGCTCTAATCTCTTTCTTGAGTTGCAGAGACATATACTTAATTGATTAGTTAGATATCTGTCCTGAAGTTCAACAGATACCTCCAATGCAGCATTCTAAAATGCAGTTAATTTCTTGTTTCTTAACCAAACCTTTCCTTCCTCTTGTACTTCCTACCATTGGAAAGGCATTGCTAGCTGGCTGGTTGGGGGCCTTCCCAGAGGCCCTGCGTTCGTTTTGTTCTGACGAGGAGCCTCGTCATTTCTCTCCATGCTGCTGTTCATGACACCTTCCCGTGCTCTGAGACCAACTGCTAGAATGATCTCGTTAAAAGGGCAGGCTGAGTCTCTCCGTCCCCTGCTTGTTAATGGCTGCCCTCTCTGTCTAGCAATCCTCACTCAATATCCCTGAGCAGTGTTACCCCCCCGGCCTTGGATGTACAGATTGCATTTGTTTGGAATTATTCACCAATATGTGTTCTCTATAGCACCATAAGCTCCTACAGATACAGAACTGTGTTGTCCATTTTTTGAATCCCTAGTATGCGCACATAGCAGATGCTCCATTATTCTCTGAATGCTCTGGAGTAAATCCATGATATTTGGGGGGAGTCAGGCAGGCAGGAGTTTGAATCCTGCTTCTACATTTATTGGTAGTATCTGACTTTGGCAATGTACAGAAACTTGATAAAATTGTGTCCTTGTCTATTAAATTGGGAGAATTATCACCTAATATACTTCTTAAAAATTAAGCTTATTTTGATATGCAGTTCATATGCAGTTGTAAGAAATAATACAGAGAGATCCCATGTGCCTGTTACCGAGTCCCCCAGTGGTGACATTGTGTGAAAGTATGTCACACCCAGGACGTGGACACTGATACACTCAGGATACACACAGTAGTATCACCAGAGGGTCTCCCTGTCAGCCTTTCAGAGCCTCACCACCTTCCTCCCAGCCCTGCACGCCCACTCAGGAGCTCCTGGCAACCACTCATTTTGTTCCTCCAACTTGTAAATTTTGTCCTCTCAAGACTGTTCTATCAGTGGAATCATACACTGTGTATCTTTCTGGAATTATCCGTTTGTAGTCAGCATGGTTCTCTGGAGATTTCCTCCTAAGTTGTGTGTTGTTTCTGAGTAGAATTCCATGATCTGGATCACCATAGTTTGTTTAATTATCCCCCATTGAAGAAAATCTGTGTTGTTTGCAGTTTTATTAACAAATAAAAGTGCTATGAACATCTGCGTACAGGTTTTGGTGTAGACATACGTTTTCTTTTCTCTGGGATAAAAGATTGCCCACGAGTGCAATTTCTGGGTAGCGTATTTCATTTTTAAGAAGCTACCAAACTGTCTTCCATAGGGGCTCTACCATTGCGTATTCTCTCCAATGTAGTGTACTAGTTATCCAATTTCTCTGCATTTTCACCAACATTTGGTGGTTACTGTTTCTCTCTCTCTCTCTCTCTCTCTCTCTCTCTCTCTCAGCTATTCTGTTGGTATGCAGTGATATGTCATTGTGCTTTTAATAGGCATTTCCCTAATAGCCAATGATGTTAATTAAACATCTTTTCATGTGCTTGTTTGTCAGTTGAATATCTTCTCTTGTTAAATATCTCTTGCTCAAGGGGAAGGTGAGAGGTTTTGAAAAATAGTCGGTAACCACAAGATGGTCATGGAGGTTTGAAAATTAATTTGGGGAACGTACAGAGGGATAGTGGATGGGGGGAGGGGGGTTCACACAGTGTGAGGGATATAAATGATAAACGTCTAAGTTTTGCTTTGTCTTGTGCACCTGAAACTAATAATAAAAAAAAAAAAACTAAGAAAAAAAAAAATCTCTTGCTCAGTAAATGTCTTTTCCCATTTTCTAATTGAATTTTTTACTGTTACTGTTGAGTTTTTAAAAGTCCGAGTATATCCTAGATGCTACTCTGTTGTTGGATTTGTAGTTTGCAAATATTTGTAGCTTGTCTTTTCATCCTTTTCTTCTTCAAAGCAAAATTTTAATTTTGGTAAGTCCAATTTATGGTTTATTTTCTTCATACGCCTTGCTTTTATTGTCAAATCTAGGAACTTTGCTTAGATCCTAAATATTTCATCTTACTTTTTTAAATTCTAAAACCTTTACAATTTTATATTTTACATTTAAGTCCATGATCCATTTAGAGGTAAGTTTTATGTAAGGTGTGGCACTTAGGTCAAGGTGGTTTTTTTGTTTTGTTTTTGTGTATGCACGTCCAGTTACGCAGCATTTGTTTCAGACACTGCCCTTTCTCCATTTACTTGCTCTTGCGCCTTTGTAGAGATTCCTCCCACTTTATTTCAAAATTGATTTAGCTGTAATACTACCTTTGATTTTTCATACAAATTTTAGAATTATTTTGTCTGTCTTCACAAAAAAATCTTCCTGGCATTTTAATAAGAACTGCATCATTAAAGCAGTATATTGATTTGGGGAGAATTTTAAAATTTACTGTGTCAGGTCATTCTATCTGAAAAGAGTACATCTTTACACTTATTTTGATTTTCTTTGACTTATTTTGTCATCATTGTATGATATTTAGCATACAAGTCCTGTACATGGTTTGTTAACTAGATGCTTTGTTTTTTGAGTAATTACAATGGTATTGTATGTATTTTTAATTTGAATTCCACGTATACATTACTAGTATATAGAAATATAACTTATTATTTTTTTGTATACTGTGACTTTGATGAATGGACTTATTAGTTTTAGTGGTTTATTTGTAGTTTTCTTTGTATTTTCTATGGACAGTAATGTCTCATGCAAATAGGGACAGATTTATATTTTTATTTCTGAGCTGTAAATTCTTCTTTTTTTTTTCTTCCTTGCCTTGTTGCACTGGCTAAACTTGTTGCACTGGCTAGAACTTCTAGTTCTGTGCAGCATAACAGTGGTTAGAGTGAATATCTTGTTCTCCGTCTTTGTGGGAAAATCACTCAATCTTTTATCATTTAATATAATCTTAGCTGTAGGGTTTTTGTAGATGGTCTTTATCAAATTCAGGAAGTTCCTTTCTATTCCTAGATTTCTAAGGTATTATTATTATTTTTATAAATGGATGTTGAATTTTGTCCAATGTTTTTTCTGTAATGACTGATAGTATTTGATTTTCTTCTTTAGCTTGTTAAAATGATAGATTATATTGCTTGATTTTTCAATTATTGAATCACCCTTTCATCTCTGGAATAAGTCCCATTTGGTCACAGTGTGTAATTATTTTTATATATTGCTGAATGATTTTACTAATATTTTGTTAAGCATTTTTGCATCTATATTCTTGGGAAATATTGATTCCTAATTTCTTTCTTTTTTTGGTTATGGTTTTGTTACTATGATATTACTAGTTTCATAAACTGGATTTGAAGTACAAGGTGTGCTCAAACAACATGGTGATTGTCTAAATAAAAGAAAATTTATTACAGTAGAAGACACACTGCCATTAATCCCCCTCAAGATAACCCCCCCTCGCTTCTAACACACTTATCCCATCGTTCTTGCCACTTCCTGAAGCAGTTCTGGAAGTCCTCTTTCATGAGTGTCTTTAGTTGCACTGTCATAGCTGACTCGATATCCTGAATCATTTAGACTTTGCGAAAGAACCAGAAGTTGCACAGTACCAGATCCCATGAATAAGGTGTTTGGTGACGTACTGTAACATTTTGATTTGACAGAAATTGCTGTCAAATTTCTGTCAGAAGTGATGTGTGACTCGGAGCATTGTCATGATAGAGGATGACTTATGGCACAATTTAAAACACACGTTCTCTCAACCATAGCTCACACCCAACTGCACCAAACAAGTTGAGACTTGTCACACACTGTTACTAAAGTTTGATGCGCCGCTTCCTATATTGAAGGTCCCTGCCTTTCTGTTGGATGACAGCAGCAGCATTCATCGTATTTTGTGATCACAATGGAAAGGCTCCGTATCACACATTGCTTCTGGTGCATGACAATTTCTGTCAAATCAAAACATTACAGTGTATGGGCCAGGCCCGGTGTCTCAGGCAGTTGGAGCTCCGTGTTCCTAACTCTGAAGGCTGCCGGTTCGATTCCCACATGGGCCAGTGGGCTCTCAACCACAAGGTTGCGGTTCAACTCCTCAAGTCCTGCAAGGGATGGTGGGCTCCACCCCCTGCAACTAAGATTGAACACGGCACTTTGAGCTGAGCTGCCTCCTGGATGGCTCAGTTCTTGCTGGCTCTCAACCGCAAGGTTGCTGGTTCAATTCCTCAAGTCCCGCAAGGGATGGTAGACTCCGTCCCCTGCAACTAAGATTGAACACGGCACCTTGAGCTGAGCTGCTGCTGAGCTCCCAGATGGCTCAGTTGGCTGGAGCGCATCTTCTCAACCACAAGGTTACCCGTTGGAATCCCACAAGGGATGGTGGGCTGTGCCCCTGCAGCTAGCAACGGCAACTGGACCTGGAGCTGAGCTGCGCCCTCCACAACAAAGACTGAAAGGACAAGAATTTGAAGCTGAATGGCATCCTCCACAACTAAGATTGAAAGGACAACAACTTCACTTGGAAAAAAGTTCTGGAAGTACACACTGTTCCCCAATAAAGTCCTGTTTCCCCTTCCCCAATAAAAAAATAAAAATGAACAAACAAAAAAAAACATTACAGTGTGTCCTCATCCACCTTATTCACTGGATCTGGCACCTTGTGACTTCTTGCTCTTCCCCAAAATCAAAATGAATCAGAACATCGAGGCAGATGTGACAGCGCAATTAAAGACACTCACAAAAGAGCACTTCCAGAGCTGCTTCAGAAAGTTGCAAGAACAATAGGATACCTGTGTTTGAAGTGAGGGGTAGTATTTTGAGGGGGATTAATAGCAATGTGTCTTTTACTATAGTAAGTTTTTTTATTTTTAAATTTAAACATTCACCGTATTGTTTGATCACACCTCATATTTGCTCACCTATTTTCTGGAAGAGATTGTCTATATCTAGTGTTAGATATCCAGTTATGTAGAATGTTCTAATGAAACCCATCTGGGCATGGGAATTACTTCTTTGGAAGTTTTAACGCAATTAAATCTATTTCTTTAATAATTATTGGACAATTTATATTATCTCTTTAATATTGGGTGAGTGCTCTTAGATTTTGTTTTTGAGGAAGTGGTCCACTTCATCTGAGTTGTCAAACTTAAGTAAAATTTTTCATAGCATTCCTTATGATGTATGCATAATGATATTCCCTGTTTCATACCTGATATTGGTAATTAATGTCTTCTGTCTCCTTTGTCAGTCTTAGTAGAGATTTGTCAGTTTTATTGATCTTTTCGAAAAACCAGTTTTTTGTTTCATTAATTTTCTGTGTTGTTCTTAACTTCATTTTTTCTCCTATTGTTATTACTTCCTTCTTTCTGTTGATTTAGGTTTATTTTGCTCTTCTTTTCTAGTTTTTTGAGACAATAATTTAGCTTATTGGTTTGAAAGTTTTCTTTTTATCTAATTTAATGTTTTGTGCTGTAAACTTCTCTCTCACAGCTTTATGAGTCCAACAAATTTTGATATGTTCTGTTTTAATTTTCACTCAGTTCAGTGTATTTTTTAATTTCCCTTGAGACTTCTTGTTCAATGCATGAATTATATAGCACTCTATAGTTTTGTTTCCAAGTGTTTAGACATTTTTTTTCTGTTACCGTTATCATTTTCTAGTTTGATTTTATTATTGTCAGAGAACACACTCTGTAGGATTGGAATTCTTTGAAATTTGCTGAGGTTTGTTTTCTGGCCCATTATATGGTCTATTTTGATATAATTTACATGGGCACTTGGAAAGAATGTGTCTTTTACTCTGAAATAGAATGTTCTGTATATGTCAAGTGGATCCTGTTGGTTGATGGTGCTGTTGAGTTCTCCATCTTTGATGATTTTCTGTTCAGTAGTTCTATCAATTGTTGAGAGAAAAGTGTTGATGTCTCCAATATAATTCGGAATTTGACTCTTCTTTCTTGCAGTTCCGTCGGTTTTTGCTACTTATCCTGGGGGTGCCAAAACTATGTATAACACATTTTAAGAGATGTTAACACTTTGGTCAACGTTGTTCAAGCAGTAGTTCACTGTAATCAGAAGTGTCTGGATGCTGATGATAACCCCTTTGAGCACCTCTTGTAATTGCAGAAGTCAAACATGACTTGTATTCATCTTTTTTTTTTTAAATCAGTATATATTAATACAGTTTTTTCCTTTCTTAAAATGTGTATACATTTTTTTGGCACCCTCAGTATATTTTTAGCTCTACTGTTTGGTCCATGTATGTTTAGGATTATTATATTTTCTTAGTAGATTGACTCTTTTATCATTGTGTAATTTCCCTTTCTGTCTCTAGTAATTTTGTGTGCTTCAAAGTATACTTTATCTGATACTAATATAGCCACTGCTGTTTTCTTTTTGTACATGTTATTATGGTAAATATTTTTCATATTTTTACTGTCTATATTGTATTTAAAATGAGTTTCTTGTGGATAGCATTTTGTTGGGTCATGTTTTTTTATTCTATCAATCTGTCTTTTAATTGGTATGTTTAGATTATTCACTTGCAATTATTGATATATTAGGCCTAAGTTTGCCAGTTTTGTTTTGTGTTTCTGTGTTTTATTTTTGTTTTATGTCTTTTTTCCACTTCTTTTTCCTGTAGGTTATTTTCTAGAATTTTCTCTAATTCCATTTTGATTTATCTATAGCGTTTTTAAGTGTATATTTTCACATATCATTTTCAGTGGTTGCTCAAGGTATTACATTATTTATATGCAACTTACAAGTCTATTGATGAGAAGTCCGCTATCATTCTTTCCTCTATAGATCATGCATTGTTTTTCTCTCTAGTGTCTTGTAGATTTTTTTTTTCTTCTATCTTTGGCTTTCAAAACTTTTAACATGGTTTGTCTTGGTGTGGATAGCTTTGGGCTTATTCTCCTTGGGTTTCTCACAGCTTCTTGAATCTGGAGGTTTGTGTCTTTTGCCAAATTAGGAAGTTTTACCATGTACTTTTTAGCCTTTCTCTCCTCTCCTGGAGACACAAATATTAAATCTTTTATTAAGTCCAATGGGTCACTGATGCTGTATTCTTTTTAAGTTCCCTCTGAGTCTATATTTCCTTTGTTGCTTAGACTGAGTAATTTTAATTGTTCTATCTTAAAGTTTCCAGATTCTTTCCTCTTTCCCTCTACCTGATGTTGAGCTCACCCATTGAGTTCTTTTTTCAATTAAGAAAATTTTTGTGGTAAAAGTACATTACATAAAATTTACCATCTTAGCCATTTTTAAGTGTGAAGTTCAGTACAGCTGACCCTCGAACAACATGGCCCATTAAGGGTGCGAACCACCCACACAATGGAAAATTTGCATGTAAGTTAAGTCTGCCCTCTGCATACCTGGATTCCCAACCCTCAATTGATCCTTGAACAGCTAAGGTTTGAACAGTGCACATCAGTTGATTTGCTTGGGTCAATTGAAAAAATCCATATATAAGCTCAAACCCAGATTGTTCCAGGATCAACTGTATGTTCATATTGTTGTGAAACAGATCTCCTGTAATTTTTCATCTTGCAAATCTGAAACTTGATACCCATTAAACAAGTCCTCTTTTCTTTTTTCTCCCAGCTCCTGGTAACCACTATTCTACTTTCTGTTTTTACGAATTTGACCTCTTTATATATGTTATATAAGTAGAATTATGCAGTATTCGTCTTTTTATGACAGGCTTATTCCACTTAATATGATGGCTTCAAGGTTCATCTGTATTAATGGCATGTAACAGGATTTCCTTCCATTTTAACATTAAATAATTTTTCATTGTATGTATGTATCGCATTTGTTTATCCAGTCATCCATTGATGGACTTTTGGGTTGCTTCTACCTCTTGAATATTATGAATAGCGCTGCTGTGTATTTGGGTTATGTGAAGCCCTGCTTTCCATTCTTTGGGATATATATCCAGAAGTTGTATTGCTGGATCATATGGTAGTTCCAGTTTTAATTTTTTGAGAGTTCTCCATACTCTTTCAATAGCAGTTGTACCATTTTATAATCCCACTAACAATACACAAGGATTAGAATTTCTCCACGTTCTCTCCAAAACCTGTAATTTTCTAGTCTTTTGATGGTAGCCATCCTAATGGGTATGAGGCTATATTGCATTGTAGTTTTGATTTGCATTATTGAGATAATTAATGATTTTGAATATCTTTTCATATGTTGTCTGGCCATTTGTATATCATCTCTAGAGAAATGTCTGTTCAAATCCTTTGCCAATTTTAAATCCAGTTATTTGATTTCTTGTTGTTGAGTTGTAGAAGATATATATATATATATATATATATTCTGGATATTAACCCCTTATCAGATATGTGATTTGCAAACATTTTCTCTCATTTCCTAAGCTGTCTTTTCATTCTCTTGATTGTGTCCTTTTATTTGCAAAAGTTTTTAAATTTGATGCAGCCCTATTTGTTTGTTTTTGCTTTTGTTGGCTGTGGTTTTGATGTCATATACAACAAATCATTGCCAAATCCAATGTCATGAATCGTTTCCCTTTTCTTTTGTTCTAGGAGTTTTACAGTTTTAGGTCTCACATTTAGGCCTCTAATCCATTTTGAGTTAATTTGTATATGTGATGCAAGATGAAGGTAAACTTCATTCTTTTACATGTGGATATCCAGTTTTCTCAGTACCGTTTTGTTGAAGAGACTGTCTTTCCCGTTGAGTGGTCTTGGCATCCTTGTCAAAAATCATTTTACCGTACATACAGTGGTTTATTTCTAGGCTCGTTGTTCTAGTCCGTTGGTCTCTCTCTGTCTTTATGCCGCTGCTACACTGTGTTGACTATTGTAGCTCTGTAATATGTTTTGAAATCAGGAAATGTCAGTCTTCCAACCTTTCTTCTATTTCTTTTCAAAATTGTTTTGGCTATTTGGAGTCCCTTGAGATTCCATCAGTTTTAGGATGAGTTTTTGTAGTTCTGCAAACAATACCACTGGGATTCTGATAAGGAGTGCGTGGAACCTGTAGACCTCTTTGGGTGGTATGCACATCTTAGCAATGGTAATTCTTCCCTGAGCATGGAGTGTCTTTACACTTATTATTGTGTTTTTAAATTTCTTTTCAGCAATTTTTTATAGTTTTCTGAGTTTTTAAATTTTTGTTACTGAATTCTAAAATTTTCTCTTAGTTCTTCTTTATATCTTCTATTACTTTGCCATGGCTTATTTCTTTGCTGTGGGTTCCTGTGTTTCTTTGGTTTCAAGCCTGTTCATAATTGCATGCTAAAGCACTTTTATAGTGGACACTTTAAAATCCTTGTCAGAAAATTCTGATATGTCTATTAAACATAATGTTGGTGTCTTTTGATTGTGTTTTTTCATTCAAGTTGAGAGTTTTTGGTATAAAGTGTGATATTTGATTGAAACCTGGGTATTTTAGGTGTAATGTTTGAAGATTCTGAAAAGTCTTATTTAAACTTTCTGTTTTTAGCTGGATTCTTCTGACAGCTCTATGGAAAGAGAAGGGGACTGCCACGTTGGGGTAGAAGTCCTGATTTCCAATTCGACCTCAGTTGTCACCTAAGGGGGAGCGGGGTGGTCTCCTTGTTAGTGCCGAATAGGAGTTCTGACTCCCCTCCAGGACTCACTGATACCGTCCTGGCTGGGCAGGGTGATCGTGTCTCGGAGCTTTTCTCGTGGCCCACTGACAGCGTGGGGGTGGGGCGGCCTTGTCAGCACTGAGCAGGCGTTCTCCCCAGTGCTTTTTGTTACATCACCCCAAAGGGACAGGTAGGATGCACCTGTTCCTGCCCTGCGAGGGTGGGAGTCTAGGTTCCCATGTGGTCTCTGCCCAGTGGAGTTAAAGGCCTAGAATCTCCACTCAGGCTTCTGTGGCACCAGTGGGATGTAGAGTACCTCGTTCAACTCTTGTGAAGGTGGATGTCTGTGCTCCCCACTCACCATGCTGATGGGCGAATGGGGTGTGTCCAGGTTTTTCCTCTGGTGTTTGTAAGTTGTTTGTCTTGCTAGTTTGGCTGTTTCCTGATCCTTTATCTAAAGACAGCCAGCTTTTCTTGGGACATTTTTAGTATCTGGTCTTGGCATTTCTGAGTTTTTGGCTTCTTCACCTCATAGTGTAGGATATATGAGGCAAAAAAACAATGAAAACAAAAACCTAGAGAACTCCGTACTATTTCATTTTTTGA
The DNA here is from genome assembly GCF_057876585.1 of Rhinolophus sinicus. Classification (NCBI taxonomy): domain Eukaryota; kingdom Metazoa; phylum Chordata; class Mammalia; order Chiroptera; family Rhinolophidae; genus Rhinolophus; species Rhinolophus sinicus. The sequence continues at coordinate 96,500,721 of NC_142503.1, forward strand.
GTTCTCAGTTCCTAGGTGGTCTGCGTTCTTCTGTCCACCTTTCAGAGTATGTTTGTTTTATCCATAATGTCCAGGGTTTTTATTTGTATTTTGTGTGAGTAATAGGGAAAGGTATGTTTAGTCCATCTTCTTGGAAGCAGAAGTCCTCTAAGACGCTTTTTAAAAAGTGAATAAATAGCACAATGTTTTAAGTGTTTGCATTACATAGGGCCTGATAGTAAGTGTTCAACAGAGGGTGATAATTGTTTTCTATTATGTTCTTTATGTTTCTCTCAGTTATGCTTGAAATATCATCATACCTTTCTAATCTTTGCTGGAAACAGCTCCATTAGAAGTTTACCTTGCTTTATTTAAGTTGTATTATGAGAGACATAGTTGCATCTTGATACCCATTCTTTGCTATTCCACCAAGATACAGACCCATAAAAAGCACCATCTTTACAATGATTTTCTTTTTTCAGGTAATTTTGACAGTGCATTTTTGTATTTAGATTGGAATTATTCATTGTGGCTTCATTGAAAAATTGTTAGCCTCTTCAGCTAGAAAAAACATAGTACAGGAAACAATAGATTTTTCTTGAAATACTCAATCTGATGAGGTGTTGAATTAGGTGGGGGAAAATAATTAGTTTTTTTCCTTCGGAAAGATGTGTTACTCTGAACAACTGTTCTGAGATTATTAAAAATATTATTTAACTGCATTGCCAGCCTTGCTTATCTGTCTAACAAACTTAATGTACTCTAACTCAGTCTTTAATTTCAGAGTTAATTAAAAATTTACTTAATAATACAGTATGTTTGGAAATTTACATAATCGTGGTGACTGTACCTAAACTCTTACTAATGTTTTATCAAATTTTATTGAGTTCTTCTGTTAGAAGCAGTAAATTTGTGTCACAAAACCAATTGGGAAATTCAGAATGCATTTAAGCTATGGAACATAAACTATGGAGTGTTGGCTAGGGAAGCCTGCATTCTCACTTGATAGGCAGTAGAATTCGGACGGGGTGGAACCTTGTTTCCCTGCCCTTATTTGTTATTTGCTGGAGGAAAACATTTCTCCATTCATAGAGTGGGTGGACTCATTTCAAAGACTGTTCATATTTGACAGCTAAAATAAAAATGCTTAAGGATGGGCAAGCGCTCAAAAGTTTCAGGGGCTTCGTTTCCAGTGGAAGGATTTCTGTCACAGTCATTTTGTTTGCATAAGTACAAGGAGGGAACCCGTTTCACATGTCAAATTTGAAGACTATGTTATTGCTACCACTGTACTTCAGAAATAAAAGATGCAGCTACTCTAAATGAAAGGTGGTGTTCCAGATTATTTTAGATGAGTATGCAGAGGACTGCAGCCGGTAGTCGAGCCCCTGGTTCTGAAGAGGACACAGTACCTCACATGTGACTTCCGCCAAGCATTGGGACCTGGGGTGGTGCCAAGTGCACACACAGGCTTTCCTTTCCCGGCAGCTCTTGTTAAAAGGCTGTTTGCCACAGTTGCGGCACAAGAGGGATTTAAGAGGGATATGGACTCATATCCTTTTTTCAAATGATATTTTGCCCTTTTTTGCATTGTTTTAGAGCACTTGGAATGGCTTTATAGATTGCATGGTTTTGTTTGCATGAATAAATGAGAGAGTGAATTAATGAGTTTGGTTTCCTAAATTAGAGGTTTTTGCTGTGCACACATTGAAACCAGGTGTCTCTTCTCTCCCCCCACCACCCGCCCACAGGAACGGTGCCACCCACCTCCCCACCCAATGTCTTTAAACTCCCTGTCCCCCTGCCCTCCTAAAATGCGTGCACTCAGAGTAGTTGGAGGAGCTCACAGTGTTGCAGAAGGCAGGATAGGTCGTTCCATCTCTCAGAGGGAGAACAGACTCCTCACTGAAATGGCAGAAGCGATGTTTTACGTTCCCTTTGCTTTAACTGGTAGCTCTTACCTGCAGATGCTTGGAAGAAGAAAGACATTCCCATCCCACTCATTTTACTTGTTAGGCCAAAGCAGATCTGGTTACACACGTTTTTGTTGTCGTCGTTTGGTAGAATACTTCTTATCTGACATAATCAGTTCCATCGTGTATTTACAAATTAGAAACAGTCACTAAAGCTTGAAATCATTAAAAGAAAAAAAGTATATACTTAAATACAATATTGTGTGGTAAGAGAAGGCATTATGCAGCCTCTCACTACTCTTTGATGTCGATCAATGGTTTGCCTTGAGTACATGTTGGAATCACTCGCAGCTTAAAAAAAAAAGAATTGTTATGTCCAGGTATCAACCCTAAAGATTCCGAGTAAATTGATCTGAAGTGCAGCCTAAGCATTGTGTTTTGTTTTGTTTATTAAAGATCTCCAAGGGTTTAAAATGTGCAGTGAGAGTTGGTTTGAGAATGGTTCCACTGGTTTGTGTTCCAGTTGTTCTTTCTTGAAGAAACCACATCCGTGATGCATTGACCACACTGTCTATAAGGGATTACTAAAACCACTGAAACAACTTACACGCATGAGTAGTGTGAGTGCAGAATCATTTTAGGTTCCCCTTCCCCGTCTTTCATAGTTGTCTCATAGTAATTCAACATTTTTTTTTTTTTTTTTTTTTTTAAGGAGCCCCCTTTACGGTGCTCAGCTTAATTTTTTATGGGAACATTATCTCACTTTCATTTTGCATGCATCACTGGTTTACATGATATTTAATTAAATAAGAAATAAAACTAGCATAAACAGGTTTGGGAACAAACAGTTTACTGTTAGTGAGTACATGATGCCCTGGCGTTCAGTATGTTTCACAAAGGAAATAAGGACCATCAGCTGATTAGTTGGTCAGCTGACAGGAAGTCAGTTAAAAGATAATTTATTGTAAAAGATATGTGGTTGGCCTGATTGTAGGTCAATGAATATTCACCTAAAAGAAGTTGGGATATGTTTCATTTTTATTCCATAAGTGAATATTTCATTTTTATTTTCATTTTTAATTTCTTATTCTGGACTTTAGGTTAATTAATGTCTGATGTTAGTACTTAATATACATGGATATAATCAATATAATCACTGTCATCTCAAGAGTGAGAATTTTCTTGCCTGTGGTTTTATATTTGATCATAACCTCTAAATGATACTCATTATGAGCCCTCATGACACACGTCAGCACTTAAGAGTCTTGAATTCAGTCTGATTTTTGAGTATCACAAGTCTTGAAATGCACTGCACTAGATTTGTGAATAAATTGGAAAAACATAAGACTGAATTTCAGGACTGCATAAGTGGTATTGCCCCTACTGAGACATACAGGTAGATATGAGAGCGTCAGGAGGCCCGTAGCACTGTGAGATTGGCAGGCCTCTCAGACTGTGATCTCCTCCTGTACCACTTGGTGTGTGTGCATCTTGAGTAAGTTGTCTATTCTCAGTCGTCTGCGGAAACTGCATTCGCGTTTTACTTTCATTTAGATACCTACTCATGAGTTCTTGTCATTTTTGTTTAGCTGCCTGCTCTCATGAATCTGGTTTATATCTCAGGTTTGTCTTCTTTTCGGATTGTGTCCCTTGAGAACAAGGACTCTCGTCTTCCCCTGCCTGGTGTCGTGTCCAGCACAGAAGACAGTTTTAGGAACACACTGTCTGAATGAGCTTTATTGAGTTGGTCGGTGGATCTTAGGCCTCCCCTTGGTACAGGACAGAGTACCAGGCCTTAGGAGAACGGATCCCAAGACCAGTTGTTTACTGTCTTTCCTGCGAGGCAGGAATGATGTGCATAAGCAGCTAAGTGTAGGCGCCGCCGTCTGTGCTTTTCTTCCTGACTGCTCTGTTAGATTGTCTTTCAGGAAAGCTGAGTAGTTTAGCACAGCGAATACTAAAGGGAATGCATTCCTTCCCTCTCAGGGGACGCAAGTGGTGTTTAACACCACTGTACAAGCCTCAGCTGTGGCTTTCTCTAATGCAGAATTTGTCTAAGAAAGATCACGAGAACAAGGAAGGCTTTGTGCGCTTTTTCCCCTTTGTTCTTTTCCTTTCTTCTCCCACTCCTGCCCCAGGCTATCTGTAAAAACATGAAGTCTTTTCTTTGAGCCTCTGGAGTGTGCATGTTATATGTGTGTGAGGCTGAGAGAGAAAAACGGGCGAGAGTGAGGCAGTGCTTACTAGTGGGAGTCATTACCCACAAGCAAAACGGTCAGAAATTACACAAACGAGTTTGCTTCTGTCCAGCCAATTGACCACTCAGCGAGGCACAGGAGGTGTCAGAGACAAAGTGGGGGTCTTAGCCTGTGATAACCAAGTAGTCTGGCATTTCCTTCATCAGTGGAGGGCTCACATGTGCTATGTCCTTGACGAAGATGAAAGCCTTAGAGTTGGTGTAATTTGGCAACTGCACTCAGGTTCTTGCTTTGTATAGTATTTGAGAGCTTCGTTACAGGGATGCCTTTCCACGTGAAACAAGGGAAGACTTGAATATTCAGCTAGATGTTTTCGTGGCAAGCAAAGACTCTAAGTTTGGGAGCTGGAATGCTATTTAGTCTAAGCACTTCTATCTGCAGATGGTGACACCCAGAATCCCACTTAGCGTTAGAAGCCAGAAGTGTAAACCACGGAGATGAAGTGCTGGTGTGCTATCGGATACCGGTGGACTTGGTTGAACCTTTTCCTTTTCTTTCATTCAGTAGTATTTTTTTTTTCTTTTGTTAGGGAAAAGTTATTATAACCCTAACATTGGCACAAGTTTTCTTTTTTGCATGTTCCTTTCCAGTGTTTGCCCTTGTTTATATTTTATAACTAATGCTATATACTTGTATATTTTCCTTTTGCACATAATCATTCTTTCTAACATTTATGTCGTATTTGTCACAATTCTTTTGGGTTTTCATTATAACTGACTAAATTACTCCCTCGTTATTGAGCACTTACATAGTCAGATTTCTTGCTGTCAAGGAGGAAGCCATAGAAAACATTGTGGCGGATATAACTTTTTATTCTCTTAAGTTGGTTTGTTTTTGTTTTGTTCTTCTGGAATGTGAAACTCTTTTTAATGAAACTGTAGTTGACATATAATATTATATTAGTTTCAGGTGTTCAATAGTGATTTAATATTTATATACCTTACGAAGTGATAATGAGCAGTGTCATGACCATCTGTCACTGTACAAAGTTATTGCAATATTGTTGACTGTATTCCCTATGCTGTACATTACACCCTGTGACTTATTTCTGTTAGAAGTTTGTACCTCTTAATCCCCTTCACCTTTTTTGTCCATTCCACCCACTGCCCAACACTCTGGCAACTATCAGTTTGTTCTCTTATCTATGAGTCTGTTTATTTTGTTTTGTTTGTTCATTTGTTTAGTTTAGACTCCACATGTAAGAGAAATGATACAGTATTTATGTTTTCCTGACTTATTTCACATAGCATAATATCCTCTTGGTCCATCCATGTGTTGCAAATAGCAAGATATTCTTTTTAATGGCTGAGTAATCTCTCTCTCTCTCTCTCTCTCTCTGTCTGTATCATCTATCGATGGGCACTGAGGTTGCTTCCATATCTTGGCTATTGTAAATAATACTGCATTGAACATAAGGGTGCATATATCTTTTCGAATGGTTTTTTTATTTTCTGAGGGTAAATGCCCAGAACTGAAATTGCTGAATTGTACGGTAGTTCTATTTTTCATTATTTGAGGAACCTCCGTACTGTTTTCCATAGTGGCTGCACCAGTTCACATTCCCACCAACCGTGCATGGGGTTCCCTTTTCTCTACATCCTCACCGACACTTGTTTCTTGTAGTTTTGATGATAGCTGTTCTGACAAGTGTGAAGTGACAGCATCGTGATTTTTACCTGCACTTCCCTGATGATTAGCGAAGTTGAGCACCTTTTCATTTGCCTGTTTACCTTCTGAATGTCTTCTGTGGAGAAATGTCTATTCACGTCTTCTGACCATTTTTAATTGGGTTATTTGTTTTTTTGATGTTGAGTTATATAAGTTCTTTATGTATTTTAGATATTAATCCCTTATCAGATGTGTCCTTTGCAAATATTTTCCGCGATTTAATAGGTGGCCTTTTTATTTTATTGATGGTTCTCTTCACTGTGCAAAAACTTTTTGGCCTAATGTAGTCCCGTTTGTTTTTTATTTTGTTGTCCTTGCCTGAAGAGACTCATCCAAAAATATATTTCTAAGACTGACGTCAAAGAGATCACTGCCGGGCCGGCACGGTGGCTCAGGTGGTTGGAGCTCCGTGCTCCTAACTCCGGAGGCTGCTGGTTCCATTCCCACACGGGCCAGTGGGCTCTCAACCACAAGGTTGCCAGTTCGATTCCTCAAGTCCCACAAGGGATGGTGGGCTGCGCCCCCTGCAACTAAGATTGAACACGGCACCTTGAGCTGAGCTGCCGCTGAGCTCCCGGATGGCTCAGTTGGTTGGAGCGCGTCCTCTCAATGAAAAAGTTGCCGGTTCGACTCCCACAAGGGATGGTGGGCTGCGCCCCTTGCAACTAGCAACGGCAACTGGACCTGGAGCTGAGCTGCCTCCTCCACAACTAAGACTGAAAGGACAACAACTTGAAGCTGAATGGCACCCTCCACAACGAAGATTGAAATGACAACAACTTCACTTGGAAAAAAAAGTCCTGGAAGTACACACTGTTCCCTAATAAAGTCCTGCTCCCCTTCCCCAATAAAATCTTTAAAAAAAAAAAGAGTTCACTGCCTATCTTTTTTTTTTTTTTTTTTAGTTTTATGGTTTCAGGTCTTATATTTAAGTCTTTAATCCATTTTAAGTTTATTGTTGTATATGGTGTAAGAAAGTGGTCCAGTTTTTCCAACACTATTTATTGTAGACTTTTCTCCATTGTATGAATTCTTGCCTCCTTTGTTGTAAATTTAATAGATTACATAAGTGTAGATTTATTTCTAGGCTCTCTGTTCTGTTCCATTGATCTATGTGTGTTTTTGTGCCAGTATTATACTGTTTTGATTACTAAAGCTTTGTAATATAGTTTGAAAGCAGGCAGAGCGAGGCTTCCAATTTAAATTTCATTTACTTCTGCTCTGGTCTGTACTATTTCCTTCCTTCTACTAACTTTGGACTTTGTTCTTCTCTTTCTAGTTCCTTTAGGTGTAAGGTTATATTATTTGCGATTTTTCTTGTTTCTTGAGGTAGGCCTCTATTGCTATAAATTTCCCCCTTAGAAAGAATTTTACTGTGTGCCATAGATTTTGTAATGTTGTTTACATTTTTGTTTGTCTCAACACAGTTTATGATTTCTTCAACTGACCTATTGGTTTTTTAGTAGCATGTTGTTCAGCCTCCCACATGTGTTTTTTATCCAGTGTTCCTCTTATAATTGATTTCTGGTGTCATACTGTTATATAGTATTGTGGTTGGAAAACATGTTTGATATGACTTCAGTATTCTTAAATTTATTGAGACTAGTTTTAGTTTTGTGGCCTAACATGTGATGCATCCTGGAGAATGTTCGCGTGCACTTGAAAAGAATATGTGTCTACTGTTTTTGCAGGGAATGTTCTGTACATACCTATTAAATCCATGTGGTCTAATATGTCACTTAAGGCCAATGTTTCCTTGTTGATTTTGTCTGGATAACCTATGCACTGATGTAAGTGGGGCATTTAAGTCCCCTACTATTAGTGTATTACTGTCAATGTCTCCATCTATGTGTTAATATTTGCTGTATGCATTTAAGTGCTCCTGTGTTGGGTGTATAGATGTTTATAAGTGTTGTATCCTATTGTTGGACTGATCCATTTATCATTTACCCTTGTCTCTTGTTCTCTGTTTTAACGTCTATTTTGTCTAAGTATTGTTATCCCAGCTTTCTTTCCATTTCCATTTGTATAGACACATTTCCAATCTGTGTGTTTTTAGATCTAAAATGAGGCTCTTGTATGCTGCATATGTGTGCATCTTGTTTTTTTATCCATTCAGCCACCCTATGTCTTTTGAATGGAACACTAAGTCCATATACATTTAAAGTAACTGTTGATACATATGTACTCATTGCCATTTTGTTTTCGTACAGGCTTTACAAATGGTGTGCCTACTACCGTGTTTCTCCGAAAATAAAACCTAGCTGGACAATCAGCTCTAATGAGTCTTTTGGAGCAAAAATTAATATAAGTAAATTATTATAGTAAAATAAGACTGGGTCTAATATAATATAATATAATACCCAGTCTTACATTAATTTTTGCTCCAAAAGACACATTAGAGCTGATTGTCCCACTAGGTCTTATTTTTGGGGAAACACGGTACCTTTACTAGATATATTTGCTTCTACTATTGAGATTTTTTTTTCTTTCATATATTTTCTTATTTCTAGTTTTGGCCTTTTCTTTTCCACTTAAAGAATTCCCTTTAACATTTCTTACAATGCTGGTTTAGTGTAATGATCTCTTTTAGCTTTTGCTTGTCTGAGAAACTCTCTCTCTCCTTCAATTCTGAATGATAATCTTGACGGGTATTATTGGTTTGTAGGTTTTTTACATTTCACCACGTTATGTTTATCGTGCCACTCTCTTCTGGCCTGCAAAGCTTCTGCTGAAAAAGCAGCTGATAGTCTCATGGGGGTTCCCTTTAATGTAATTAGTTGTTTTTCTCTTGCTGCTTTTAAGATTCTTTCTTTAACTTTTGACATTTTAATTATTATGTACCTTGGTGTGGTTCTCTTTGGGTTCATTTGTTTGGGACTCTCCTTGCTTCCTGGGCTTAGATGTCTGCTTCCTTCAGATTAGGGAAGTTTTCTATCATTATTTCTTCAAATAGGTTTTCTGTGCCTTCCTGTCTCTTGTCTTCTTTGGGACCCCTATGATGTGCATGTTAGTACACTTGATGTCCCAGAGTTCCCTTACACTGTTCTCATTCTTTCAAATTCTTTTTCCATTTTGCTTTTTCAGTTGGGCGATTTCCACTATCCTGTCTTCTTGATCACAGATACATTCTTCTACGTTATCTGATCTGCTGTTGATTCCCTCTAGCATATTTTTTTCATTTCAGCTATATTCTTTAGTTCTGATTGGTTCATTATTTATCTTGTTCTTGAAGTTTTCATTGAGTTGACCCATTGTTCTGAAGAGTTTGATGAGCATCTTTATGATTGCTATTTTGAACTCTTTTATCTAGTAGACAGTTTACCTTTGTTTCGTTTAGTTCTTTTTCTGGAGTTTTGTCTTTTATTTTTATTTTTTGGTTTGAACATACTCTTATGTTTCCTCATTTTGCCTGTTTGTTTCTATGTATTAGGTAGATTAGCTATGTCTCCTGGCTTGAAAATGTGGCTGTATATAGAAGGTGTCCTGTGAGGCCCAGTGGTGCAGTCCCCCCAGTCACCAGAACCAGGTGCTCCAGAGGTGTTCCCGGTGTGGACCAGTGTGGCCTCCCATGATAGCTGGGCCACACCTGCTACGGACGCACTGGCAGGCGAGCTGGTCTCTGGCTGTGAGGCCTGGACACAACTGTGGTGGGTATGCTGGTGTGCAGGACAGCCACTCCTCCCCACCCCCCAGTGCAGCTGGCTGGTGGGTTTGACTGCAACTGCTACTGACATGCTCGTGCGCAGGGTGGGGCTGTGGTGTTGCTGGCTGGAAGGCCCAACTGTTGCAGACACACTGCTGTGCCCTGGTGCCAACTGAGACTGCCCATCAGGTATGGTGAGGCAGTGGCTGCTTTGAAGGGATACCAGTGATGGATGAGGCTACCCACTGGATGTGGCAGGGCAGGAGCCACTTTAGAGGGATTCCAGCCTGGGTGGGTCCTCAGGGAAATGCCATTGTGGGGTGAACAGTGTTAGCAAGGTTAATGAAGACTGTCAGAAATGGTGCCTGCCAGTGCCAGACCAGATAGGTGCAAGGAGAGTAAAGAAAGGGACAAAATGTGGCAGCCACCAGCACTTCTGTTGCTGGAGAAAGCTTGAACAGATCCTTAGCCCTCCAGCACACACTCTAAAATTAGTGTGTCACGTTCACATAACCCAGGTGCTTTCCAAACTGTTGCCTCTGCACTGGGACTCGGAAAGAGTGCGACCGTGGTTTCCTGCAGCCCTTTGGCTCTCCCAGACACAAGCCCTGATGGTTTTCAAAGCCAGATGTTATGGGGCTCCTCTTCCCAGTGCGGGTCTCCTGAGGGGGCTGGGGCTCAGACCCTCTCTCTTCGGGGGACCTCGAGGGCGTGCCATCCCTCCCAGTTGTGAGTTGCCATGTGGCGTGGAGGCAGGTTGATTCCTGACTAGACTGAGTCTCTGCCCCTTCTGCCTGCAGTGTGGTCTTCTTTATGTCTTTAGTTGTAGGAAATTGTTTGCTAGTCTTCAGGTGGCTCTCAGAGATCGCTGTTCTGTATGTTGTCGTGGTTTTGGTGTTGCCGAGAGGAGCTGAGCTCAGGAGCTTCTCCTCCGCCATCTGGAACCTGATGTCAGCAGCTGTGCCCTGGAATGCCAGTGTAGCTTGTCTGTGGAATGTCTCTTATGGCGAGTGTGCAGTCCCCGCAGCAAACATGTGCCCAGATCACTGTGCCACTTTCTTTTATTCTTTCTCTCCATTTAAGTTCCTGCAGTGAGCTCATTGCAGTGACGCAAAGCACGCTGCAGCCTTTGGGCATCAAGGAGTGTGCCCACACTATATGTGTGTGTCTCTGTGGGTGTGAGTGTGCGTCACACAAAACACATCTGCTGCTCTCTGTAGGTCAAACAGCTGATGAGTATGAATGTGGGACATTGTGTTTCCTGTCAAATTGCTGCTCTACTGGGGAAGATAAAAGCATTTCCATTAGTATAGCGTATTAGCTGTGTTAATGTTGGGCAAATCAATAGGTTATGAAAATGAAACAAATCTGTAATTTTGGGGGAGAAATTATAAAATTAAACTTATAGGTGACCTTTTTATACACTTCTGTGAGGGAAGTTTTTGAAGAGATGTGCATCAAAATTTGTTGTTTATATGAAATGTGTATTCAAAAATATTCTTTCTTCTTCTAGGGTTCTAGGAATGTAACAAAAAAAGAACACAGACATATTTAACTGCAAAATGCTGGGATGCATCAAATAGCACAATTTTCATTCTGTGGAGTTTATCTCTTGACTCTGACTTAAACTATTCCTCGTTTTATCATGTGGGGACATATAGGAATAATTGTATGGCCAAAAATGGAGGGATTCCTTCCTAATGTTGATTTGAATTGTTTTACTGTAAGTTTTTTTCAAAGAGGTGTGAGTCAAAATGGGAAGTTTTGTGTTAACAAAGCTGAGCTTCAACTGTTTATGAACGTTTTGATAAGAGTCTTTAGTAAATACTTATCTCCAGCAAAAGATTTCCTGATGGTGGAGTCATTAGAACCAATGAGTTTCATGGTTTTTTTTGCCTTCTTGATTGTGTTACATTGTTTTCAAGAAAAGGTTGTTTCACTTTGTTTGTCTTTGTGGACAGATCAGGGTGGACCCTTTCTCCTGTGTTCACTGTAGTGTACGGTGCCGCTCAGGGGAAATCCTTCTCCTTTCCTGGGCCAATTTGTCTGAAATGGCCATAATTGGTAGCAGACAGACTTCATTTTATTCTCCATTGTACCAAATAACCGTTTCTGGAAATCCAGCCACTCCACTGCTCTAACACTTTCTAATTGGGGCCTTGGGAGCTGTACATGGAAGAGGCTGGGCAACCTCTGTCGCCTGTCGTTGTTAGGAGATCTTCTTTACTACCCGAAAATCTGGACGCAATTAAGAATAATGGCTACTCAGAAATAAGATTTTGGAAAGGATTTTGCTGGCATTTTTATAAAGAAGAAAAACTGATGACAAACTAAAACTAAAGTGAGTCTTCATTCAGTCATGTGTCTGACACTGTTGAAAAGGTCCCCAAGTATACTTTTTCAGCTTTTTTGAAGTATAATTGACAAATAAAAGTGTTGTACTCAAAGCGTACAATGTGATGATTTTATATGTGTATACATTGCAAAATGATGATGACAACCGAGTTAGTTAACACGTCACCTCGTATACTTACCTGTTGTGTGTAGGGGGGTGTGTGTGTGTGTGTGTGTGTGTGTGTGTGTGTGATGAGGAAGCTTAATATCTACTCTCCGCAAATTTATAGCAGTAGTTGCCACACTGTACATTAGATCTTCAGGACTTTTTCGTCTTATAACTGAAAGTGTGTACCCATGGACCAGCATCTCCCGCTTGCCCCTCTCCCAGCCCTTCGCAACCACCATTCTACTCTCTGTTCCTATGAGTCTCACTTTTAAAACAATTGCACATAGAAGTGATATCACACAAGTATTGGTCTTTCTCTGTCTGGCTTATTTCACATAGCACCATGCTGTCCAGGTTCATCCATGTTGTTGCAAATCACAGGGTTTCCTTTTTTACAGTTGAATAATACTCCTTTGTGCACAGTTGACCCTTGAACATGGGTTTGAACTCTGTAGTTCCACTGTATATGTTAATTTGTCCCATGGAGTTGTTGTTGCTGAGTGGATTGTCTTTGTGCCTTTGTGGCAGTGGTGGCACTGGTGGCAGGCATGCAGCCACCAGCAGCATGGGCACTTTCTGAGTGCTAGCAGTCTGGGGTGCTGGCAGCAGCAGTAACCCAGTGCCTGAGGTGCAGATACGTGTGGAGTGGAGGGACTGAGGAGTGGCGTCTGGGCAGCTGTGGGGTTTGAGGGGCGTGGCCCTGGTTCTGGGGTGGCAGCCCCTTCTGGGGCTCAGGCTGTCATGGGGGCTCTTCAGTGGCAAAGGCGGTCAGTGTCTTTTGCAGACCAAGCCACTGGGACCAGAATGGCATCCTTTGTGTGGCTGTACTGATAGACACCACTTTTCTTTGTTCCTTGCTGTCTCCTGAAGTCTCTGCCAAGTTCATTTCCCTAGCGATCCTTTCTTTGCGGTTATTTCCTGCTCCACTCTGTTGCTGTGGGTTCTTAATTGGACTCTTGAGCCCTGTGAGGGCTATTTTTGCTTGTGGAGGGCTTGTAATTGTTGTTGGGGGTGAAATCTAGTATCACCTACTTTTCTGTCTTGCTGACGTCACTGGTCCACGTGCGTTTTGAGCATGTAAAGGGTGTGTGCTGCGTTGCCCCGCTGTTCAGCCTTAGCTCTGCCCGTGACCCGAGCCAGGGAACCAGGTCCAGTAGCCCTGTGGCTCCATCCCTCTGCTGGCTTTGCTTTCACAGGGCTATAAGTGTGTGTTTGCCTCTCGATAGTTCTAGAAGTGGAACTGCAAACATAAACAATGGGTGGAGACACTGAATTCACTGGTTTTCATTGTGGTGATGGTTTTTAACTTCTGGATGTACCCGCCAATATGATCTTGTAAAAACATAGATTCTGTTTTAGCATTCTCCTGCTCAGCATCCTCTAGGACTTCTCATTGAACTGAGAATAAAATCCAGACACGTGGTCACGGCCTGTGAGCCCCTGAGTGGCGCCTGCCCATGGTCCCATTGGGCCTCCAGGGGCCCCTCATCGGCCTTCTTGTGGTCCTTTGGGCTATTCGCACTGCCCAGGCTTCTCTGCCACACATTCTGACATGGGGGGTCCCATCCCAACTCTTACGCCTTCAGTCAGACATTACCCCTTCAGTGTCATCTTCTCTGACCATCCACGTATGTTTTCCTTTACTTACTTCTGGCTTTGCCCGTCTTTCTTTTTGATCTCCTTATTAGCACTTATCACCATCTGAAATCATCTTTTTTGTGAATGTGTTTAGTATTATATTTTTCTGTCATTTTTCATTGAAAGTGAGTTCAGTGGTACAGTGGTAGCAGGACCTCTAGGATGTTATTTGCTGTTATAGCCTCAGCACCTGGTACAGTGCCTGGCACACAATGGGTACACTAAATAAATACTTGTTGAATGAATGTATGAACACACAAAACAAGCTTCTGTTGTAAGTACTGTGTTAGCAGTAAAAAAAATAAGCCATAAGAAAAGATGAAATACTTCATTTGCGACAGCATGGATGGATCTTGAGATTATTATGCTAAGTGAAATAAGCCAGACAGAAAAAGTTGAGAACCATATGACTTCACTCATACGTGGGATATAAAACTGAAAACAACAAAGGAATAAGACAATCAAAACAAAAACTCATAGACACAGACAATAGTTTAGTGGTTACCAGAGGGTAAGCGGGGAGACGGTGGTACAAGATGGTAAACGGGATCAAGTCATGGTGATGGAAGGAGAACTGACTCTGGGTGGTGAGCACACAATGTGATATGTAGATGATGTATTTTAGAATTGTACACTTGAAACTTACGTAAAAGTACTAACCAATGTCACCCCAATAAATTTAATTTTCAAAAAGTTAGATTCTCACATGTTTCTCATAGTCTGGAATTGTCAGTTGGAATTCTTTACAGAAATCCAGAGTTAGGCTTGCTTGGAAAATCATCTCGCTGATCATAATTTTCCCCTCCTCCCCATCACCACGGCTGTTCTTGGCAGCAAAGCCAGTTTTCAGGTCAGAACTTCAGTTGACACGCACACTCTCCAGTGTCCCTGGCTCCTTCACTGGCTAGGACAGCACTCCTTGCTTGAAGAACTAGATTTTCTGACAGTTGAAGGGCACAGTAGACATCATACATATTGACATCGTTGTTCGTTATGTGTTCTGAACAGCTGTGCACATTTGCTGAGAACTTAGTTATCAATCACCAGATCAAATAGTATTACCTTCAGCGTCTAGGCAGTTTGCTCGTGTACTGCCATGGCTGAGATTCCGGTTTCAGAGTGGGAAACATATTAATAAGCAATTATTGGGTTAATTTTTGGGTATCTCTGATGTAAATACTGCAGTATTTACCCTTCCTAATCTTTTATAAAAATTCTATTTAATGAATTATATTCTGGAGCTGTAGAGGCAGTAGGTTTAAAGTTCGGGCCTGGCTCCATGTCTGGAGAGAAACTGTGCTAACCTGCATTTGGACTGTGTGCCTGTGGATTCACAGAGACAATATTGAGATGAAAGGATTGAAAATGTTACGTCTTTCACAATTTAAAGCCACTCCTCATCACACCATAATTTCTCTTGGATGGATTAAAACATTTTATAGCTATTGTAAAACTGATTTGATACTATAATTCAGTTCACAGGACAATCATCCAGCATTGTGTTAAACTAGATTAAATGACATGGCGATAGGGAAGGCTGGTCCAGATTAAAGGACGCTAAAGAGAGATGACCATCAAACAAGCAGATTGTGAGCTTTGATTGACTCCTTGGCTGAGGGAAATGCTATAAAGGTCATTTGGGGACAACAAGGGAAATTTGAAAATTGGACTTCATTAGATGGTTATATTAAATAAATATTAAACTCTTCAGTACGTTAATAGTATTGCGGTTATGAAAGAAAATGTGCTTGTGTTTAGACTCATGCGAAAGTAAAAGGTTGATGTAAAGGGGTGAGGTTTCATAAAAGTTGTAACTGTTTTCAAATGGTTCAACGAGAGAGAGAGAGAGAGAGAGAGAGAGAGAGAGAGAGAGAGAGAGGAGGGGCTGGAGAAGAGACTAGGAGATGGGAAGGAGAGGGGAGGCACATGTGGAAGGGTACATGAGTGTTCATTGTATTCTTCTAACCTCTGTGAATTTAATTTTTGCACAAAAATATATTGGGGAAAACATAATAAAGAGAAGCTAAGTGTGGAAAAGCAGTGATACTTTAAGGTGATTTTTCACCACTTCCAAACTGTAAAAGACAACTTGCTATTTGTAAACTAAGTTCAATTTTCATCTTTATTTAAATATTGAGATTGATGATGAAATAGTTTTTAGTTGGTACATTTAGATTCTATTAATGGAACTTGTTCATAAAATGGTTCTATGTAGACAAATAATATTATGTAGTTTATCAGAAATTAATACTAGGAAGGTAAAGTAGAGGGAAGGTTGCCTTCCAGTAGGAGCATTTTGTTTTAAACTCAGTGTGTGTGTGCCCGGGGAGAAGGGAACCGTGTTTACCCATTTTGTTCATTTTTACTCTCAGTATGAATTTTGAGTATTTGATTTGTTTTACAATATCTAGTTCTTTTTCGTATTGTGTCAGGTGATACCTTATTTCACATTTGAATGGTACAAATAGTCACCGTTCTTCAAACCGAGAAGAGTTCTGAGGAGAAGGGAAAGGGGGAAGATGAGCATGAGTGAGAGCCTGCCGGTGACTAACAGAGCAACCTCAGCCCGGACATTGGTGCTCGCCTCAGGGACATGGGTAAATGCCTCTTGGAAAGTTGATGTCTCTTCATGCCATAAAGAATGATATTTGCCTCTACCAGTCTTTTCTTTGTGACCCACATTCTTCCATGAGTCACTTAGAAAACCTAGAAAAGATGTGTTTAGAATTCCTTCAGCCCAGCCTTCTTTCCATATAAGGGAGACTCTGCATCTTTCAGGAGAGTGTGAGACTTACCCTGGATGGCCAGCTGGCACCATGGCACTGCCTCTGGAATTCAGTGCCAGTGTTTCTGACCTCTGTAGTGCATCCTGCCTTCACGTAAACAAGATGCCAAGCTTCTCAGATCCTGTGTACAAGGATCTGCAAGAATGGATAACATTTGATGCCAGGTATCATAAGGGTTGCTGTCTGTTCTGTACACTGCCGTTTTCCTGGTACCTGGAACACTGGCTCCAAGGTGATAGATAGGCACCCACTAAGTAGCTTATTAAATGAATGCATGAACCAGAACTGAATGACCTAGGACCAGATTTATCGCTGCCCATAGAGCAAGGTTTCAGGGAAATCATCGATCTGCTAGAACACTACACCCCATCAAAGTAGTTGGTGGTCTAAACTGAAACGGTAGACATGGGTTTCCTGTTTAATTCCCAGTACTCCCGAGAGTGGTAATGCATTAATCTCCCTAAGCTCAGTGGTTTGCTAACTTAGTATGAATGATTTCAACAACCCTTTCCCTAGGAGCACGTTTGGATGAAGGGAGGGGGAGAGTGTGAATAAGTAGAAGAGAGTGAAAAAAGGAAAAGGGCGGGAAAAAAAGGAAGATGAGAAGATGTAAAGACAAGCTTTGAGTGTCTTATGATTTGGGGCAAGAAAATTTTACTGACATGTAGGTTGAGAAATATACTTTGCGATACAGTGGTACCTCGGTTTTCGAACATCTCCATTGAGGAACATTTTGGTTTATGAATGCCGTAAATTTTATGGATCTATGGCATCATTAGATAGTAAAATTCATGCTAACTTTGCAGTTTTAGGGGCTGATTTTAAAGGTCTGGAATGGATTAACCATTTTGCATTACTTTCTATGGAGAAACCATGCCTTGGTTTTCGAACATTGCCGAACTCGAACAGTCTTCTGGAACGGATTACGTTTGAAAACCGAGGTACCACTGTACATGGCATGGAATGGTCTGTCAAATTCATTCCCGGGCCTGTGGCAGGAAGTTGTAAGGTATCATCTGTAACTCAAGGTGATCAGGGCTTGCATTTGGTGAATCTGCTCATTCTCAGCACCGTGTGCGGCACCTCAGGGCAGCAGCTCATGCTCTCTGGGCGGTGTGCTGGCCTCATGGAGCAGCGTGCTGCCCCCTTAAGCACAGTGCGTTGTGTGTCTGTTGTCACTGTGTGTCACTGATGCCTCGGGAAACCTGTTTGAAAAAATGCTGACACTTAAGTGGTTTGAGGAAATGTTGAGGATCAGATACATTCATTATGTGCAAAATTCATGTTTAGGTAGGAAGTTGTTGAAATCATGATCCCAAATGAAGAAGTGAACGCCTCAGAACAGCTGTTGACAACAGACAGCATCTAGCATGTCACAGTGTCTGACATGTCATAGTTATTTAATAAATATTTGGGGTATGGGATGACAGGGAAGAGGAGAGAGGAAGGAAAGCTTGTAACTGGCTCATTAATTTCAGTTGTGAATGCAACCAGGCTCGTGGCTCCAGAGACTGTTTCTCTGTATTTTGAGGGCTTCAGATGGTATCCGTTGCTTCTACCTTTTAGATGTGTGCATTGAGTGGACTAGGGAAAAAAGAGTAAATCTGTTTTTCATGTAAAATAGAAGTGATTTAAAGACAAAAATGGCAATACAAAGCCACAGTCTGAATTTGTGCGTGCTACTTCACCTCTCTGTGCCTCAGTGTTCTCATGTGTAAAACAGGGCTAATAATATGTACTTTGTAGGGTTGGGTGGTGAGCATTAAAAGACATAATCTGTGAAAAGGTGTTTAGATAGAAGTAGTACCTGGCACATTGTAAGTGTCCACCGGCATGTTCGCTCTGAATGCTGGTGGTCAGACTTACATAGATTAAGCCTGAAAGAGGGGAGCTAATATGCTGTCCATAGAGGAAATACTGCACAGTGGGAAGAGGAAACTTGTTTTTAGTAAGGATGTGGGATAGTGTGACGAGGAGAAATGTTGTGTTTAATTTATGTGAAAGTCATTAATTAGTGAAAAGGAAGGGGAACCTAGGAACTGGAGCCCAGAGCTGAGAATGTATTATAGCAACGTGTGAGCACAGATTGCTCACGACCTTCCAGGAGAGGTCAGTACAGGAAGCTCTTCAGTTCTCTACTTCCTCTCACGTATAATGGGGCTCAATTTCATTTATTAGTAAAATGACTTGAGGTGCACGCAGGGAGGCCAGCTGAGGCGATAGAGAATAGGAAAGCATTTCAGAAAGGTAAGATGGAACGCAGATCTGGGCCACCTCGTGTCAATAAAACATTTTATTTTTCTAGTGGGCCTTCCTGGAATGAATGCGCTGTGCCCCCAGCTTATCCAGGTGTTGTGTCGGAATCATGACAGGAGCAGCTCACTGTAAGAAAACCAGTCTGATGAAAACAGTGGCTGGCTGGTTGTCATCGTACCCCAGATACACTCGCCAGGAGGTAGCCCTTGGGAGAGAAATTCCTTAAAATACATAAAGAAAGTGACCACAGTTAACACATTTGGAGAACAAGTATGTGGTGTTTACCACATGATAATAGAAGAAATGAAATTTTAGACTGATTTCTGAGAGCATAGATCAATTGAAATATAACAAGGAAATTATTAACACTATATGATATGTTAATTTAAATTATTAGGCAGTTAAGTTATCATAGAACTTTGGGTGTTTATGATGTGTCAAGGTAGGTTCATTCATGGTTTTAAAAAAAAAATGGTACTGGTCCGAGCAAATATTTAAGGTGCCTACAAAAGTTGTTCCCTCTCCTCAGCTCAGTGTATTAAATTGGTCGTCTGTGCAAGTAACCTTCAGCCTGACCAGCTTCATTATATTCCTTCTCGGAATTGCTCTTGGTCCTTAAATCTATCTAAATTCCTCAACAATCATTTCTGGTCTACTGCTTGTGTGGTCTCAGCTTTTAAAACAAACTGAGGTTGTTTCTGCTAATTCCTAACTGCTGTAGAAGTTTGTAGTAATTAAAAGCTAGTGGTTGGAGGTCTAGGGAAGATTTAAGAATAACTGGTTCCAAAAATATCTGTGTCCGTTGTGTGTTCTAATGCATCTGTGTGAATGTGGAGTCGGACGAGGATATGTTTTGATGAGGCGTTTCACTTTGTTCAAAGGGCTTTTTGGAAAACCTAGAGCATTTCAGTGGAATTATAGTTCGTAATGGCTGTATTCTGATAAAATCATGGTGTCTTAGGAATTCAGGTGACAGATTATCTCTCATTTAGTGGTGTGTTGATTTGTGGGCAGGTAATTCTCCCTGTTTTGAACCAGCTCCCCAGGCACCCTCTGTTGCAGTCCCTTCCACTAACAGGCATCTGTGAATTAAAAATCAATACTTGTGGTTTAGGGGTGTGGTTAGGGGGTGTGCACTTCTCTCTTCTCTGCCTGTGGGAGATGTTTAAACACTGGAAATTCATAAAAAGAGCTGCATTGTCCGATAGTCCTGATGGCATCCACTGGCCCTTTTCTCTCATGGACAGTGGGGCATCTATTCCTTTGTGGGGCCTGCCAGCTAGCCTTGTTCCCAGAGTTCAGGACTTCGGAACCACAGCGGGCGTTGCCAGGCTTTTGGCCTTAATAAGCCTCCTGTTATTGGCATTTCAAATATTGGTATACCTGTCAAGTCTGGTTGTGCGCGCGCACGTGCGTGCGTGCGTGCTTGCTTGTGTGTGTGTGTGTGTGTGTGTGTGTGTGTTGGATTGGGGGCTGGAGGCTTTCTTTAGAGCCATGACTGATGGGTCACATGCTTTTTCTCCAGAGTGCAAACAAGCACTTTTTGTTTAGGATCAGTAATGCTTGGCAAAGAAATATAGCTGTAATTATATATCCTAGTTTGTGTTCCTGTCTCCCCAGCTAAGTTTTACTTCCCCTCTCCCAACTTTATATAAAAGCAGCTAGCATTGGATGTGAAATAAATGTCATGAGTGAATAATAATTTCTTTCATTTACACAGCAATTAAACCTGTTGAATGCTGACTTAATGCTTTACTGCACTCTAATTTGACTGGAAGATTTGGCCTTTGTGAATTCAAAGAAGAGGAAAAAAATAGAAATTAAATACCTACTGAGACTATTCAGGAGGACATTTTTCAGAAGGGTTCTCCCTCCTCCTATTTCTCATCTCATGTTTGCACTCTGCTTTCAGGGATACTTAATACTGAAGAGTTGTTCTGCTAATCATTCTTCAGTTTGTGTGCCCCGCACGGCACCCCAGGGTCAAGGCCGTTGGCTGCCGCCAGGACAGGAGGCCCCGGGCCTGTTGTGCTGCCAGCAGCAGAGCTGCTGCTGATGGTTTCCGCAGCCTTAGGGTTCTTCCTGGTTGTTTTCACACCCTGTGCTGTGTAACCCATAGCATTCCAGTCGGTGAGTCAGGCAGCCTTGGGGATCCAGCATGACACCCCAAAGAGCACCTGAAGATTGAGGGACTCACTCCAGCTGGTGTCCACTGCTGTCTGCCATTTCCTGCCTGGCTGCAGCCTGGGTCACTGAGCCTGTCTCTCAGTTCCGCTTTCTCTAAGGTGAGTCCAGTAATTCAAGCTGGAAGCCCAGTATGCTGTTCTTACAAGGAAAGCGTTTTCCAATACAAGTCAGCTTTTATCTGAACAATAATGAATAATAAACAGTCCGTTCCCCAACCTGCCTCCACAGGAGTCTAAGTTCTCTCAGGGACAGTCACTGACCGTGCCAGGGTACTGCTGCTTATCTGCTGAGGAGAGATTGGTGGAGGTTCTGTGTCCCAAAGGCAGCGAGCGCCCTGGGACTCTGGAATCCCCTCGTAAATCCACAGCACAGTGCCAGGATCTGCCCCCAGGAGTCTCGGCTGTCTTCACCTTCGCTCTCAGGGAGCTGGCAGTCAGGGCCACATGGCTCAGCCTGCCGGACGCTCAGAGAGAAGCCTGTCTGTGTCCCGTGTGCATTGTGGGTAGCCAGGGCGCCCTTGCGGGCCCTTGGGACTACTGACCTAGCTCACGATGTAGACGGCCTGGCACTTCGCCAGTCAGTAAATCCTGGTTCCTTACCCTCATCTGGAGACAGGAGAACGGGACTTTCAAGTAAAGTTTTACTGTTATTTTGTTTGTTTGTTTGTTTGTTTGTTTTGTCTGGGTATCTGCTGCAAATACCCACCTCCCCACTGCCCATTGCTAATATTTACAGAAATAATTTTCTTATTCTTCCTCCTGCCCACTCATTTCCAATCCTTTCCTCTCTAAAGGTACACCAGTCTTACTCAGGATAGATTTTTTCCCTTTAAAGAATGTTCTAAAAACATTAAAACTTGTATTCCAGTATATATTTTAAATAACTGCTTCCCTGCTGTATTTGTTACAATACCATTAGAAGCATGGATGTCATGAAAATGAAGCCTGTTTACTCATTAACTCTTTTATATAGTTTATGATTGTGGATTCCTTTCAAGTGCACCCTGGATTGAGATATATGGTACATAATGTGTTAGAGTACACAGTTTTATTTACATATATTTAGTTATTTCCTATTTTGCCACAATTTGAGTGCTTTTATTTATGTGCTAGTTACCATGATAAATACTTTAAATGAGAATCACTTGATCTTTTAAACCTTAAGTGCATTATTAGGTCTGTGTTTCTCACACCACTTGATTTAAGAATCATGTAGAGGTGCTTGTTAAAAAACACATATTCCCTAAGCCAGCCTAGACCTTCTAAATCTGGGTACCAGAATCTTAATTTTGTGTTTTCAAATCTGGCTCCATGCTGAACTAACCCAGAATGAAATACTTAAAAATAATACTGAAACTCCACCCCAGGCTCTTTAAATTAGTATGTTTTCATGTGGGCCTGCCTCCATTTCTTTTAGCTCCTTTGGTGATTCTACATGTGTAGATGGTAGATCTTTAACAGTTGCTCTGGGAGCGTCTTGTAATCTGAACCTCAAACCAGATGAACTGCCTTAGTTGGTTTAATCCTTACAGTGACCTTGTGAGGGGCAGGTGGCATCATCCCTATTTTCAGGTGAGAAATTAGAGGTTTGGAGAGGTGTGAGGTGCTGAAATCAAGAATGAAAATCACTTGATCTTTTAAACCTTATAATCAAACAGTAGATACAACATTCCCATCTGGGAACACACACATCTTTTTACATGTATGAAACATTGGCTCTGACATAAGATGAAGCTGACAATCTCAGTATGCCTAGAACCAAGTATTTGTGTGCTAACCTTTGAATATACATACCTGCAGGTAGACATTCTTAGTTTATTTTGTAAAGCTCAGGGAAAAGAGAATGAGCTTGATACTGGGGTGTATCACTGCCACGTAAACCTGGGTGGGCTTTGAGTGCATTGGGGGCAGAAACAAGTTACTATCTGCTGTTTTTAGCGGCGTGGTGGTGGAGCAGTTGGGTGTTATTTTATGCACCGCGCCTTCCCCTTCATGGAGTCTTTTGGACTGCACCCAGTTTCCCCTCCTCCCACTGCGTGTTGTCAAGGGACTGTATTGCAGGTGCTGTTAGCGCAGAGGAGAGATTGGATGATTCTTTCTCTGTAGAAATGATGACCAGGTGGACCACGTCTGCCTCAAACTATAAATATGAGCCTCACTCAGATTTTCACAAACGCTTGTTGTAATTCTAAGAGCTCGTAGGTGGGAGACCTGTGTCTAGTCTTCGGAAGGGACCACATGTACGGGAAAGCTGCCCTCCACCGTGAGCCCCAAAGTTGGCATTAGTTTCCCTGTATTTGCGTAAGTGGCATCAAGGTGCTTGTTGTTTCTGTGCATTTGAGATGATTTCATTGTTACAATGGCTTAGAGAACCATGGCTGTGCGTGCACTCATGGACTCATTTGTTCAACAACTATTTACTGAACTAATTCTACACTGTGCTAGGCACTGTTCTAAGTATTGGGATGACGATATCCAAACCAAATGGACAAAAGTCTGCTTTTGTGGAGCTTCAATTATAGTGGAGAATATAAGGGAAAAAGGAAATACATAAACTTTTAAGTATTTTGGAAGGCGAAATTTAGGAAAAGAGAGCATGTGATGAGGAAAGCATCTTGACCGTAGTCGGGGAATAGTGTCATTTTCAATACTGTGGTCAGGGTAGACCTCAGTGAGTGACTTTGAAGCAGACAGTGTTGGAAGTAACGGAGTCCCGAGCTCTGCCCGTCACTATGCCCACCTCCTGCCCGTTGGGACTTTACTCTGTAACGGGGACCGAGGCTGTATCGCATTATAATGTTTGATGCATTAGATTTGATCATTAGCACTTGAAGGAATGGGGAGGGGGCTGTGTAACTTCCTTAAAAACAATCAATGTCTGAACTCTATAAACAGATAAAATTTCAGTGCCCCATAATTCTTCCATCATTATGTTTCACCCTGACTGGGTAGGTCTGTGGAAATGGATGGTCACCGAATCAGAAGGCATGGATTATAGGTCTGGTTCTACCACAATTACTTATGGGACTTTAAGGAAAAAGGCTTAATTTGCTCTTCTGTTCCTGCTGTCTAAAATGAAGGTGATTTTTTCCCCCTGCTTGTTAAATTCACCATCAGTTGAAGACCAGATGAAAAAGGGTGTAATACATTGAATTCTGAAGGACTATGTGGATTTGACTTACGTTTGGCAAGCTTTGCCTCAAAGAGTACTGAATGTTGGCTGGAAAAAGGTGTTTCTCTGTCTTTTCCAAGTGTTTATCGAGAGCTTACTATGTGCAAAGCCTAGTGGTGGCTACTTTGATTCCTTTCCTGGAGCAAGACATGTTTCTCATAGGTCTGATTTGTATGCTGTCACTTAAAAACTTATCAGTGACACAAAAAAGGAGCCTAATAAAACTAGTAGTCTAAAAAAAAAAAAACAAAAAAAAAAAAAACTAGTAGTCTAGTTTTTCACATGTTAAATGGTTACCCCCCCAAAAAAAATAAATAAATAAACGAAAAGCATCCTACATTAAGTGTGGCACGGTATATTGGAAAAGACCGAGGGGGCATTCCAGGGCTGCAGCTTGGAAATCACTGCAGAATGGTGGGAGAAGGGTGTGTGAGATGCGTGGAAATGTGTGACACCAGCTGCGGGCAGGAATGGCTCGCGATACTCTCAGTCAGGGAGTGCTGGTGGGTGTTTGAGGTGGGTGCATGTGGGTGTTTGGTGCAGTCCTACACAGCTTAGTTAACTGGGTCCAGTTTTCTGAATTTACCTGCCGTGTTTCCCTGAAAATAAGACCTAACCAGAAAAGAAGCCCTAGCATGATTTTTCAGGGTGTCATCCCCTGAACATAACTCTAATGCGTCTTTTGGAGCGAAAATCAGTACCCGTCTTATTTTCGAGGAAACACGGTAGTGTTTCTTGCATATGAAATTGTACATAAACAAATGCAAAATTCGCATTATGCTCCAGTTATTCTTACTATATCAATTACATTGAAACAAATTTATTTTCTTTTTCAAAATAAGCTTTATAGTAGAGCGATCTGTATAAAGGAACATGACTCATTTGGGTATAATCGGGGAACTACAAACAGAGTAGAATGACTGGAGTATAATTTGGAAAGGACGGGGCAGAGGAGTTAGTCAGAAAGGGAGGCAAGCCCGGGATCCAAATGAGCTTTGTGTCCTGTGCACGAGGCCCTGAGATTTTTCTGTAATTATCTGTCTTTCACCTGTCCTCTATTCTGGTGTTTACAAGTTCTTGTAAAGAGCTAAGTCATGAGAGGTGAAATGTCTGATGTACAGTTGTACTAATTAAAGTTAGTCACAAATGGGAAGAACAGCAGTGGGACATGTAACTCTGGGGAACGCTGGGAATGCTTCTGTGATCTCTGACCTCAGTGGAGTGTGTCTTCAGCCAGCAGGATGGGTGGGCATGGTTTGGGATGAAGAGGCGGGAGGGAGAAGTTGTTCTACCCGGTTCTCCCTTTGTCTTCTTATTTGAACAGAGAGAAGTGTCCTATCGTTGACTCACATTATTGAGCACGAACAGAAACAAAGTAAGAAAAGCAGAGGCAGAGCATCCGGTCTGCCCCATCTCCACCCTTCTTTCTGTCAGCGTCCTTCCTGTGCAGGTTGGCAGATGGGATGGTCCCGGTTCTTGGCCAGTGTCTTGTGTGTTACAGGGGTTGTCCTTTTGCTCGCCTCCTTGAAAACAACAACAGAAAAACTGGTAGTGACCAGCTGTATGCCCACTGGCCAGGGCACTGAGCCCTGCGAGCTACACAGAAGCTGGGCATTCAACCCAGCCTTCTGTGTCGCATTGGGGCAGTCTGCCTGACAACAGAAAGCTGGGCTGGTTTAAGCTTGAGCTTTTAGACACTGGAAGGCTTGTTCAGTGTTGGCTGGAAAAGGAGTCCGTCCTACAAATCTCAAAAGCCTTTAAGGGGGGGCGGGTCTTGTAAGTTTTATTGCTGCCAATGGTGCATGGTACAGGGCTGGGTGACACAGAATGCTGGAGCCATGAGTTCCAATTTTGCATTTGACCTCCCTGTAAAGCAAACTGAATTTCTAACAACTGGGAAAAATGAGATTTAACATATGAGATAGAAATTCAAGGTGAAAGAATAGGTTGTAAGGGAACACCTACCTACCTGCAGAGAATGGGCTTCAAGCAGCCTCAGTCATAGACTCATTGTTACCTGTGAGGCAGTGTGTTTTGGCTTTAATAGTAAAAACAGTATCAGTGAAGTTTGTAACCTTTCATTTGGGTCCTGGACAGTATTTTAGAACAAATCATACAGTAAGTAAGCACTGAGAAAAGAGGGCAGTGCTTTTTTTTTTTTTTTTTTTTTTTTTTTTTTTTTTTTTTATAAGGGAAGTTGCAGGGACAGAGGCAGGTTAGAGACACAACTCACTGGACTTCAGCAAGATTTTTGTCTGGGTCTCCCATGATCCTCTGGGAGCAAGTAGATAAACATAGTTTATGTGGCATTATAATCATCAAGATGCATAATCAATTTTATAACTATTTCCAAAGTCACCGGTTAAGGAAATTGGTTACACTTGGGATTTAACTGCCCAGGTTCACTTCATAAATCTAGATGGATATATATATCCATGGCTGTATCTTCTTTAAATGTTTTTCCTTAACTGGGATTGAAGCTACGGTTTCAAATGATGCAAAAATGGGAGGGATCATAAATACGGTACGTGGGAGAAGCAGGACACACCTGGATTTGACTATCTGGGCAGGGGGCGAAATAAGATTTACTAGGGCTGAAGGTGAACTTATGTTTACAAACCCAACTGTGAAAATGAAGAATTGAGAGAGACGAAACTAATGACTTTTAGCTGCCACATTCATTGAACAGTCAGTAGTGTGTATTTGTCTGGCAGTAAAGCGAGTGGTATTTTTGCGTTCCTTAATAAAAATCTAGAATGAGATAATTGGTGTGTGACTCTTCTGTGTATTGGGAGGAGGGGATGGGCAGATTGAAGGTAATACTTGCTCAGAGTCACAGATCTTGTTAATGTTCACATTCCGCACCTTTCGGCTTATTTGTAAATCACTCTTAATCTTTAAGTTCAAAAGATCCAAATATCTGTGAAAACTCAGTCGATTTAAAAGCTACTTTGGGAGAGAGAGAGTACTCAAAGGGGATTTTGAGATCAAGGTTTAAAGACATTTAACTTGTCTAATGTTAATTTAAAAAATCAGCTGTTTTAAGAAAAAGTCAGAGGATTATGAAAAACTTGGTAGTTTTGGGAAAATTCGGGGAAGCTGAGAGAACAACTTGCAAGGCGTAAGCCATGGAGTTTCTGTATTTTATCCTTATGACTTTAAAAATTCAGTCCCATGTGTATTTTTTGCTCACTATATGTGTGTGAGTAATACACCATAAGCCAGCCGAGATTCAGAACTTATAAATGGCATGTTTCCGGTTCATTTGAAGATAATAAAGTAATTAAAGAGGAACTAGAAAAAGGTGGGAGGTTAAGGGCTTATGAAAATGATCAGCAAGTCAGATCAGAAGAGGTTTCTGACGAGCTTTCACTTCATTGGTGGGGACGGCAAGGAAGAGCTAGGGTGAGACTCACAAGTCCGAGGTTTGGGGCGGGCTTAGATACACAGTCTTTTCAAATTGATTTTTGGAAACTGCTCCTCATTACCCACTTCGGACATCTTATTCTGCTTTGAGGTATAGGTTCCTTCTAGTTCTAAAGTTCATCTGGTGCTTGGAGATCATTCTAATTCATTGCTTTCATCTTAGAAAACTGGAACTTAAGGCTTAGATACTTTATGAAGTGTTAGGATTTAATTTAGTTCATTAAGAGTTTTATACTTATGACAGGCTTCCCGTAGGTCTCTAATTCCCCGGAGGTAAGGATCCTGTTTGATCTCTTCATTTCTTCAGTGCTTGGCATGCTGCCTGGCACATAGGCACCTACTAAATATGAATATTGAGATAAGTGGTCTAAGTATTAAGATCAGAATCCTCATTGGACACAGAAGAAAACAGAATCTTTGATTGGTTGTGTGACCTAGCATTCCAGGGTAGGAAGGGACAAATACAACTCTTTTGTTTTACAAAGAGGATGATGAGGCCCCTGGGAAGAATACTTCCTGGAATTTAATCTGGGAGCTGATGTCAGAGCCTGGAAATGGACAGTGTCTGTCTCTGAGGACCCGTTGCTCACTGTGCTGGGCTCAGGGTGACGTGGAGAAGGTAGTTGAGGAAGGAGAGAGGTGAATCAAGGTCTTCAGAGTCCGCGTGCATTTGTTCCCACTGCAACATGCACTCAGGACCTAGAGCTCATCCCTTTGGTAACTCCATCCCACATTCGGACGTGAGCACAAATGCACAGCTTTGCTTTTACCGTTAGATGAAGATGTTGGCACTGTGTGAAGTGGGGGCGCTGTGCTTTAACGGGGCAGCTTTGCAGCCAGGCTGCGTGTCCTACGTGCTGTGGTGATGACACGTTAATGTGACCCCAGCACATTGTGGTGTTTTGATTGATCTTTTCATTCAGTTACTTCAGGTGGTGCTATTGCATATTAATGATTGGTGTCTTGTTTAGTTTACCCAACTAAATAACGTTACAGAGCCTTTGTTTTTAAACCGCTGCGGTCAATCGCACATTAAAATTCGGTTTTGTTTCATGGCTCTGAATGCAAGCATGGTGTTGAGATGGGTACCAGACTAATTTTCTTCACTTGCACAGCATTCCGTCAGATAATGTGTAAGGTAGGAGGCTTTCAACCATGAGTACGAGGAACCCTGACTTGAACTTGCTTAACCAGTAGGGCACCGACCTGCTCCCAGAAAGGAAGTGCAGAGGTAGGGCTCAGGCTTGATGGTTGATCTGGGGACTTCCTGGACTGCCTGCCTCAGAGACCCAGTTACTTTCTCTCATGTCTTTACACTCAGAGTATCAGTGTCATCCCTGAGCTGTTTGTGGATGGCTACCAGTGCAGGTGGGGCCACATGCTGTGCTTAAATCGGATTGCGGAAGGGTGGCAGTGTGTGGGGGGAGATTGAGAGAGACTGAAAGAAGCTGATGTCTCCTGCAGACACAGACCCAAGTCCTCCCCTCTGTCTCTCTGGTCCAGCTCAGAGTCTGAGCATAAAACTCGCATCTGGGAGTGGCGTGTCCTGATTGGCAGACTTCAGTTCCTGACCTGTTGCTGGCGAGTAAGAAGATGAAAGGACACTGTTGGGCTTAACCAGGCTGGAGATGGAGTCAGCTCCTCAGGCGGCGTGGCCCCTGCACAGTGGGGAAGGGGCGGAATGGATGTCGGGGGCTCAACCTCAGTTTGACTTTGAGTGGCACTTGTAGTGCTATAACCAGTGGTCATAGTCGGCTAAAACTTCCTATCAACAACAGTACTGGTTTTCTTTGTTCTAAGTATTAGCCCTGGCTATCAGTATGAGAAAGGGACAACAAAATACATCAGTTATCCTCTTTTCTAACTGTCGATTATGTTTATTTCAACTTCAGTAAGGAGCATTTATGAAGGAAGTAATGCACAGTGATTGATGGTAAGATACTGCCTTCAGGGGAACTTGGAGTCTGGTGGACAAAGCAGAAAAGAATAATCGCCAAATCAGCCTCATTGGCAGGTGTGCAGTTCAGGGTTAGTGATTTGTAGGAATTCAGAGTGGGTTTGTGGGGGGACAGAGCCTCTCTGGTGTACCCCTCCACCACTGGATTGGCTACTTTTCTTGCCTGCCCTGGGGTGATGGCAGTATTTTGCTAACAACTTAGTGTTGAAAATAATGAGAGAGAGAGAGAGAGAGAGAGAGAGAGAGAGAGAGAGAGAGAGAGAGAGAGAGAGAGAAGAGAGAAGAGAGAGAGAGAGATCTAGGTACTATGCAGGGTGTAGTTTGCAAGATGATGTGAAAGCCTAGAGCAACAAATCTGAGTTCCATGACTGACAGAAGTTACTGTGAAGTAGATGACTGCCTTGTCTTGAAGGGCAAAAATAATTTTGAAGGGTGTTCTGATAGCAGGTGTAGTTTGTGTAGAGACCTCAGTATTATAAGACATAGAATGGGCGTGCAGCGGCAGTTTGGTGGGTGTACAGGACACGGGAAGAGGAAGGATCCAGGCATGTCTGTCTGCGCTGGCGGGGGTCACAGCATGCCAAGCACAGGAGAAAATTTATATACAATTGGTAGGCAGTAAGCCATTTTTTCATAGAAGGAATTTGCGATTTTATGTAAACAATGCCTTGAAACAGCATTTGAAACTACATTTATTTTAATTCCCTTCTTGTAAACTGGACAGTGAATAAACATTGTTCACGTGCCTCGTCCTCACCGGTCCATCCAATAGCACATCTTAGAATTCACGTCCTAGGGTCATCATTTTTATACTTTGCTGCCTGTGGCGTTTGAAGAAGATGCTGTTACAAAGCGAAAAAGTAGTGTTAAAATATAAAAAGGGATAGAATATAGAGCAACCCAATCCCTCTCACTTCTTGTTCCCTGTGTATATAAGTGTAATTATCTGGTTTACCTGCTTGTGTTTTAAGCGGGAGGAAATGAGCAGCACGTTCCATGAGCCAGTTGATTATTGAGGTTAACTACCTCATGGTCCTTAGTAGGAGGCCAGCTAGGATGCTGGAAAGAGCAGTGGAACTGGTCCAGTCCTTGTTTCATTTTTTCCGGGTATTTATTGGCTTTGTTGATCACATAAACCATTTGCTTTTCTCACCCTCAGTTTCATTCTTTATAAAATGGTGATGATTATATTCTCTCTGCCCACCAAATAGAACTTTTATGAGGCTTAAGTAAGGGAATGTGTGTGGGAGCAGTGTGTAAGTTGTAAAGGATAGTAAACACCTGTGCACATGTAGTCAAGCACCGCTTACCTACCTTTCTGACAGGTGAGGTGAGAACCTCACTGTGGTTCTGATTTACTTTTCTCTGATGATAAGTGACGTTGAGCATCTTTTCATGTGTCTGTTGGCTATCTGTAGTCTTCTATGTCTGTTCATGTCTCCTGCTCATTTTTTAATTGGATTGTTTCGTTTTTTGATCTGAGTTGTATGAGATATTTATATACAGTCAGGGGCCACATAGTTTCAGTCAATGATGGACCATGTATGTATACGACGGTGGTCCCATAAGATTATAATGGAGCTGAAAAACCACTGTCACCTAGTGACGTCATAGCCATCCTAAAGCCTTAGCGCAATGCATTCCTCACGTGTTTGCGGTGATGCTGTGTACACAAGCCAACTGCACTGCCAGTCCTGTAAAAGCACAGCACATACAGGTATGCACAGTACGTAATACTCAATAATAACACACGGCTGTGCTACTGCTTTATGTATTTACTATACTTTTTATCTTTGTTTTAGAATGTACTCGTTCTACTTATGAAAAAATGATTGCTGTAAAACAGTGCCGTGTTACACCGGCAGCAGACTCTTACATCTCGTGTTTACTGCGTCTCTTGCTTGCATCATTTTTTCTTGTGCTTTATTTAATCATGTGTTATTTTGTTCATCATGGCCCCCAAGCATACAAAATCCACTTCTAATCTTGCCAGTAAGAGGCCAACTTGAGTGATTGCCCTGGAAATGAAATTACAAGTGATTAAGGACGTGAAGGTGGAAAATCAGAGATGGTTATTGCTCGCAGCCCAGGCGTGTCCCTTTGCACCACAGCTACGATGGTGAAGAACAAGAACCAAGTGATCAAGCTGGTAAAGGATGTGCTTCACTGAAGCAATGAGACTAATAAAGATTTGAGAAGCGCCCGTGTCAGACATGGAGAAACTTCTAAGGACCTGGATTGAAGACCAGACACACAGCATGTCCCTCTCGGGACCATGACGATCACAGCTGAAGCGAAGACTTTGTTTGCCACATTGGAAGAAAAGGCTCAAAGCATATCCCTCTCATTAAGCAGCGTGGGGCTGAATTGTTAAAAATAAATGTAAAATGAATCCTGTTGTACCTCCATTTTCATGTGTAATTTCAGATTGCCATTCATTCATTCATTCTTCAAAAACTTACTGAGCATCTATTGTGATCCCATTCCAGATGCTAATGATACAGCAGTGAATGCATCAGCGTGAAATCTCTGCCCTTGCAGAACTTAGATTCTCACGTGGGGAGGAGACAGTGCACAGCTAAACAAGTAAAATGCAAGTCACATCGAGTGCACTTATGAGCAGTGGGGAAAAGAAAGCTGATAAAGGGGATATTGAGGCTGGGTTTGCTGCTGTTTAAAATAAGGTGTTCAGAAAAGGCCTCCCTGGTCAGGGGAGTCCGGGACACTGAGTTAGCATTTGAGATCTGGAAGGGCAGAGGGCATGCCCGTGACAATCGAGTGAAGGTTCAGGGCACTGGGCAGAGGGAGGCGCAAGCAGTGCGGATCTCTGCAGCACAAGCGGGCTTGAAAGGGGGAGGGTCAGGGCTAGAGGTGAGTGGATGAGGGTACGCAGAAAGAAAGGAGGGGAGGGCCGGGCCACGGAGAGCTCAAAGGCCACCCAGAAGACTGGGGCTAGGAACCTGGGGGTGGGGGGTAGAGAAATCACACGCTGTATTCACATTAGGGACACTGCTGTGCTGAGACTGGGGACCCAAGTGGGAGCAGGGGACTGGGTAGGCAGCTAAAGCGTAGACCTCCAAGGGAGACATGATGGAAGCTGAGATCTGGGTGGGAGTGGGGAGGTGGGAAGAAGCGGGGGATTCTGTGTTTGGCTCTTAGAACTGAGGATCTGCCTACAGGTTAGGTACGGGACGTGAGAGAAATAGACTGTTAACGTGAAAATGTATTGTGTCTCAACAGATTAATGAAGTAATTAATACACATTTACTCTTTTGTTACAGTAGAAATTAGAAGAGCCACTAGTGGATAATATCTCACTTGTGTTGAGTACGTATCACATGCTAGATAGTGTTCTAAACACTTAAAATATATTAGGTTGGTGCAAAAGTAATTGCAGTTTTTGCAATTATTTTTAACCTTTTAAATCGCAGTTACTTTTGCACCAATCTAATAATTTCAATTAATTCTCATAGTAATCTTAGGATGTTGTCATCCCTTTTTATAGATGAGGAAACTGAGGCACAGAGAAATAAAATAGCTTCCCCAAGATTACACAGCTAAATGGAATTCTCCAAAAAAGCACATTCCACTGGTGAGCCTATTGTGAAGATTTTTTTTTTTTTTTTAGTTCAGGGAACATTTATTAAGCATCTTCCATGGGTGGCCGTGTCTGTATTTCCAGAGTGCTTGGTTTACATAGACTGCATTTTTATATTTATTACTTTTACATCCAGGTTCACACTGTGCCCCAAACCCCTGGGGGACAGGAAGTATGTTCCTTATAAACTTTGCATCTCTGATGTCTGACACATAATAGTAATTTTTACTTTTTTATTTTTTTTTTAAATTAAATTTATTGGGGTGACAATTGTTAGTAAAATTACATAGATTTCAGGTGTACAATTCTGTATTACATCATCTATAAATCCCATTGTGTGTTCATCACCCAGAGTCACTTCTTCCATCACCATATATTCGATCCCCCTTACCCTCACCTCCACCCCCACCCCCCTTACCCTCTGGCAACCACTAAACTATTGTCTGTGTCTATGAGTTTCTGTTTCTCATTTGTTTGTCTTGTTCTTTTGTTGTTTTTGGTTTATATACCACATATCAGTGAAATCACATGGTTCTCTGCTTTTTCTGTCTGACTTGTTTCGCTCAGCATTACTCTCTCAAGATCCATCCATGTTGTCACAAATGTTCCTATATCATCTTTTCTCACTGCCGAATAGTATTCCATTGTGTATATGTACCACAACTTCTTTATCCATTCATCTATCGAAGGACATTTTGGTTGTTTCCATGTCTTGGCCACCGTAAACAAAGCTGCAATGAACATTGGCGCACACGTGTCTTTATCTCTAAATGTTTTCAGATTTTTTGGGTAGATACCCAGGAGAGGGATTGCTGGGTCATACGGCAATTCTATTCGTAATTCTTTGAGGAACCTCCACACTGCCTTCCATAACGGCTGCACCAGTCTGCATTCCCACCAACAGTGTATGAGGGTTCCTTTTTCTCCACAGCCTCTCCAACATTTGTTTCTATTTGTCTTGTTGATGATAGCCATTCTGACTGGGGTGAGGTGATATCTCATTGTGGTTTTGATTTGCATTTCTCTGATGATTAGTGATGTTGAGCATTTTTTCATATGTTTATTTGCCATTTGTATGTCCTCTTTGGAGAAATGTCTCTTCAAGTCCTCTGCCCATTTTTCAATTGGGTTGTTTGTTTTTTTGTTGTTGAGTTGCATGAGTTCCTTGTATATTCTGGATACTAGCCCCTTATCGGAGGCACTGTTTGCAAAAATCTTCTCCCATTCAGTTGGTGGCCTCTTTATTTTGTCAATGGTTTCTTTCGCTGTGCAGAAGCTTTTAAGTTTCATATAGTCCCATTCGTTTATTTTAGCTTTTACTTCCATTGCCTTTGGAGTCAAGTTCATAAAATGCTCTTTGAACCCAAGGTCCATAAGTTTAGTACCTATGTTTTCTTCTATGCAGTTTATTGTGTCAGGTCTTATGCTTAAGTCTTTGATCCATTTTGAATTAACTTTGGTACATGGTGACAAATAGCAGTCCAGTTTCATTCTTTTGCACGTGGCTATCCAATTCTCCCAGCACCATTTATTGAAGAGGCTGTCTTTGCTCCATTGTATGTTTTTAGCTGCTTTGTCAAAAATTATCTGTCCATATTTATGTGGTTTTATTTCTGGGTTCTCAATTCTATTCCATTGGTCTATGTGTCTGTTTTTCTGCCAATACCATGCTGTTTTGATTATTGTGGCCCTGTAGTACAGGCCAAAGTCAGGAAGTGTGATACCTCCATTATAGTTCTTTTTTCTTAAGAACTATTGCTTTGGCTATTCGGGGTCTTTTGTGGTTCCAAACAAATCTGATGATTTTTTGTTCTATTTCTTTAAAATATACCATTGGGATTTTGATGGGGGTTGCATTGAATCTGTATATTGCTTTGGGTAATATGGCCATTTTAACTATGTTGATTCTTCCAATCCATGAGCACGGAATGTCTTTCCATTTCTTTGTGTCTTCTTCAATTTCTTTCAAAAATGTCTTATAGTTTTCAGCATATAGGTCTTTCACATCCTTGGTTAAGTTTATTCCTAGGTATTTTATTCTTTTTGCTGCAATTGCAAAAGGAATTGTTTTTTGTATTTCTTTTTCTGAGATTTCATTGTTAGTATATAGGAAGGCAATGGACTTTTGTGCGTTGATTTTGTAGCCAGCAACTTTACTGTATTCGTTGATTGTTTCTAATAGCTTTTTGGTGGAGTCTTTAGGGTTTTCTATATATAGCATCATGTCATCTGCAAAGAGTGATAATTTAACTTCTTCATTCTCAATTTGGATGCCTTTTATTTCTTTCTCTTGCCTGATTGCTCTGGCAAGGACTTCCAACACTATGTTGAAAAGCAGAGGTGATAGGGGACATCCCTGTCGTGTTCCTGAACGTAGAGCAAAGGGCTTCAGCTTTTCTCCATTAATTATGAGATTAGCAGAGGGCTTGTCATATATGGCCTTTATTATGTTAAGGTATTTTCCTTCTATACCCATTTTCTTAAGTGTTTTAATCATAAATGGATGTTGTATCTTGTCAAATGCTTTTTCTGCATCAATTGATATAATCATATGATTTTTGTCCTTTATTTTGTTTATGTGATGTATCACATTGATGGATTTGCGGATGTTGAACCATCCTTGTGCCCCGGGGATGAACCCCACTTGGTCGTGATGAATAATCTTTTTAATGCATTGTTGTATTCGATTTGCTAGAATTTTATTTAGGATTTTTGCATCAGTATTCATTAGAGATATTGGTCTGTAGTTTTCTTTTTTTGTGCTGTCCTTACCAGGTTTTGGTATCAGGGTAATGTTGGCCTCATAAAATGAGTTAGGGAGTACTGTCTCTTCTTCAATTTTTTGGAAGAGTTTGTGCAGAATTGGTATTAGATCCTCTTTGAAGGTTTGGTAGAATTCACTAGTGAAGCCATCTGGTCCCGGACTTTTGCTTTTGGGAAGGTTTTGGATGACTGATTCAATTTCGTTACTGGTGATCGGTCTGTTTAGATTTTCCAGTTCTTCATGGTTCAGCCTTGGAAGGCTATATGTTTCTAAGAACTTGTCCATTTCTTCTAGGTTGTTGAATTTGGTGGCATATAGTCCTTCATAGTATTCTTGGATGATCCTTTGTATTTCTGTGGTGTCCGTGATAACTTCCCCTTTTACGTTTCTGATTTTGTCAATTAGTGTCTTCTCTCTTTTTATCTTAGTAAGTCTAGCCAAGGGTTTGTCAATTTTGTTAATCTTCTCAAAGAACCAGCTCTTTGTCACATTAATTTTTTCTATTGTCTTTTTGTTCTCTATTTCATTTAGTTCTGCTCTAATTTTTGTTATTTCCTTTCTTCTGCTGACCTTGGGTTTTACTTGTTCTTCTTTTTCTAGTTCTTTAAGGTGTAACATGAGGTTATTTATTTGGGAGTTTTCTTGTTTCTTGAGATAGGCCTGTAATGAGATAAATTTCCCTCTTAAAACTGCTTTCGCTGCATCCCAAAAATTTTGGTAGGATGTATTTTTATTGTCATTTGTTTCTATGTATCTTTTGATCTCTCCTCTAATTTCTTCTTTGACCCAGTCCTTCTTTAAAAGTATGTTGTTTAGTCTCCATGTATTTGTGTTTTTTCCCACTTTCTTTTTACAGTTGATATCCAATTTCAAAGCCTTGTGATCAGAGAATATGCATGGTGTGATTTCAATCTTCTTAAATTTGTTGAGACTGATTTTATGTCCCAATATATGGTCTATCCTTGAGAATGTTCCGTGTACACTAGAAAAGAATGTATAGTCTGATGTTTTAGGATGAAGTGCTCTATAAATGTCAATTATGTCCATTTCATCTAATGTGTCATTTAGAGCTAATATTTCGTTATTTATTTTCTGTTTGGATGATCTATGCATAGCTGTCAATTATGTATTTAAGTCCCCTAGTATAATTGTGTTTTGGTCAATTTCTCCCTTTAGTTCTGTTAGTAGTTGCTTGGTGTATTTCGGTGCTCCCTGATTGGGGGCATAAATATTGATGACTGTTATGTCTTCTTGTTGTACAGTCCCCTTCACCATTATGAAATGTCCATCTTTGTCTCTTGTTATCTTTTTCACCTTGAAGTCTGTTTCATCTGATATCATTATGGCTACACCTGATTTTCTCTGGGTACCATTTGCTTGGAGTGTCAATTTCCACCCTTTCACTTTGAGTCTATGCTTGTCCTTGTAGCTGAGATGTGTCTCTTGGAGACAGCATATGGTTGGGTTTAGTTTTTTGATCCAATCTGCTACTCTGTGCCTTTTTATTGGTGAGTTCAGTCCATTTACATTTAGGGTGATTATTGATATGTGAGGATTTCCTGTCATTCTATCTTTAGTTTTCTGGTAAGGCTGTGTCTCCATTGTTTCTTTGCCTTTTTGTTGTTGTCTATTATTTCTGTGTGGTGGTATTCTATGATGTTTCCCTCTGTTTCTTCTTTTATTTCAGTATATATTTCAATTCTGGATTTATTTTGAGTGGTTACCCTTAAGTTTATGTAAAAGAAAGTTTGATATTTAGAGTATTCCATTTTCTTCAGCACGCTTACTTTCTCCATTCCCATATTCCGGTTCAGGCCTTTACTCTCCCCCTTTTTGAGTTTTGTTTGCCACAAATTGTCCCTGTTGATAGTGGTCGAATAGCCTCCTTTAGTATTTCTTGTAGTGCAGGTCGTGTATTAGAAAATTCCCTCAGCTTCTGTATGTCTGGAAAGGTCTTTATTCCTCCTTCATATCTAAAGGATATCTTTGCTGGATATATTATTCTTGGCTCATGATTTCTCTCTTTCAATAGTTTGAATATTTGGTTCCACTCCCTCCTGGCTTGTAGAGTTTCTGCTGAAAAATCTGATGATAATCTAATGGGCTTTCCTTTGTATGTTACCGTCTTCTTTTCCCTGGCTGCCTTGAGGATTCTTTCTTTGTCGTTGATTTTAGACAGCTTCAATACAATGTGCCTTGGAGAAGGCCTGTTTGGATTGAGGTAACTAGGTGTTCTATTTGCTTCTTGGATTCGAGGGTCCAGTTCTGTCCACAAATTTGGGAAGTTCTTATCGACAATTTATTTGAATATATTCTCTGTTCCCTTCTCTCTTTCTTCTCCTTCTGGTATGCCCATTATTCTTATATTGCTCTTTCTGATGGAGTCAGAAAGTTCTTGTAGAGTTCTTTCATTTCTTTTAAGTCTCAAGTCTCTTTCTTCTTCAATTTGTGTCATTTCCAGGTTTCTATCTTCGATGTCACTGATTCTTTCCTCCATCTGGTCAACTCTACTACCTAAGCTGGTTATTTCATTCTTAATTTCTTCTATTGAGTTCTTAATCTCCAGAAATTCTATTTGGTTCTTTTTTAAGATTTCAATCTCTTTCGTAAAATGCTCATGCTGTTCTTTGATTGAGTTTCTGAGTTCCTTTAACTGCCTATCTGTGTTTTCTTGTATCTCGTTGAGTTTTTTCAGAACTGCAATCTTGAATTCTCTGTCATTTAAGTCACATATTTCTGTATCTTTAAGTGCCTTCTCTGGAGATTTTTCACTTTCTTTCTGAGTTATCTTGTTGCCTTGGTTATTCATGGCGATTACTGGTTTACTATTTCTCTTCCTAGACATCTACAGGAGTGGCTTCTGCAACAGGTTGATAGAAAGCAGTCTTTCTTTTGTTTGCCAGTACTTGTTGGTAGAATGTTTTATTATTTCTCCAACTGCAACTTATTTTTCTTCTCCCACACAGTAGTGCTATGTTTTTTCTGCACTATTCCAACTTCTCACGCAATGGGTGGATTCCCTGGGAGACGGGCTTCTCCTCTGTTAATAGTTCGTCTAGGTCACAGGGCGCAGTGTCCCGGTGGGTATGCGGAGAGCTTTTGATGTTCCAAAGCTCTTCCAGCTCCTGATTCAGAGCCCGTATGTTTCAGCAGTTCTGTTTACTCCTGAAGGGATCCGCCCAGATAGGTGGGGTCAGGGGCGGGGTGAGTTGTGAGAGGTGGCCCAGAGCAATGGCGGCGACCACCACCACAGCCGGTCGTGCTTCCACAGCTCTCTCCCCTTTGCCGGAACTAGTTGGGCTGTGAATTTGTGTCTGCGGTACACAGTTCTCAAAATAGCAAATTTTCTGTTGTTTTGATCTGACACTGCTACTGTTTCGCTTCTAGCACCGGGCAGGTGGGGGCGGGGCGAGCTCTGGGAGGGGAGGGAGGGGGCGGCTAGTCTCAGTGCCTAAGGCTCCGTTCTCTGCTCGGCAGTGCGGGCTTAAACCACCGTTTTCAGCCTTTTTCCCTCAGTCTTTTCTCCGAGGTCTCTGCCGTGAGCGTTGGGTTCAGCCGTGTTATATGCTGTCCCCTCAGCCCTGTGGAGCCCTGGCGGAGCCCCAGCAGTCCGAGTTCTTCCCTCTCCCGCAGCTGCGGTAGTTCCGGGAAGCAGCGAGCTCGGCGCACTGAGCTGGGTCTGCGTCCTGCGCCCGAGCGGCTCCGTCTCCGTGCGTTTCTCCCTTCCCTCCTCCCCCCACTCGCGCGAATCTCCCACCTGTAGGTGATTTCAGTCGGTAGTGGGCCTCTTCGTGTTGCCTGTCTGCTGTGCAGGGAGTCCTGTGTGGAGTTTTTGTTGTTTGATTCTTTGTAGATTCCAGGGGAGCTTTACAGAGGCTCACCTCACTCCGCCATTTTTCCGGAAGTCTCCAGTAATTTTTAGGTTTTTAAATTTTTTATAATGATTGCCAAGTGTTGTGGTAGGTAGAACTGGTACACAAAGATCAATAAGACATGACCTCTGTCCTTGAAGCGCTCACTGTGAGCTGTTCATGCACCTGCCTCTCGGCAGAGATTATCTAGAGGGCTGTCACCGCACACATACACTGTTAGAGTTCAGGGGAGAGAGTCACACTGTCAAAGAGGGGACTTGGGGAGGTGCACTGGAGATGGGAGCCTGCCTGGGCCATGGCGGCTGAACTGGCCTGATGGCTCGTGGGGCAGTGTTCAAGCTGTGCTGAATCACAAAGCACAAGACAGGTGACAAAGCCTGAAACAGTGAGATTCCCGAATGTGATCTGAGCATCACATAAAAGTTTAAATTGTAGCCGGTGTAAGGTTAGCATATTTTATGTGCCTGTTCCAAAGTTCTTAGAACATTGTTTTATATGTTTAGCATATGGGAAAACTCTAAATCAGAGACTGTGGTGAACGTTGTATGCCAATGCTTTGAAATTCTGACATTGAACTGTATGTATTGTTTATAATATTACTTCCTTTCTGATTTCAGAAACCCGACGTGCATGTGGTAGTGTTTAGGGCAGAGGTGGGAGGCATACCCCGTCATTTCCAAGTCGCCAGCTCAAGCACTGGGGGCCCCGATCTTCATAACGCTGCTCATTGTAGGTTTTTGTTCCTGAGCTCCTTAAAAGTTCTCCAGGTCAAATATTAGCTTAACTACGAAATGACAAAAACCTGAGCACATGGTAAGTTTTTCTTGAAAAAGACAACTGGAACAAGTTTCACAGAGGCTCTACATGATGCTATATGTCCGTTTTCCCTTCCATGGTAACTAACACTTAGAATTCATTCCACATTGCCCATAAGAGAAAGGAGGAGGGGGAGAAGCCTGCCTGTAACAGCTTTGTATGTTCCTCCAAAAGAAAGACAGTGCTTGGAAAAAGGCAGGCAGGCTTTCAGATGTTGTCTGAACAAAGATATGGAAATGGGAGCCCAGATCAGCACCTGCAGCCTTTCAAGCCCTGGGACAGAGGCTGCTCTTGCTGTTGGAAGAGTGAAAAGCTGTTTCCTGTCATTTCCCATCTTGTCACTTCCATGACCAACATCTTGCTACTTCTTGTACCAGCTGTTGTTTTTTCCCCTCCGCAGACAGATGGTCCAAGAGCTTTGATAATTGCCCCCAACCCCCTGTTCTAAAGAGGTTTGCTTGTGTGATACCTTTATGAAATGATTGTATGCCCCCGTCGCTCCCTGTATCCTGTTACAGGGTTGGGAAGGGAGCAGAGGGGTCCAGTGAGACATTGAACAACGTGCTTTGTGATGTCTTATGGAAATGCCTTTCAGGAACCTCATTTCTACTGCTGTAGCCATTTTGTTTCTGAGGTTTTACTCCAAAAAGGGGGAGAAGTGGGGAGACGGAACTTTCGTGCCTTTGCTTGTGTGTGTGTGTGCGCGCGCGTGCGCATGTTCCCTCATACCAGCCAATTTTCCAACTCTCCGGACACCAGTTGTGGGTCCTGTAATTCAGTCCTAGTCTGACACTAACTACCCAGAGTCACACAGACCCCGCAGGTGAAGGCCTGGCCTCCACGAGACTGTCAGATGCTGGTCACAAGTTCCTGGATGCTTCCTGTACTTTTTACTGACCAGCGATCAATTTGGGGGTTCCCAATACCCCCTCCTTGGGTTCAGTAATTTGCTAGCATGGCTCATAGAACTCAGGAAAGCACTTTACTATCACTGGCTTATTATTAACACTACGACTCAGGACAGCCAAGTGGGAGAGCTGCATGGAGCAGGGATGAGGGGAGGGGCACGGAGCTTCCACACCCTCTCTGAGCGCCCTCCCTCCCCGCACCTGTGTGCTCACCAACCCAGAAGTTTTCTGAACCTGTTGTGTGGCGGTTTTCATGGATGTTTCACTGGGTAGGATCGATTAAATTACTGACCATTGGTCATTGACTATCTCCAGCCTATCTCCCCCTCCTAAATTGGAGGTTGGGGGTAATTCCAACCCTCCAGTCGTGCCGTGGTCTTTCTGGCAACCAGCTCCCATCCTGAAGCTGTCTTGGGAAGCAGCAAGAGTCCTCTCAGAACAAAAGACACTCCTATAACTATGGAAATGCCACGGGATTTAGGAACCCATGAGAAAGACCAAATATGTTTATCAGAGTATTATATAAATTACTGAATTTGTGGCAAATAAATCATCAGGTACGTGTGGCCCATGTAGACATGGTTTTTATTCTTTACCTTTGAGATACCCGAGGACTTCACTGGAGAAAGGAAATAAAACAAGATAAATGTAGGTGAAGTTTGCAAGGGAAGTGTGGTATTGATTTAAAGTTAGCATCCAAAAGGAACTGTTTAGCTTGCAGCACTGAGAAGCCTGGAAATAACATTGGTTAAAGCACAAGTGGGCTGTGTTCTTCCTTCTGAATTGCAGTGAGCAATTGCAGTGACCTAGGTGATCCAGGCTTTCACTTTGCTTTTGTTTAAGGAAAGGAGTCTTGCCTCTGTGGTTTTATGCACATATTAAGTACAGCTACTGATGACAAAGATCTTCTATGAGAAAAATGATGCCCCTTTTCTGAGTCC
The DNA here is from genome assembly GCF_057876585.1 of Rhinolophus sinicus. Lineage (NCBI taxonomy): Eukaryota > Metazoa > Chordata > Mammalia > Chiroptera > Rhinolophidae > Rhinolophus > Rhinolophus sinicus. Next base: position 96,543,008 of record NC_142503.1, read on the forward strand.
TGCTTTACAATTTGAAAAGTGTTTCGAAGTATATATTTCTTCATTTGATCTTCATAACAACCTTACATAGTGGATTGTTCAAGGTATTTCTCCATTTTACATATGAGGAACAATGAGACTCACACTAAAATATTTGCCCAAGGTCATATGACTTATAAAAATGGTGAGGCTGGCCTCTAGCTTAGCTCTTATGAGACCTAAATTAGTATTATTTTGACCTGGTGAATTTCAAGCCCTTTCTTTCTCCCTTCCTCCCTCCTTCCCTTCCTCTCTTTTTTTTCCCCTCCCTCCCTGCCTCCCGTCTTTCTATCTGTCTTTCTTATTTAGAGATTTGAGTATCTACCTGCCTACCTTTACAATGTTAAAGAATCTATTTTAGGAGACTGCCCAGAATGGCATATGTCAAAATATTTTTTAAAATTGTAAAGTGCTATTCAGATGTAAGGCATTTTCTTTGTTATTCCCTGGGGACTAACCTGTCTTTCCTATTCAGTACCATATGATGGCGATTAACAAACTTGTATTACATGTGAGCCTCATTTAAAACAATATGCCTCCACTGTCATGGACATTTGTAACTGAAAGGAGAAACAGTCTTCATTTGTCCTAGTCCAGTTGAAGTAAATGATACTTGAGGTAGAATTGTCAAATTTGTCTTCTGCTCTCTGAATACTAATCATTATTATTCTTTTCATAATCGTAAGTAATAGGGTTAAAAATGTGCATCTCAATTTATAGTTAGTATTTTGGAAGTTTCCTGCTTCGGCATATTTGAAATAGTAACACATGTGGTGGTTGTTATGAAGGTTGTCTGTATCCCAGCTCTCACTCCGCCTCCTCTGACCATTTTAACTTGTGGCCACCTGACTTGCTTTTACCAGTGAAATGTGAGTGTGCTTATGGGTGTGTACTTTACAGATTCTCTTCTCTACACGAGGATTACCAGTATCCAAGATGGTGCCACTCCGTCAGCCTGGATTCCTGAATGACTGCTGAGAAGACCCTCAATGACTCATACAGTGTGAAGGAGAAAGAAACCTTTGTTACTTTCAGCCACTGACATTTTGTATAACCTATCCTAACTGAGGCACGCTCATAAAAATGTGTTTTATTATGTATCTTTTGGTTGTTTCAGTCTAAAGATCTTAATGATCCCTTAGCTGGATATTCTCCAATATTTCCAGGCGGGATCTATCCATTTTACTGTACTCACAAAGCAGGATTTGGAAAGCGGCAGGAAAAGCTTGTAAGGAGAGCTCAGTCCCCGGGGTCAGAGCCATTGTGGGGCAGCCCAGGGAGATACTTTTCTTCAGTTACTTGAGAAATTTTTGACACATTCTTGATTTGATCTTTACTCATAAAGGTTGGCCAGATTACTGGTGACTCTTACTGGAGATATGCCTTTAAAATAGGAGTGAAGGCTCCTTAAGTGTAGATTTGAAATTAGGAAAAGGGTGAGATTTCTCCCAAGAGCCCTATTTTCAGCCATGACTAAATAAAGCATGAGGGGGCCACTGAGAATGGACAAGGTCACCTAGTCAGTTTGCTGATGAAAGAATCAAATCGGAACTGGGTTATACTGAGATGCTCAGATCTGGAAACGACATCCAGCTCTGTGCTGAGGAACTGAATCTTGACTAAAGCAGAGTTAGAATAGGCCCTGTCTCTCGGGTCTTCTCATTTTTCTTGTGCTTTCCCCCGTTCCTTTACATGCCCTCATTTCCAGCCTCATATCCTTGCTTTCTGTCTCTCCTCTAATTTAACTCATCGAGGTCTTTGATATAAAAGATGGTTTGTAAGTCACTTATTTGGAACTTTGAAACCATTTTCCTGTGAACTAGATGACAGAAATACTCCACTCAAAATGAGAAAACTTGACTTAACCAGTTATGTCATGAAGTTGCATTAACAATTACTGAGTGAGTCCTGGGCCATTGAAACCTCACGGATGTGTAGCTAGAGGCAGGTTGCACGGGTCTCTGGTACTGGTGGCATTGGGCTTTTCTGCCACCGTTTCATCCTTGACAGCAGTTCTTTGCATGCTCCAGGTTGCTTCTGTACCACGTCACTCAGCCATCTGGGATTTTGAGCTTCAGAGTGGCCATGCCTCAGGCTTTGCTGGAAGGTGAAGCCTCTGCCGCGCCAGCCTGTGGAGGGTGTGGAAAGTTCCCGTCTGGCTCTGCAGGCATTGTACTGTCATCCTCTTGTCTCATGAGCCTCTGACACAGTGGGGAGGAGTGTGAGGCTGAGGCCTCACTGAGTCCCTTTGCTGTGAGGCAGGAAGGGCCTAGCACAGGCCCGCTGTTCAGGGAGGGCATGGCCTCCTCAGCTGTCTTCTCCCGGCACCGCCTTGGTCTTCAGCACCCAAGTACTGGGTTCTGAGAGGTACCAGCTGAGGCATGCTGTGAGGGGAGGGGTCACCATCTGACAGCCTCCCTGGGCGCTCAGGGCAGTGGGTGCACAGCTGGAAGGCAGACGAGCAAGGGTAGGTGGAGGAAGGTGGTCTCTCCACTGCTCCCTCGCGCGCCTGGGCCCCGGCATCCGGGACAGTCTCTTCTGCCTGCGTGGGCCCGATGTTCAGCTCTCTGCAGAGGCCCTCTTACCAACATGGCAGTTGATTCTTTAGCATAATTTTAATATCCGTTTTCATAGCACATAATGTGGATCTTTATGATGTTGAGTTCTGAAGGCAGGACTTTTCCCTCCTTTCTTTTGTCTTCACTTCCGTCCATTCTCTCACTTGCTTCACTTCCCCTTGCCTTCCCCTCTTCCTTATGTGGAGGGGCGGGGGAGGACACTGCTCAAGGACCCAGAACAGGTCATAATGTCATTGTCCTTTACAGCTAATTGTTCATTGAATGGTGTTTGAAGACTCTAACTTTGTCTTCACCGTCAGGAACTTCAAAGTAAGCTTAGTGTTCGAAAGCACACTGTGCTGACACTGGGAGGACGTCTTGCCCATGCACTTCAGTTGAAAGAGAAACGCCGTGATATGATCAGTATGGGATGATGGCTTTTCCGATCAGATAGCTGAGTTGTACTTATAATTTAAGGTATTTCAGCTGTGAGTCTAAAACGCAAAACAAATGAGAGTCCAGCAAGAGGATTTTTCTACAGTTGGGATTATAGAGAAACAAGTGCACGTGAACAGGGCAGTGTGTGTCTGTGGTGTGTTTGGCCAGCATGGAGACATTAGGAAAAAGAGGAGAAAGAGGATTTTACACAGAAAATTTCCATATGCTTGCTTTTTGTAGAGCTAGCACATTTCAGTGAAAGCACATTTTACTGGAAGAATTCAGTTCTCTTTAAAAGTTTGGTGCAGCGAGAGGTGAAAATGTGGGGATGCAGCTGGAATCTGAAAGCTTATTTGTGCCCCAGGCTTGCAGCTGTATCTACCTGTGATGCAATGAATACAATTTGATTATTAATCCTTCTGTGACTGAAAACTCACTTCCTTTCCTAAAGCTGGTGGCAATAATTTACTGACTGTCTAAACCTTGAGGACCAGCTTGAGTTGGAAAAATAAACCCTGTCTCTTGAAATTTACATCTTCTTAAACTCAGAGCAGCCAGCAAAGAGGATGAGAAGGACCTCCAGCCGGGATGCTGGGAGAAGAGAATTATGCTTCAGCCACGGTCACTTTCAGCTCTCCTCTAAATTCCGTGTTGGACTGAATGATGGCAGAAACGCTGGCGTGACTTCATTTCATTACTTCTGCCCCAAGCTCCCCCATCCACATTTGACTGTCTATCAGTGAGATGTGGTCTTGACCCATGGAAAGTGGAATGAGAGCTGGACGTAGCTTAGATGACGCACTGGGAGGAGTTTTCAATTCAAAGCTTGCTAACTTCATGATACCTGCCGTAGCCAAGCGTCACCCGCTACCCTCCTCAGCTCGCCATTTTCACGTCTTATGTCATCATTATTTATTCAGCATGTTTTTAAAAAGTTTTGGACTAGTTTTGTTTTTGTTCACATTTCTTTCAAAGGAAATATTATGCCACTACAGGAGGCAAGTATCACTTGCCATTAGAAAGTAACTGTAGAAATGTATATATAACACAATTAAAATGTTGTGAAATTCTAGTTAGATGCTGTTCCTAATGGAAGCTCTGCCTGAAGCCTCCTTTCCTCTCAGGTTAAAAGGAGGTTTAAGAGGCAAACATTTTAAATCCGGTCAAGCACCAAATAAGACACTGTCCTTAACTAATGGAGAGGATTAGGAAGGAAAGACCTATGTCCAGCCCGAACCACTCCTCTTAGTTCTTGTTTTTCTGCTGTGGTTTTGAAGGTGAAAAAAGAGAGTGCACTGAAAAAGAACAGCTGCCGCTGAGGACTGGGTGTGGTCCTCTCGCTCACTGGTGTCCTTCCTTGGTCCAGGGCTCAGGACGTACCTGTTCAGTGAGTCAAGACGCGACTATCCAGGCTTCGTTTCCTTGGCCTTTCCTCTGAGTGCGGAATTGGTTTTCTCCCTCTCGCTCTGATTTCTCAGTAGTCCTCTGAGGCTTGCTTCCACACGAAGCTTTTGTTTTGTGTGAGTCCACACAGCCGTGCACACCTCTTGAAACGACACAGGGACTGTAAGCCAGGTAACAGGTTGTGTCGTCCTGTTAATTAGCTCTGTTTAGCTTGCTGTTGGCACAGGGTGTTTGAGTACTTTGTCCAACATACTCTCCCTGGTACAGTGGAACTGGCGCAGACTAGCTTTCCAGGCCTTATACCTGCAAGTGGCTTCAAACGCGCATTTTTAGACAAGCGGATTGTTGCAATGTGGTGTCTTTCTCTTTAGGCAGCCGCAGTATATGCAACACTAATCTGTTGCCAGATTTTCATGGAGGTAGAAAATTATAAACATAATGTTTCTTCTACATCTCTGAGAAAGCCTAATACCCAGCTGTTGTGGTGGTAGCAGTTGTCAGCTGCTTTATTGTCACCAAACAACACCATCTCAAGTGTGGAAGAGCTGAAATGTGTAACGGCTCTCCTGTGCACACGGCGCCCAGAAGTCCTGTTATATTGGCTTGTTTTTCTCTTGACAAACCAGTTGCTGACTGGTGTCTCAGCCGGAGAAGGCGAAGTCCTGTTGGTCCTTCTGTCCGCTGTGCCTGTGGCGGTGCCTGACGGGGATAAGCCCAGCAGGAAACCATGGGCATTTTCTTCAGTGCTTCCGTAGCCAGGTACTGTGCATGGTCTCCTCAGACCCCAGAGACTCAGTGACGTCAGTGTGTCACTGTCCCCACTTCTACAGATGCGGGTACAGGAACGTTGAGGTTAAATAATTGCATGAAATCTCATAGCTGTTAGGTGGGGCTGACCTGGAATTTCAAGGCTGGTATATCTGAATTCTGAGCTCGCATTTGCAACCACTCTATAGGACATAGTATAATAACTTCGTCACTAAATGAGAGCCCTTCATGGAGAAGTTTGACAAGGACAATGAAAAAAGAATTCGGTGTGTTGTGGAAGGATTGTCTTCTTCATTCACAGTTCTGGCAAAGAGTACGCAGCAGACTGTGAATAACATACCAAACTAAATGAGATTTCATTCTTGAATGAATGTATCTCTTTTTAAAGAAAAGTAGGTAAGGCATGTAACTGGTCACGGCTCAGGGAAATGTCTGTGTTCTGCTTCTGTCTGAATTTTAGTCTGTGAAGTCGTTTTCTCAGCACCCACAGGCGTCCTTTTGTGCCTGTGCTGGGCTCTCAGAGCTGCGTGTCTGCTTCAAATTCCCAGTCTTCCTGTCTGTAAGTGTTCAAAGTTCAAATTTTAAATTCAGATGAGTGTCAATACTTCTAGCAATTGCATCTGGGGAACTGAAACAAGACCATTTATTTTCAGAGTGAGGATGTTTCTTCCTATCAGGTGTAAAATTTCACAAGAAGGCAGATCTCAGCATATTAAGAAAACTACTCAAAGTTCTAAGTAAAAACAGAATTCAGTGTAAGACGAGTTATTCAGTGAAGGAAAGGAGAAAGATCGCTTCAGTGGTCAAATGAATGTATTCTATATAACAGAGGTGACCTGAGTTAGACTGAAAGCAGAAGGGAGTGAGGTCATTTTAAGAGAGTCCGTTTGACAGATCTAAATATTCTTTGTTAAACTTGACGTCATGTCATCGGCGTTGGTACTGATAGGGTTTCCAGGCAGGAATTCCCGTCCGTTCTCAGGAATTTTTTTCGCTTTTCCATTCCCGAATCCCAAGATAAGTTGGTCGGGAAATCGGGAAAATCGGCTCCTTGAACCCAGGTGGTTGGTAGTATTGACCATCACTTTGTGGAAACGATTAATCGTGGAGAACAGGAAACAGTTTATATCTCGGGGTTCGGGAACAGGAAAGCGGAAAAAAAAAAAAAATCCTAAGAAGGAGCGGGAATTCCCACCTGGAAACCCTAGTTACTGACAGTAAGGGATGTATTTTCTATATTTTCTTATGTGGCACCTCATTATGTGGCAGTTTGGGAGGAGATTTTGGGGGGTGGGAGGTGATTATGCAGAGGAACCATCTGACCCATCATGGCTGCCTCTGTTGATCAGAGAATGCACTGCAGAAACAAAGGGTTCGTGGGAGATGGTCAGAAAGGGGTGCTGCGAACAACTGATCTTGTTTCATTTGTTTCTGTCACACAGTTCATTCCTGTAACGTCACATTGTGCAGTCCACCATGGAGAGAAAGGAAAGGAGTTATACATTTCCTTGACAAACTTTTTGGAATTATTGTAGGAATAACTAGATGGTACAAAGTAACTGTAGCATGCTGATGTGTTTGAACTGGTGTATGTGATAAACACTGACGGGGCAATGGTAGGAAACCTCAGCTATTAGGTTTCTATATCTCGGGCAGTTGGCAGCAAGCTAGGTTAAACTTCAGTACTTTTCGTCCCTTGTGACATGGACAAGTCAAATACATGAAATAATATTTATCCAAATAAAAGATCATGTTAACTTTGCCAAAATGAATGTAATTTTTTTTTCTGTGATTTCCCCATAGTACACTTTTCTTTTTTGGGGGGAGGAGAGGTTGGGGATGGGAGGGTTGGAGATTATCATAAATTTCAGATTATATTGATCAGAAGCAGGTTTAGCCAGCTCTGGTATGTAAATTAGAGATTTGTGGTTGAGTGGAATTGATTTTGCTGAGACTAAATTAATCACAGTGCTTAATCACTGTACCCTTTAAACATCACAGTCTTGACCACAGTGGCAGGGCCACGTGGGGTCCTCTGAGCTTTGCTGTCATTTCACGAAAGGCTTGAGGCTGTGACTTGTACAGACAAGGGTCCCCTGCATGGCTTCGGAGCCCCCTGCCTGCCCTGCAGAGGTTCAGCTGGAGTATCTCGCCTGGGGCCCAGAGGCTGCCCTGGCCTCTGCAGCCCAGAAATCTTCTCTGTTCACTGCTCAGTTTCTCTCCAGGTCAAGTCCAACTGGCCACCACTGCTGAAATGCCCACTGGAAGGCAGTCTTTAGAATTAGAATTGGAAACAGTCAATGATATTGTGATAGCTTTTTTTTTCTCAGCACATTTTAAAATACTTGAAATACATTTTGGCCTATTTGGAAGTGTGAAGTGGAGAATTTGGAAAGAAATTTAGGCTTGGAAAGATTAATTGACCCTTCAGAACTCATCCTGAGAGCCTCTAAGGAGGACTGTGAATGGAATCTAGGTTTCCTTTGTGTTTTGTTGTTTTTGATGTTCATTTTAGTTCTTTGCTCTCTGCCTCATGCAGCCTTCTCAAATCAAACCATCAGTAAGCCTCCCATAGAAATGCAAATTTCCCTGTTTTGTGGGCATATCTGAAAATAGATTTGTGGTTTTTTAAAAACCCATTTTGGGGGCTGTCCATGAAGTTTATCAGGTATAGTAAGTAGTCTCGCAAAAAAATGTATAACTCCCACTACACACACACACACACACACACACACACACACACACACACACACTTGCTTGTTTTCTTTATGTGTTCGGTTCTACATTCACAACTGAAAGGAAGCATATTCTAGGTAATAAAGTACAGCTGGACTAATCATTTTTACCATTAGTGAACACCTGGATTTCACAAAATCACACCTTATTAAGACTAAAAAGTATATCAGGTAAATGCTTCAACGCTTTGATTTTATAAATCAGGAAACTGAAAGCCATAAAAGTGAATGACATATTCAAGATAACTTCTTATAGCCACGCCCAGGATGAAGCTTAGCTGATTTGATTCCTGTTCGGGTCTCTTCTTTGTGTCACTGACTCGCTTCTCTGTAAAACAGATCCTGGCTTTACAAGTTTTTCTACAGTCAGATTCCTTATAAATAGCAAGTGGTGCTCAATAAATCTGGCCTAACTTGTGGAACATTCTAATGTAAACTGAGATTTTTCTGTATGTGCCTTGGTGAGTTGCTTACAGCAGGAAAGAAAAATACCTTAAAACCTACTTGTAAATAGCTTTTGTGGGTGCCCTTCCCTTTTCTGTTATACGCTGGTTTGCCTGAGTCCACTTACATTTGTTTTCCTTCATGAGTCAGTAACGTCCATTACAAAAAGTTGGCCGTGTAATATCGTGGTTTGAACACAGGCTCTGAAGCTGGAGCGTCTCTTCTGGGTTTCGCCTCGGCTCTGCCGCCAACTCGCTCTGTTACCTTGGTGGATTTGGTTAACATTTATGACCTAAACTGTTCTACCTACCTCGTAGTCAAGACAGTTAAATGAGTTCATACAATTCAAGTTCTTAGAGTGGTGCTGGACAAATAGGAGTGTTCATTAGATGTTAGCTGATCTCATTGAGGTTATCATTGATTTGTCGATATTTAAAAAAATTCGTCGGTGGTTTTATGTGGTTTGTAGGGGGTGTACCAACATAATTCAGGTCTCGTGTCCCATTTGTTCTGTTACAGCTCGTCCCCTGATGAATCTGATCTGGTCACTAGAGTATCCCATGACTTAATGCTGGCTTTTCCTCTACTTTGTGGTCACATTTGGACCAGGACATCCAGATCTGGCTACGTCCAGTGTAGATAAGGGAGAAAGGTAAAAGAATATTAGTGCTACTTGATTGTGGAGAGTTTTTTTCCGCAAATACTTATTGAATGTTTACTGTTTGCCAAACACAGAGCCCTGTTGCTGCCCAGGATGTGGTGCCTATATGAGATGTTGTTCCTCCAGGCAGGACCTTTGCCAGCTTCCTGTCCCCTCTCCTTCTCTCCAAACTGACACCAAACATTTTTCACAGAGACATTTAATAGACCGTCACACCACCAAGTCAGTATTGTGGAGTTGAAGAAACCCCACCCCACTTTCACATCTGTCTCACACAGGTCACCAGAGTCTTTTAAGATCTGCTCCTTTGAGTTTGTTCACAGCGAGCAATGTAAACATTCTATGCCAATTACCTTTTGTTCTCAGATTCCCCAGGAGAGAGGTTGTCAATTCACAAGGAAGGGATAGGTTCTTTTTGTTGAATGAATCCTGAGTGCTCCAGAAAGTGTAGACTCCAAAGGATATTCTGTGAGCCAGAATTCACACGAGGGGGCCGCACTCCCCTTCTTTTCTGCACTGACTGCTCCCACCCCTTGAGAATGTCTTCCCAGTGGAAGATGCTTTAGGACCTTTCTCAGACTTCTCATAAACTCTCCCACTGAAACTTCCTTTGAATAATTTGGATTTTAACTTTATCAGAACAAACCTGTTTTTAATACTTGCTCTTAACTGGAAGATTATGTTCTGAGGGGTGTGGAGCGGAGTGGGCGGGAAGGGGGAAGAGCAAAGAGATGAGGGTACTTCCAGCGGGACTGCAGACTGGGTACCCCAGGCTCCTCACTCAGAGCTTTCCTCTGTGCACTTTCTGGCTGCAGCATCCACGTAGCACAAATACATCGCACATTGACTACAGTAAAATACTGTGGGAAGGGTAGAATGATCTGATAGGTAAGGGTTAAGGGTCGATAGGAAAAGTGAGTTCATAAAGCTGCAGTGCCCAGAACTTCTGGTCTTACAGCAGCTCCTGGGAATGTCCCTCTGACTTTTCAGGCCATTACCACCTGCTGGTATGCAATGCTGTTGGGTTCTTCCAGATTGGCTTGCTTATTTCATGAATATCCAAATTTGCATACAGCCTTCAGCCCAGCTTTGAATCTGCATTTCCTCTCTTTTAGGAAGGGAAATGTAGGCTCCATACACAGGTTTATCTCTCTGACCTTTAGCTAATTATTAGATTGAGATAAATGTGCGTGGGTGACAAATTGCCTCTAATGGCATTTAATCTGCATGCTGACATCAATGCCTGGTGTAGTGTCCCAGCTCCATGGAGGCATGGCACATGGACTTTTATCTTAATTTGACCTATTTAAAAGGTGTTTGTGGTGAAAGTCAATTTCTGATTAGCTTAATAGCATGTTTTACAGGGAAAGCAATCAAATATTGATGTAACAAGAGGCTCTTACCAGACGACATATTTCCCAGTCTGCCATAGCTGGTCCAAACAGCGGAGAAAGGGAGAGCGGCTGGTAATGAAAACCAAACGACGGCCCATAGCTGTCTGGACCCCGAGACTGGTGAGCAGATCCTAGCATCGGAGAGAAGCCTCTTCCTGTCACTGTTTATTATTCACTGACCTTTTGTGGGTGTTAGGCTAATAGATGTTAACACTATTTTGATTTTCTGAATTACATCAAAGGGACTATTGCATAAGCCAGCCATTGGGTGACTGGAGTGACGTGTGGATGTGTGTCCATCGTGGACCTGGTGCCGAACGCCTTCCGTCTTCTCCTTGAACTCCTAAGAAAGCCTTTGTGTAGGCAGCCCCCAACTGGTGATTCCCGATGCACTTGGACTTCAGTAGTGTGTATTTTATACGACCATTAGCACTGAGTTAAGTGAGATCGTGAACCCCTTTCTTCGGCACGTGAGGAGCCCAATGATAGCTGCCCCAATTCCTCGCAGCGTCACAAACCGTTCTTCCTGGTGAATGTCATTTCCTTCCATTCCTCTTAGACATGGATTGGCTGTGTCGCTCTGTGCTTCTGTGTGCCCCCTGGGTGGTCTGTGGATGGGAGGCAGCAGGATGTCCATGCTATGGCCGCCTTCACCGTGTTTAACCGTGTGACTGTCTCCAACCTTCTCAGCCATGCTGTGCCCTCTGCAAAGTGGGGATAATGAGTGAGTGAATGCAAAGCTTAGAAGACTTCCTGGTCCATGTAAGGACTGAATTATGGTGCTTTAGTTATTTCTTCTGGAGTTTGGTTGGAGGATTGGAAGCAAGTCACTAAACTAAACTGAAACTAAACGAAACATTCTCTAATTCACTAAAATGGTTTCCATGTGAAATAATAAATACAGCAAAGGAGACTGTCAGCTATGTAGGTCCTCAGTCTGATTGAATCTATCTGGGCATGTGTTGTGCCGCAGATACAGTTTCTGTCCAATGGAAAGCATGTTGGCCCATAAAGAAAACAATGTAAGTCAGAGATCCCTGTAACAGCCCCTCCAACCCTGTGACCTGTGATGTCCATGTGTAATACCTAAGGAGAAGCTCCCGTTTCTCTCCAGAGTAGAAGGGCGGATGCTAGACTGTATTTAGGTAAGAAAGTATACACAAATCATTCAAGGAGGAATTTAGTGGGCAGAATGTTCTCACGGAAATAGACGAGAGAACTTCCAGGAAGGGGTGCTTTTGCACTACTGCCAGGCTCCTCCCCACCCCACTAATTCTGGATTCTTAAGAGTTTTATTTTAATGATGAGCCTTTTTTACCTGGCTTTAAGTAGAAGACGATGGCTGGGTTAAAAAGGCAGTACTGGCCTTATTAGAAATTGAGTGGGAAACAAAGTGAAGCAAGTGTGTGGTGAATTGAGACCAACATGTATTCCATGAAATCACAAACTACAAACAGCGGACTGGAATGTGGCTTTCAAAGTCCTGAATGTTGGTTGACTTCATAGGGCAGTGTTGTGAGCATTTATTTCCGTTAATCATGGAGTGATCGTAGAGGTGGTCCCAAGCTCTGTAAATAGCTCTACCTAATTTGTTTTTCTCTCCTTTCTCTCTCTTGATTTCTCTGTCTTGATCTTTGTTGGTCTATATATCTCTGTTTCTCTCTATCTCTGTATCAGTTGGGGTTCTCCAGAGAAACAGAACCAATAGGAGGGCTGTGTGTGTGTGTGTGTGTGTGTGAGAGAGAGAGAGAGAGAGAGAGAGAGAGAGAGAGAGAGAGAGAGAGAGAGAGATTTATTTTAAGGAATTGGGTCACTTGATTTTGGGGGCTGCCAAGTTCAAAATCTGTAGGGCAGGCTGCAGGCTGGAAACTTGGCAGGAGTCGAGGCTGTAGTCTTGAGACAGAATGCTTTCTTTTCTGGGAATCCTTAATTTTCGCTCTTAAGGCCTTCAGCTGAGTGGATGAGGCCTGCCCACATTAGCAAGGGTAATCTCCTCTATTTAAAGTCAACTAATTGACGATATTAATGATATCTACAAAATACCTTCACAGAAACACCTGAATTCATGTTTGAGTAAATACCTGGCTACTATAGCCTTGCCAAGTTGACACATAAAATTAACCATCACAGTCTTTTTTCCTCACTGTGTTTCTCACACACACACAAATGAGTTTCTGAGACATCATTAGTGTTAATGAACTTCAGGTAACAGGACAAGAACCATAAGGAAAGCTAGCAATGACTGACTGTTATGTGTTGGGGGTTCTATTGGATACTTTATAGTTATGATCTAGGGCAGGGGTGTCCAAACTTTTTTCAGTGGTTTTCACCAAGGGCCATATGCGGTAAAATACACAAACAGCTGGGCCACTCACTCGAGGTGAAGTACGTATTGTCTCACCTGGTTTATTTAAGGAAACTAAATATATTTTTGGAATTTGCTGCAGGCCAATTAACAATGGATCATGGGCCGCAGTTGGCCTGCGGGCCGCAGTTTGGACACCCCTGATCTAGGGTAACATTCTTGACAGTTCCACAGATTGCATAGAGTTACTTTTATTTTATGGGTAAAAAAACAGGCTCAGAGAGCTGCTAGCTGTTTAGTGGTTGAGCTCAAGATTCAAACCCTGATCTGTCTGTCTTCCCTGTTCACGGTCCTTTCTTCTGTATCCTACTGTCTCCCTAGTTTTTCCTCCCTTATTATCATCATTGGTTATTTTGCAGTATTTTACTTGGCTGAAAAATATGACATCTTCATACTTTTTCCACCAAGGCTTATTTTTGAAATAGACAGCTCAGGATGCTGACGAGCCCCCGGGCTTCTCGGTTGGCTGGAATGGGTTGGCTATGACTGTGCCACGCGGTCAAGATGGTTTCTAACTAGGCATGAAAAGTTGGAAGGAGGGTCACCTCCCAGTGTCCTCTGGCCTGTTTTTCTCCCCGATGGATGGCTTTCTCAATCCCTTAGTGTTCTGGCTCATCCTCGGGGCAGATCGGTCCCAGTGGGTGGGCCGAGCAGCTGCGGGTCTGGTGCACAAGGCTTCGGGTGGTACCTACTGCTTACTCGGCAGCCAGATTTTCACTGAGGGAGAACGAGGCATTAGCGCCCCTTGGTTTCACTGGAGAAGCTGGCCTCATCCACAGAAACGAGTTCTAATAATATCCTTCCCTTCTTGGTGGCTCCCAGCCAGTCTTCCATTTTCCCTTGCCTAGTTTTGTTCACTGCCAGCAACGTTTGCTGGGATGCCGATACTTTGAAATGGAATTGCACAGACGGGTGAGAGCAGCCTGTGAGTTCCCTCTGGGGAAGCTGGCTCCTTACAGCACGCGTTGGAGGCAGTGCTGATGATGTTAAAAATACACACCGTGGAAGGACTTGCTTGTGGTTCCAAGGCCTAATTGGTGATCTAGGTTGGCAATTTCCTACGGCTTGGCAAGTAATAGGTTGAATGTTGGTGGATGGTGCTTGCCTCACACCATGTCAACTTGAGTTCTGGCAGATTAGCTTCAGTGGGTTTTGTCTTGACACGTTGGATGTCAACTTTTCCAACTTCAGATGGCTGTAGATCTTTGAGGAGCTTTGTAGCTAGCAGGTGAGGGCTGCCATTTTAAAGGAAACACACATTGGTACGTTCTTTAGTGTATTTGAATGGATATACCTATTTGCTCCTTTTTATTTTGTAAATGGATAGGGCGGAGGGAAGAAGGAAGGGGCAGAGTCGATAAAGCTGGGTTTGGCCAGGACAGGAAGCCCTGCCGTGCCATGGTGCTGGCTTATTGAGGCTCTTACCTGGTTTGTTCTGCTGCAGTGGTTTGTATTTATCTTTGAATTATTTAAGGATTCTTGTGACATCTTTCTTGAAGCTCTGCTCTTGGTTTTCATGATTTCAGTGTTGTCTGGTTCTCTTCGTATGACTCTTGACTGCACTGGGTTGTTTTATCGGCCTCTCTTCCTTGGATATCCCTTAAATGTTCATAGGTTTTGATGTTTCTTATTTGACTCTTGCCGCACTTCTCGTGCTTCCTTGGACTCGCCTCCACTGCTCAGTCTTCAGCTCTCTCCTGCATTAGTGATTCTCAGTGTGGTCCCTGAGCCAACGGCATCAGCATGACCTGCGAACTTGCCTCACATGCATGAATCAAGCCTAAGACATTAGATTAGGAAAAACAAAAAGTGCATTTGCTATTTTGATATACATTGTCAGAGAGGTGATACTAATTCCATGGTATTAATATGTGAGCGTGCTTGCTGTAAGTCGGTCAAACCTGTGTTCCTAATGGATACATTTCCATTGCCCTTAGAAAACAGAGTATCGTATAATAGAAATAGGATTATCATTAGTCAGATGAATGAGAAAGACTCCAAATGGTTGTTCTTTACTGAATTCTTGTACTATAAACCTAGGTAGACCTCAGGGAAATGTGGAAAATTGTGTTCTTTTTCTTCTACGTTGTTTAGATACAAGGAACCAAGACCCACTCTAACTTCCTTATGACTTTTTAAAATATTTCTTTTTACTTTTTAATTATAGTTGACATACAATATTATATTAGTTTCAGGTGTACAACACAGTGGTTAGACATTTATATACCTTACGAAGTGATTCCCCTGATTAGTCTAATACCATCTGACACCATACATAGTTATTATAATATTACTGACTATATTCCCTATCTTGTACTTTACATCCATATGACTATTTTGTAACTACCAGTTTGTACTTCTTAATCCCTTCCCCTTTTTCACCCTGTCCCCTACCTCCCTCCATCTGGCAACCATCAAGATGTTCTCTATATCAATGAGTTTGTTTCTGTTTTATTTGTTCATTTATGTTGTTCTTTAGATTCCACATATAAGTGAAATCACATTGCATCTGTCTTTCTCTCTCTGACTTACTCCACTCAGTGCAATACCTTCTAGGTCCATGCATTTTGTTGCAGATGGCAAGATTTCATTCTTTTTTTGTGGCTGAGTAATACTCCATTGTATATATGTACCACCTCTTTTTTATCTATTCATCCATCAATGGACACCAGGCTGCCTCCATATCTTGGCTAGTGTAAATAATGCTGCAATGAACACATGGATGCAAATGTCCCTTCAATGCAGTGTTTCAGGTTTCTTTGGATAAATACCCAGAGGTGGAATTTTGGGGTCCTTCTTTGTGTCTTCTTATAACCTTTGTTTTAAAGTCTGTTTTGTCTGGTATAAGTATTGGTATTTGATATTTTTTTGTTTGTTTCCATTTTTTATGAAATATCTTTTCTCATCCCCTTGCTTTCGGTCTCTGTGTGTCTGTTGATCTGAAGTGAATCTCTTGTAGGCAGTATATGTAAGGGTATTGTTTCCTTATTCATTCAGAAACCCTGTGTTTTTCAATTGGAGTATTTAATCCACTACATTTAAAGCAATTTTTGATTGATATGTAGTTATTGCCATTTTATTATTCATATTTTTGATCTTTTTGTTTGTTTGTTTTAAAGAAGCCCCTCTTAGATTCCTTGTAATACTGGCTTGGTGGTGATGAACTCCTTTAGCTGTTTCTTATCTGGGAAGCTCCTTATCTGTCCTTCGATTCTAAATGACAGCCTTGCTGGGTAGAGTAGTCTTGGTTGTAGGTCCTGCTTTTCATCACGTTGAATATTTTGTGCCAATCCCTTCTGGCCTGCAAAGGTTCTGTTGAGAAACCAGTTGACAATCTTATGGGAACTCCCTTATGAGTTACTAGTTGCCTTTCTCTTGCTGCTTTTAGAATTCTGTCTTTGTCTTTAACTTCTGGCATTTTAATTATAATGTGTCTTGGTGTGGGCCTCTTTGGGTTCATCTTATTTGGGACTCTTCTGCACTTTCTGGACTTGTGTGTCTATTTCCTTCACCAGGTTAGGGACGTTTTCAGTCATTATTTCTTCAAATAGGTTTTTAATCCGTTGCACTCTCTCTTCTCCTTCTAGTATCCCTAATATGTGAATGTTGGTATGTTGGATGTTGTCCCAGAAGCCCCTTCAACTGTCCTCATTATCTTGGATTTGTTGTTGTTGTTGTTGTTGTTGTTCTGAGTGGGTGTTTACTGTTATGTTATCTTCTAAATCACTGATTCGATTCTATGCTTCATGTAATCTACTGTTGATTCCTTATAATGTATTCTTCATTTCAGTTATTGTATTCTTCATTTCTGACTGGTTCTTTATTTTATGTTTTCTACCTTTAAGAGGAGCGCCTGGGACTCCAGCAGCCATCAGTCTCACTCAGCCGCAATCTCTGCTGGTTTCCATAGCCACAGTTCTGGGGCTTCTTTTCCCAGCTCTGGATCCCTGGGCTGGGGAGCCTGGTGTGCAGCTCCTTCTCAGGGGGACCCTCTGCATCCTAGCTGTCCTTCCCGATTTGTAACCATCACGCGTGGTTGTGGGCCCAGCCTGTTTTGCGTCTCTGCCCCTCCTACCAGCCTCAGTGTGGCTTCTTCTGTATGTCATTAGTTATATGACCTCCTTCAGCTAGATTTCAGGCAATTCTTGATGATGGTTGTTCTGTAGTTTAGTTGTAATTTTGAGGTAGTCGTGAGAGGAGGTGATTTTTTTCTTTTCTTTCTTTTCTTTCATAGCCTTAACATCCCGTTTTAAATCATTTGTTGATTTGAGCTGTCTGCCTTTTATTCTTTGACCTTCTTATGTGTGGAGATGGTGTTTTATTTAAACGTGCATTGGGGCACATTGTAAGAGCTCCATAAACATTTGTTGAATTGGATGATGTCCAAAAGATGCTGCAGCTGAAAGACTATTGTTACTTCTATCTGTCCTGTGCAGGCCAGTATTCTGATATAGTAATATAATTCTTAAAACTAGGTTTAAGCCTTAAAAATGAAATGAATTTTTTGTTACTATATAGGCATACTTGTACTCAAGTATAGTGTATTGGTTAACTATTCAGAATAAAAATAACCAAGTATGAATCTGAATCAGAGATTGGCAAACTTTTTCTGAACAGAACCAAGCAATAAATATATTTGACTTTGCTGGTTATATTTTCTTTTTTGAAACTGTACATCTTGATGTTGTAGTCATAGCTGATATGTAAATGAATGGATATGGCTGTGTTCCAGTAAAACTTAATTTACAAAAACAAGCAGACTGTAATTTGCTGTTCCCTGGCCTATCCCATTACTGTTCAGACTACTCATTGTTTTGAAATGTCTTTCTCTTTTTTTTTTAATTTTAATTTTATTTTTATTTTCCCCCCTTTCTTCCGCCTTTCTCCTCCCTGTCTGGTTCAAGCCGTTGTTTCTCAGTCTAGTTCTGTAGGACACAGCTCCCTGGCCCATGCTGGTATTATGAGCCTTGCGCTCCCCCGGCCAAGGCAGTTGGTTGGCTGCTCACGATGGCTGCCGGCCGCTCACATTGGCCACCAGCCATTCCTGGCAGCTCATGCTAGCCCGTGGCAGCTCACGCCAACCTCTAGCTGCTCCCGGCAGCCCAACTCCAGGGAGAGCCTTTGTTCACAATCTTAGCTGTAGAGAGCCGAGTTCACTGGCCCATGTGGGAATTGAACCGGCGGCCTTTGGCATTAGGAGCACAGTACTCCAACCGCCTGAGCCACCAGGCCAGCCCCTTGAAATGCGTCTGACTGTAAGAGTTCCATGTACCACATCCAAAGGCGGAAGAACGCGTCTTCATCTGCTCATTTCCTCATTAGGTATGAGGACACCTCTTCCAAAAGACCTCCGCAGATTTCCCACGTGTTCTGTGTCGCCAGGTTGTATCACATTCTCACACCTAACCTGGCCACTGATGATGGAATGGGACCAACAGCACTGGCCCAGACACATCAGGAGGCACATGTGTGGTTGGCAGTGGGGCCCGCCCAACTTTATCGTGTGGTCGTGCTGACGAAGGTGGTTCTTTCTGAAGTGAGAACCAATGAATTGCACATTGAATGTCACTGCCTCTTATGTTGCCATAGTAAAGGCTCTTTAATGGGTATGAGGTTTCTTTGTAAATACTCAGAGTTGTTTGAATTGCTTTTATAACATGAACAGTCCTTTTATATTAACGGATATAATGACTTTGGATGAGCAGACCTGATGTCTGTCGTGAAGCCTAAGGTTTTCCCTGTGCCCCTTTCGGCTGCCAGTTTTGGTGACCACTGGTAGGCAAAATAGAGAAAACAGCTCTCTCCCCACTTGCAGGAGATAGTCCATTATATATCCTTCCTTTTCTGCTTGAGAAGGGGATACTGCTCAAGGGGAAATATACAAGGACCAGCTTCCTGTCATACATGCAAAGGGCAAGGGAGTGAGCTTCTCAGTGTTTGTCCAAAACATGGAGTAAATCAGTTTGCTGTCCACTTTGTACCAAGAGCGCTAGTGCATAATGGTGAAATGCTTTTAGATTCTAAATTAGACTTTGAGGCTTTGGTCTTCCTTAAGAATGTTTCAGCAGCCCGTTGGTTCCCATGGCAGGACCTACTCTCAGGGTGTGAGACGGGGCTGATTCTGCTCATCACATCTGGGGGAAAGTGACGCCGCTGCTGCTTGTCTGAGGCTGCACTGTCAGCCTGGATTGCATGGGCTGGCGTCCAAGTGGCCTAACTGTTCTTCTGCCTGGTTTTTCCTCATGTAAAACTATCCTTCAGCAACTACAAAATGTCTTTCTTTTACTTGTTGAAAGATTTTAGGAGAGAAAGTAAGGGAGAGAGAACTTTGAGGGAAAAGAAACCATTACCATGACATGTTTCTTGTCCCTGCCCAGCTACAACCTAACCTTCGATGATTATTCCCACTGGCTTATTGAGAAGGCCTCCTTCTTGGTCATATCTCAGTTTACATGCTATAAAATTGGATTAGACAATGTTAATTCAATTAATGACTGCACTGAAAGTTTGTCTTCGTGTGCAGTAAAAACAGGGGGGCAGCCTTGAATAATCTGTGGATTTAATGACCGCAACTTGGAAGAGTGTTAAACTAAAGTGAAGTTCAGAATGGCTTGTTAACGGGGTTTATTAGCTGCTGACCTTCCGTTTCAGCATCATACTAGCAGCCCGACCCCAGAGCACCCGCGTCCCGATTAGCATTTATCTAAAGATGGGCTTCTGCCTGTTCCACAGTAAATTAGTTCAATCAGCTGTAAAGAGCTTGCGAAACATTTTCTGCTTTATAAAAAGAATTGGATGTTAGAACAGTTCATCTGGCACAGTGCGTGAAGATGGATTGAACCCCTGAACATGCTCATTTGAGGAAGGCGCTTTGAGGATATTGAGTAATTGAACAGACTTTCCCACAAGATTGATCAGGGGCCCTGGGTTCCCTGCATAAGACTGATGCCCTAATTTCTGCCTTCTAATAAGAGCGTACTGCATCTGCTCCTATTTCTCTGTGTGTATTCATTGAAAGTGAAAATCCATTTCTTTAGCACCTACTATGCACTGTGTGTCACTTAGGAAATCAGAGAGCCAGAGTGCGCTGCTCACAGTCTGTTGTTTGATTGAGGAAAGGAAAATGAAAACTTGAGAAATGACTACGCCCACTACCACCAAAATGAGGTAACTGAAAAGAAGAAACTATAATGACACTTACTGTGTAGAGATCGTCTTATAAAGTGAAGCCTCTTTTCACAAAGAAACAATAGAGTCATTGGGGGTTAATATGTCTAAACAAGGTTTGGCCGACTCAATTCTTCTCATAGTGGGTCATTAAAGCAAAGAGACAAAAATTATAAACCTTTCCAATCACTGGAAATCTTCAATTGTGACCCAGGTTTTTAAAAGTAAGGGCATAAATGTACTGTACAATTGATTTTTATGAGGTGCCCCAATGTACTATAAAGTATATGTAGAGCATATCAAATCCTAACTCTGCTGGATCATAAAATTGACCTCCCTGAGGTGAATATGCTCACTATCTAGCAAACCCTAAGGAAACATTTATTTAACGAGTCCCTCCACTTCTCTTTCTAGTGTTTAGAAGGACTTCCTGGGGACTATTTTGGTGTCAAAAGTTTTCAGAAAACAAAAGAATAAAATCTTCCAATGAAAATGAACACGTTTTTCTCTGAGTAAATATTTCAGTAGAGACATTTAGTTTAATTAGGCTGATGAGCCTGAATGTGAGTTTTGTACCCAGACTTGTAATCATCCTTTACAAAAAGAGCTGTTGATACGGTTAAATATGTGGTGACCTTGTGGCCACTGTGTTCACAGGTCATGCATATCCTTGCAGCTCCCGCAAATGAAATTCAAGGGGCACTTCTGAGGGGCACTGTTGTACTGTTGCTTGTGGCTGAGCTGTAGGGCTGCGGGCTGCAGACCCTCTGAAGGACCATGTAAGGGGTTCTCCTTCTCTCTAGCCATCCCTGTCATTATTAAGTTCTTTTGCTTTATTCCACAGTCACTCCAGGAGAAGTCATTGGAAAGACAGAGCTGAAGGAGCAGATCAAGGCAGCTTAAAAATAAAAAGATGAAAATATTATGCTAAGTGAGCAAAGCCAGTAACAAAAGACCACATATTGTATGATTCCATGTATAGGAAATGTCCAGAATAGGCCAATCTATAGCGATAGAAAGTGGTTGCGTAGGGCTGAAGGAGATGGGGGGGTGGCGGGGGTGGGGGTGGGGAATGACTGCTGATGGATACATGGTTTTCTTTTTTGGTGTGATGAAAATATTCTAAAATTAGATTGTAGTGATGATTGCACAATTTTATACACACACACACACACACACACACAAAGAACCAGTGAATTGTATACTTTAAAGGGGCAAATTGTATGGTATGAAAAATTATTTCTCAGTAAAGCTATTATTTCAAAGAATAGGTATTTCATTGAATTAAATAGTATGACCAAAAGGGTAAAGGTTTTAAGCAGTGAGCCACCCTTGTAATGTGACTCTGTATGTGTTTGTATAAGTATAACGTGTGTGATCCACGTGTGTGCCATATTCATATCTGAAGGATTATTCATTATGAATTTGTACCAACTGGACAAACAGTTAAGCAAGTTTACTATCTGGAAGTGCTGAAAAGGCTGCATGAAAGTTAGACGACCTGAACTTCTCGCCAACAATTCATGGCTCTTGCATCACGACAATGCACCAGCTCACACAGCACTGTCTGTGAGGGAGTTTTTAGCCAGTAAACAAGTAACTGTATTGGAACACCCTCCCTACTCACCTGATCTGGCCCCCCAATGACTCTTTTACCCCAAAATAAAGGAAATATTGTAAGGAAGACACTTTGGTGACATTCAGGACATCAGGGGTAATATGATGACAGCAATGATGGCCATTCCAGAAAGAGTTCCAGAGTATCTTTGAAGGGTGGACTAGGTGCTGGGGTCGATGCATAGCTTCCCAAGGGGAGTACTTCGAAGGTGACCATAGTGATATTCAGCAATGAGGTATGTAGCACTTTTTCTAGGACAGGTTCGTGGACTTAATTATCTGATTTCATACGGCGTGTAATGCTAGAGATTGGACTTGCTGCTTTACTCTTCGGGCTAAGTTGGTGAAGGTTATCAAAGCAGTAATAATTACTGCATTGGTACTATTGTTGCTCATGGATAATATTACTGGGTGTGGTAATTCTATGATAAATTTGGAGTTGCCTCTGCTGTCACTGTGTTGTTATACTTGTAGCCTTGCACCTACTGACAGTTTTGGCAGATGTTAACCGACAGGATTACAAACAGAAATCAGGTTCCTAGAGGAGTTTCCTTGCCATAACTAAACTCTCTGTTGACACTCTGCCAGAACAAACATTGGGAGTTACACATGTCCTGAGTCTGAGTGCCATACTCAGAATAATTCTACTTTTGATGAAGGTTCTGCTGTATCGGCACTGGGTTTGAGTTATCATTCCCATAGAACAAATGACTGGTATGTGTGCACCCACAGTGCTCTTCCCAGCGGAAAATACGAAAATACAGCATTAGCGCTCGCAATTTCTGTTCTATGCCACCCACTAACAAATTTCAAACTCATATAGAATGCTTTTGACGACATGAGTTGGAGGTCTTCTGTGAGGAATTCTGCTGCATGTTAAGTTCTTGTTGGTTGACTTTTAAATCTCTTTTGTCATCTAGCTTTACTACCTATGGATTGTGTCAAAGTAGGCAAGTGAGTTACGCTCTGAGCTTCCATTTTCTCACGTGTAGATGGAGGAAGTAACGGTATTGGCCTGGAGGCTTTGGGGGTTTAGGTAACTCATAATGCCTGGCATGCAGAATGCACTCCTTTTGGGTGCTGCTGGGTCAGGGGTACCCGACAGGGAGAAACGGAGGCTGGGGTCTTGATGTCTTCCTCATTGCTCAGTTAGGTTCCTGTTCTTCCTCATTTTTCTTATCACGTTCTCGGTCTTTAATCTTTGACCCTCTTTCCTGCATCCTTCTTCTATCCACTATCTCCTGCATCCTTCTTCTATTCATTCTTTTATATGTCCTCGAATTTGTCATAGAAGACCTAATATGAGGCAAAAGCATCAAAAATACAAACATTGTTCATGCACTAATGGAACTTGCAATTTAATGGAGGAAGCACAGATAACACGAATCACAATTACAAAATATGATAAATGCTATTACAGAACAAGAGACTTCTGGGAGTGGGGAAGCAGGGGTACAGACCCAGTGTAAATAAGTTTTCTCAGAGTGCATTTTCAAGAGCTAGAGGGCCCGGCCAGGGGCATTTTGGGGCAGATGCAGCGTGGTAGACAAGACGCAAGGCAGGAATGAATGAGACGAGCCACTCCCGGAGCTGGAGGTCCCTGTGGCTAGGAATGGCTGAGTTAGGGAGACCTCAGTAAGTGAGACTGCAAAGGCAGACCGAGTTTGCAGCCAAGGTAAAGGTTTCACGTGTCACTTTCAGTGTACCGGGAAGCCCATGATAAATGCTAAGTGATGGCTAGACTGGAATCTTACTTTAACTTGACTGAAACAATGAAAGCTGCTTTAAAAAAAACCCAAAAGTTAATTTTACATGAATCTTAACAGAGATAGAATATTATGCCTAAACTGAATACAGAGGGTATCTTATGGCCGAAGTTTACACACTGGGGTACTTTCAACAGTGGGGAAACCTGGGTTCCTCGTTTTCTGACTGGTTCTCTTATCTCTTTGTCCCCCTCTGATTGTGGCCACCTCTGCTCTCTGCATTTGACCACTTTTTATTCTTCTCAGAAGTCCTTTGGCCCTGAAATGCCCTGAGAACAGCAGTCATTGCCATCTGTAGACCTTCGATAGCAGATATGCCTTTGGCCTATGGGTCTGTGACTAGAGAGCTGGGAATTACAGACGAGGCCCAGAGAGGGCCTGGCACAGTATTCACCAGGAGGCTGTCTTCCAGCAGAACTTTTACAGCCAGTCAGCAAAACCGACGCCACTGCAACAGGGCAGACGCTGAGACCTTGACCGAGCGGCAGATCGCAGCTGTCCTCTCATCCGAGCAGGGCAGTTCAGTGCACTTAACCTGCTGTGTTGATTGTAGGTCACACGTATGTTGACCTTTGGTTGGGATGCAGAGAGACAAAGGGTGTAAAAGGCAGGCAGGTTCTTTCCCCGGAAACCTGAATCTAACCGGGTAAACTAACCATGTACCTTGGAGGTCGTATTGGGTGTAGCCCTGATAAATATGTAACAGGTTCTTCTTTTTAGATAATTGTATATAAACATATTTTTAAATTAGGATCATTGAGAAGATCACATCTAGAATAAAATGCCATAGAACATTGTTTTTCAGCCTGTGGGCCATGAAATCTTACTGGTCCCTGATATTACTATCTACCTGTCTGTCTTTCTATTGCTTTGGCAAGATTGACTTGTGATGGGAGCTGCACGCTGACTAGGGGATTTGGGAACAGGGAGGGGAGGCTGTATCCAGGCTGTTGGACGTCGACCAGAGGTGACGACAAGAAGGTGGGCAGGAAGCCCAGGTACCCCCTGGTGCCAGGGTCACACTCAGTGAGAACTCAGTGAGAACGCGTCCCAGGCAGCCTTTTGGAGCAGATTCTGAGGTCTGCGCAGTGAGTTCTCAGGCCACCATCCTGGCACGAGCGAGCCCTTGAGTACAGCACGCTGAGCAGTCTTACTGCAGCAGACAGAGCCTTCCCGCCCCAGCCCACCTCACTCACCTCACCCAGGTGTGGGTGGACCAGGGATACGAAAGGAAGCGCCCGTTGGAAGAAGCAAGGACAGCCCACGTGGAGGTGGGTGGTGCCTCTGCACATGGCCTCAGACCCACCCGCAGTGCGAGGATGTCATTGGTGTCCCCCCAATGCTGACAGGAGCACCCCGGCTTGTCACACGGCATAATGCCCTTGGCACCTTCTTTCTCTG
Source organism: Rhinolophus sinicus (assembly GCF_057876585.1). Lineage (NCBI taxonomy): Eukaryota > Metazoa > Chordata > Mammalia > Chiroptera > Rhinolophidae > Rhinolophus > Rhinolophus sinicus. The sequence continues at coordinate 96,567,744 of NC_142503.1, forward strand.
ACAACACTTCCTTTATAAATTGTCACCTGGAAATTCGCTCTTCTTTTTGTCCAATTGGGAACATATGGAGGCATTTTGATGTAATGGCTGTGAACACCAGCATTGAGTTGAACCATGTGGGTCTGAACCCCACTCTCCCACTTCCTGGCATGTCTCCGTTTTCTCATCTGTGAAATGAAGGTAATAGTGTTGACTTCTTGGTGTTCTTATGTGATTAAGTAATATATTGCCTATAAAATCTTGAATACATAGCCTGGCAGATAAGCATCTAATAAGTGTTAGTTATTAAAAATATGTAGAATAAGACTTTGGCTTTCAAGAACTTAATCTATGAACATGCTTGAATACTTTTTCCACCTTGATTTTACTTGACCCCTAGCCAAGTTGAAGAGTAATGAGAGACGAAACTAAGAAAGTGGACAGAGAGCCTTCCTTAGAAAGGATGGGCCCCAAACGATGCCATTTGGCAGAAATGGTTCTGACAGGGGTGTGGAATGGCTTGTGGTGCAGAAAGTGGAGACAGTGTGAGCAAACCAGGGAACCAGGAGGCTCCTGCAGTATTTTGCGGCACAGCCTCCTCAGACTTGGAAACAAGTGGTACAAGTCATGTAGCTTGTCTCTTCAGCCTGTCCGCTCTGCATTCTCACAGTTTACAAATGATGGACTGACTAGTATATTTTATTTTCTGATAACTGTTTTGGTTATAAAGGAAGAACCATAAGACTTTGAAAACCATATCCACACAATTCCAAAAATGGATCTCCTGAGTCAGGCATAACTGGTCATATGCAGAGAAAATAGGACCCACGATTTATGGGTTCCCCCTCACACCCCCATCTACTACCCTTCTGACATTGTATATAGCTGTTACTGTACCATTGACTACCGTGTTTCCCTGAAAATAAGACCAGGTCTTATATTAATTTTTGCTCCAAAAGATGCATTAGGGCTTATGTTCAGGGGATGTCATCCTGAAAAATCATGCTACGGCTTATTTTCTGGTTAGGTCTTATTTTCGGTGAAATACGGTATATTCCTTATGCTGTACTTTACATCCTGTGACTACACACACACACACACACACACACACACACACATATTTAATTATAGTTGACATGCAATATTATTCTACTTCAGCTTCATGTGTATAGCTCTTTGGTCAGGCTCTACACAGTCTATGAAGTGATGCCCCCGATAAGTTCAATGCCCATCTGGCATCCTACATAATCTGTACAACATTATTGATTATACTCCCCATACAGTATGGAGAATAATCAATAAAGATTGATTTTAATGGTAAAATTATTTAAAGAGATTTTCCCCAGTCCTTACATATTTCCTATGGTTTCAAAGTCTATCAATTTATTGTGCACTGTACGTGTGCATGATGTGAGGGAGAATTGATTATCTGAGGTATTGATTTGACTAATTCAGTATTACTTACTAATTTTCAGTCAGTGCATGCTAAATCCAGTCTTGTTGGACACAGAGGAACACATCCAAACATCTTTCCTTCTCTCAAGGAACTCACAACAGAACTTAACTTTAATTTCGGGTGGGGTGGTGGTGGCAGGATGGCACTTTGCAGAGGAACAGACATCCAAGCAGCGTCTGTCGTCATGAACTTAGAATAGAACTTACTTGAAATGTTTTCTTTGGCAGAGGATGGGTGGTTTGTGTTGTTGTATTTTCCCATTGTTTTTCCTTTCTACTTTTACAAAGGCTTTTTAAAATGTAACTTTACTTTTAAAAATACAAAATAGGGGAAAATACATGTAACGCAAGAGTTGGGGAGGGCTGTTCTTTTTAAATTTTCAGCATTTAAAATTTTTTATACATGTTCAATATTGGTATTCCAAGCATGACCTTTTAACAAATATCTTACTGAAACAAGAGACTTTAGGAGGAAATAATGTGTATTCAAATCGACTTTGAATGTTGTGCCTTTCGAGCAGCTGGGGGACTTTCTGTATTAAAGGTGGTCTTTACCTCAGTGATTGAACCTATGTCTACACAAACACCTGTACATAGATATTTATTGCATCTTTTTTCTTAATTGCCAAAACTTGGAAATGACCAAGGTGTCCTTCAGTAGGTAAATGGACAAATAAATGGTGGTGCCTCGAGACAGTGGATTATTCAGTGCTAAGAGACACGAGCTATCAAGCCATGAAATCCCATGGAGAAATCTTAGATGCGTGTTAAGTGAAAGAAGCCATGTACAGTGGTACCTCAGTTTTCGAATGTGATCCATTCCGGAAGACCGTTCGAATTCTGAAATGTTCGAAAACTGCCAACAGCTAGGCCTCAGGATCTTGCACTCAGCAGAAGCCGCGGGACATGTTTGACTTCCGAAGCATTTACTTCCGGTTTATGGCATTCGTAAACTGAAATGTTCATCAATGGAGACATTTGAACAGCGAGGTACTACTGTATACTGTATGATTCCAAGTAGATGGTATTCTGGAAAAGGCTAACTATGGAGGCGGTAAGAAGATCAGAGGGCAGAGGATTTTTAGGGCAGTGAACGTATTCTGTACAGTACGATGATGGTAGATACATGTCATTATGTATTTGTCAAGACAGAATATCCCACACAGAGTGGATTCTAATGTAAATTATGGACTTGGGTGAGGAGGAAGTGTCAGTGTAGGTTCATCTATTCTAACAGATGTCCCACTGTGGTTCAGTATGTTGACAGTGAGGGTGTGTGTGTGTGTGTGTGTGTGTGTGTGTGTCTGTGTGCACACACTTTCAGCTCAATTCTGTGACGTTAAAACTGCTCTAAATAAATAAAATGTATTAATTTAAAAAAATGGTCTTTCTGCCTTGGAGCTAAAGTAAACTGTGCTAAAGAAGGTGGTTGGTTAATGAATATACCATATTCATTACTACATGTTACTATAGATGTCATTTCCTCGTCAAGTGTGACATGTTAGTTAAGTAAAGGCCACCTCACTGACTGACCCTTAGGGCACCTGGCTTGGGGGTAGAGCTGGGTTCTAATTCCTTCTGCCACCAAGGAGTTTTGTGACCTTGGGATCCTGTTAGAATCCCTGTGACCAAATTCTGAATGGAAGAGCTTAGGACAACAATGTGGCATGCTCTTTCTACATCATTTGCTTTGTTGGGCCGGCCGGGTTGCGGGGCGGGCATTCTCTGATGGCGGCTGTAGGACCCAAAGCAGCCCCGGCCACCCAGACGCCACGTCTGCACTCTGGGCCAGTGCTTTCACAGCTGTTAATTGTAAGTCTGGAAGTAGGAGCAGCATGATGAGATGATCGCCAAGGCTTTTTTCACCTCATTATTTCACTGTCTGTGATAATTTGATTTTAAATATTGTTTACACAGTATTCCTTTCGATTAACATCCTTGTTTTCTAAAGAAAATGATCTATGTATAAGTATATAGTCATCATTGAGAAGGTAGGATAATTTCTCACACTCCTCCCTCCCCTCAAACTGTACAAGGAATGAAATAATAGGAATTAGCTTCCTCTAGTGATAAACTGCAACAATTTTCAGGAGAAAGAAAAACAGGTTAGTAGCACCATCTACAGGCTACTGAAGAGGAAAAGTTTCAGTGTGACTCTTCAATACTCAAAAGAATTTGTGGAAAAGGGAATAAAAAAGAACTCGTACTCTTTTCAAAGTATTATTTGTAAAACTTACTCATTTCAGTATTTTTGTTCTTCTCCGCCAGTCTTAGTACGTCCTCAGGTGTCCTGAACCTGGGGAATATTCACATGCTTAGCTTTGTGTTTTCATTAGGATCCCGTTTCAGCCCCATGTTTACACATCAGTCTCTCTCTCCCCTTCCCCCCCGCCCCCCGCCCCCCGCCCGTCCCACTCCCCAGTAATGGTAATGCTCATGTGGATTCTAGTAGATTCATTCATAATAATTCTACAACCCAAGGCATAAAGCCTGCCAACTGGGGACATTTTGTTTTAGCTTTTCTGTATATTCAAAGGATTTATTGCATCATTTCCTTCCATTCCAAGAGGAAAAATGAAGGCAGGCATTTTCAGGTTGTTTGTATGTGTATATGCCTGTGTTTACCTTTTTTTTGTTTTTTAAAGATGAAGTAAATATATTGCCTCTTTAGTTCAAAATGGTTTTGTCTTTTCTGTCCCCAAGATTCTATGATTCTATAATCAGAAATAGATTGGGGCATGAATTATTATTTTATTATAAAAGACTCTGGAAAACTTTTAATGGTAATAGTAGAGGTAGTATTTTCTCCCCCAGATACCCCAGTTTCTTTATCTTAGTTTTGTTTTTCCATTAGTAAACTGGTATCATTTTTGGCAACCTGTGAAATTTTATTGGATTCTTTGAGTGACTGTGTTAGAATATATTCATGGTATTATCAGAGTTGAAAATTTCTGTTAGAAACAGCCCGTTAAAATTAACTTAATAATTGGCCTCCTTATAAATTGTTGGTGAAACTGCTGTTTCATTACACTGTACTTGTTATTGGCAAGTGGTTAGAAGTTTCTGGAATGCACAGAGAATAGGTGTTCAACAAAGCATTAAAAACTGCAAGGTACCACATCCTCCCAAAACATAAAATATTGAATGTAAGTTACAGAGATTAGAAGACTATTACTTTAACAATGTTATTTCTTGTAGAAAACGAGGAATATCGAATAGAGTGCATGCTAAATTGAAGAGAAATTCAAAGGATAAAAAAATTGATACTAAGATTCTTAAGGTACCTATTGGAACAGATCAGGCAGGTCCTATCAAAACTGGCAACAGTAGTGATAATGGTTTTTATGTTTATGTTGCTCAGTTGCTGATGTGGTAGGTGGATGAAAACTTTGTAATGTTTCCATTAAAAAAAAAGCCTCATTATATTCAATGTGTAAAAAATAATTGTGCCTGAAACACTAGGCCTTCTCTGAATACAACTAAAGCATTAATTCTGATACAAGTAGAGACTTAAAATGAGATGCTGCCTTGTAGTTCCTGCTAATATTTTTCCCTGTTTTTCTTGCACCAGATGGCACTGTTTAGTTCTATTTCACAGTCTTGTTCTGGAAGTTTCTTTGGGAGAATCTGTTTTACCCCTGGCTCACCAGTGACACCTCTGTATTATGCATGAAGGCTTTATGGATGCTTGTAAAAGGCCATTGACTCAGAAATGAAGCTGTTTATTTGAGGTCTTTTGGTTCTTCCTAGTTGCACATTTGCTGTGAGGTGAGCCTCATAAACCAGCTGACAGAAGAAACCTAGACGCTTGTCATGGAGTTAAGCCAGTGTTTTGCTTGGCAACATGTTGCAGCAGTGTGATTTTCTGCATTCTCACAGGCCAGTCTAATCGTCTGCCACGTTTTAGAATTATTTTACATGTGAAAGAAGAGCTAGAATCATACAGACACACTCATTTTTTAAAAATCTTGCAGAGTTTAAAATGATTCATTCCATTCCATTGAACTTTAGTTCATCCAATTAAATTAAGAAAATAATATTTAAAGAACTCTTCTTGTCTTTTTATTCTCAGGGCTGATTTAGAAAGAAATTATGGAAGATCTCTGATGTCATTCTGGATGAGTGAGGCAGGCTCATAGCCAGGCCCACCTCTTTGCTGCTGACAAACAGAAAACATCCTTTTTGAAGGGTAGAATTAGCTTTATCTAATACAAATGCTAGGATCATGCGTTGTAGGCGGTATCTCTTCGCCGAGTTTGCTTTTTTCCTTTCTTTCCCCTTCGCCTTACTCAGAAACACTGAACGTAATTATGGTACACATTTCATCAAAGCCGTGTCTGCATTCACCACTGTCGTGTTTGAAGAACAATGTGGAGAAAAGTGGGATTAAACGCATGTTGATAAGATGCTTCATTGAAGTAGCTATGAGAACAGGTTAAGTAACGCGGTTCCCTGGGCGTCGTCAAGGGCTGAAGGCAGGTCTTTTGTGGGGGTGGGAGCTGGGAATAGAAGAGGGTTTGGCAGAAGAATCATCTATTTGTTCACTAATTTTATGAATTAACCTCTTTGAGGCAATTTAGCAAAGAGAGCCTCGCCTGATTATCACTGGGGCCTCCGTACACTTCAGCTTCCATTTATCAAGCTGATTTTATTGTAATAGTTCTTTCTCTGTGTCTGAGGACGTGTGAGGCGTAATCATTTTATTCGTAACCAGCACGTTGTTCTGGACTGTAGGTAAGCTCTGTGTCATTGTTCTGTTTGCCAATTTCCAAGCTCCTTTAAACCTGCCATTTTCTGGACACTTCTGATTTGGTCCCACCTTCTCTCCCCCTGGCGTGTTCCTATGACTGGTGGTGGGGTGGGTGCCAGCTTGGGGGTGGAGAGAGAGAGGCCTCTGCAGAAAGGAAATGTTGTTACTTCCTGTCTTCAAAAAGACAAGGATTAATATCTGGTGTCGTTAGCTGCCCCTTCCCCTGGCAAGAGGAAACACACACCTACCCACACCCACAGGAAGGCACAGCAGCTCCCAGCCAGCCTCCTCTCCTGCTGCTGGAGAGATAGTGGGCGGCCATGCTGGCTTCCAGGCGTAGGTCCCCCTGGAAACAAGCAGGAGACAAGCCGTTTCTATAAATCAGACCCTGGATTTTATTAGAGTGTTTATGTAACCTCAGTTTATGTGCTATAATTCTTTGCTGTATAGCTGAGAGTAATTCCCAAAGAGGATGTTTGTTCTTTTTCCTTGTAAATTTTCTAGCATAGCTTTTGTTTTGATATTCTCCTCCCCTTCTTCTACCCTCCACCTTTTGCTGGGTTGTTGGTGGTGGTGGTGGTGGTGGCGGGGAGGGGTGTTACTAACAGTTGATTACTTTTGCCTGAGTAAATTAAATAATCCAGCGAAGGTTAGAGTCTGTTTTTACTACTTTTTCAGTGGGGGAAACAGACACCTTTTGCTCAGATTAATTTTTCACATTTTCAAGATTATAGAGTGGTAGGGTTAACATGTACTTAATTGTTGAGTAAATGAAACAAAAGTGGTAAAATAGCCTTTGATCTCCATGGGAACCCCCAGTTGTGCCCGACATCCCTCAACAGATCTAATGTTGATAGAGTCAAATTGACTGCTGAGAGAGAAAATCCAGGCTGGAGTTTAGGGTGAAATCAACTTTAAACTGAAGAATATTCCACAGTAAGGTGATCAGATTCAACTATATTCCATGTATACATAGAGACATGTCCTTTGGGAATAAAGACGATTTGACTTCCCCAGAACACGTTTTTCAAGAATCAGCTCCATATTTTTAGTTCTCGGTTCCTTATTGCTCCTGTGTGGTCCCATCACCTGTGTGGTCGGGTGATGGGGCAGAAGATGTGGGAAGTGCTACTGAACCCGTTCTGCTGGGCACGTGAAAACGACACACTCGCTGCCCAGGAAGGAGCACACTTCAGCCACGACTCAGGTTTGATCATCTCTGCAGCTTGATGGTGTTACAACAGGGCACTGTTCCTTCCTAGTTGAAAGAAGACAGTCAAACGGGGAGAAGTTTAGGAAGGAGGTGTATGAACAGTGACATATGTCTGTCTTGACTCAGTGGGCTATACGCTTTGGAACGGTTGTTCATGCCCATCGCCACTGGCCACACACAGCTGTTGAGATTGTGGATGAGGAACCTTAGCTGAGATGTGCCGAGTGTGAAACACACACTGGGTTTGGGGACTCTGGGCTGGAAACAGCAATGCAAAGTATCTCTTTAAGAATTTACAGAGGTTACAGGGTGAAATAATAGTTTTGATATATTGGGTTCAAGAAACTATGTCATTAAAATGAATTTTACCTCTTTTTACGTTGTTAAAGAGGGGTAGTGAAAAAAACCTTAGAATTACAAATAAGACTTGCATTTGTGGCTCCCATTATTACTGGTCGGTGCTGTTTCAAAGTTGTGTTGTTCAGTGGAGTGAATAACAGACCAGTCTATTCCATAAGGCTTTCAGAATTGTTCTTTTGAAAGAACATGTTGGGCTTTCTGTTAGCATGTTAATACTCAAAATTGGTGACAAAGTATGAGTGAAATTGGACAGATCCTTTTTCTGTAGCCTGAAGATTTATGAGGAAATACTGACCAGAATGCCTTTGGCTGACTTACTCTTCTTTATCTGTCACACCTCCTTCTCCTTATGCTAATGGAGAGAGCTCATCCGTTAGGGTGCAGAGGTAAAGAGAGGGACTCCAGGTTGGGTTCCCAGCTCAGCCACTTTTACTCTATAGGGTCTGAGCAAGTTTCGCTCCCCCATGCCTCTGTTTCCCCATGTGTAAAATGGAAATCACACAGGACCTACCTTAAAAGGCTCTGTATATTAACTAAGACAAGGTATAAGGCACACTGGAACTTGCATATATTATGTAAGTACTATGTAAGTGTTAACGTTTATAACGATAAGTACGAGGTCTGACAATTAAGTTCACAAACTTGTTGCGGTGATGTTGCTAACCTTTTTTGATATCAGAGGGATTATTCATTATGAATTTGTACCAACTGGACAAACAGCTAACCAAGGTGACTATTTGGAAGTGCTGAAAAGGCTGCATGAAAAAGTTAAACGACCTGAACTTTTCACCAACAATTCATGGCTCTTGCATCACGACAATGCACCAGCTCACACGGCACCGTCTGTGAGGGAGTTTTTAGCCAGTAAACAAATAACTGTATAGGAACACCCTCCCTACTCACCTGATCTGGCCCCCAATGACATCTTTCTTTACCCAAAGATAAAGGAAATATTGAAAGGAAGACATTTTGATGAACATTCAGGACCTCAAGGGTAATACGACAACAGCTCTGATGGCCACTCCAGAAAAACAGTTCCAAAATTGCTTTGAAGGGTGGACTTAGGTGCTGGCATTGGTGCAGAGCTTCCCAAGGGGAGTGCTTCAAAGGTGACCATAGTGATATTCAGGAATGAGGTATGTAGCACTTTTTCTAGGATGAGTTCGTGAACTTAATTGTCAGATCGCGTATCGTTTGTTAAAGAATCTACACATTTGATAGATTATTCAAGGTTAAACTCTGTTCTCAAGCAAATGGAAGCTTTTGGCTTTCAGCAATCAGGCTGATGTATCTTTGAAACCCAGAAGTAGCAATAATTAAAAATTGAAAAGTAAATGAACAAAAGGGGATGCTGATTTATTGGGACGTATAATTAGAACACTATAAAATGAAACTTCTGGTAGTTGTGGATTAAACCAATTTCCTTTTGATACAAATTCAGTGGTACCGTATGTTTTTATCATATTTCCCTGTCACAGAGTATTTGTCGATAACTTGGAGGCTTTGATAGTTATCTGTATATTTGTTATATTCTGATAAAGAGAGTATAATCCTGTATTAGAGAGCAACTTCTGTTATCGTCCTGGAACTGTTTGACTTTAGGGCAGTGTGTGTGTATGTAGATAAGAACAAGTTTAATGCATCATTATAATGTGTTCTGTAACAGGGCTAAGTGACCTGAGAGTCATTTGGTTTTTATTTTGCTGGTGAAAACTTGTGGTCGACACACCCGAGAGCTAGTCTCCTATGCTAATGGGCAGTGAGCGGGTGACCTGTGACACTGCCAGATTTGTCACGGTGCAATTGGTATCTGTGATAGAATGTATGAGATTCACCATGGAAGGATCTTTTTAGGGTAGAGAATGGCCCTTAAGAAATGTATCATCAAAAATCCTACACAGGCTGGTAGTGCCACTATACCTCACATACAGCAGTTTATATTTTTAATTGTACGTGTTATGTGAATGGAGCAGGAACTTCTCCTTGGCTTTTTAGAAGGACTCCGGTACCCCAGGTAGAACGTCTGCCCTCACAGCACTCTCAGGAGCACGCACACGGGACACGCATTTTACTGCGGCTTGGAGCTGCTGCACAGACACTCACTGATCTGTACCCACTGCTGTGCCCTTCTGGAGTGGCCTTAACTTAGAGCGGAACCAAGGGTTAGTATATGAAGAAATCCCCTACGTAAACTCAGTATGGTAAGAAGCTGAAGAACGCATGAGTAGGCAGAGGTTGACTTTACATTTTGTGGGCGAGGCAGGAGGGAGGACCTCAGGGGCTGTGCACCAGAATGGAGGGTTGGTTTCAGTGTTTGGAGAGGTGGCTCCCAGTGCCAGTGCTGGGGTGTGGACGGCAGATGGGCGTTTCAGACCCTGAGATAGCGAACCAAGATACATGGCCAGACATCTGAATGGAAGAGTAGGTGCTCATGGAAGAGGTGAGAGGTTTGAAAAAAATTAAAGCCAGTTCTTCATCTTTTAAAGTAAGGATGTGTGACAGGAAAGAAGGGAGAATGATGATTTGGGCTTGGTTTCTAGAATAGAGGAATTTAAAGATTTGATGAGCAGTTTAATGTGGGACAGCTTAAATTTGAGGGAAGTGTTAGATTTCATGGAGCATCTGGTAAATAAAGGATGAAATACACAGCTGGGAATATGAGTCTGCTGCTCAGGAGAAGGTCTGGGCTAGAGGCGTACTTGAGGGAGCCATGGTCTAAAGGTGATAAGCCAAAGCCATGGAGGCAGATCATTGCTATCTCGCTGGTGATGTAAAATCACGTGCTTTTTCCTCTGTGCTTCCAGAGGATTTCCAAACACGTAAGGATGCCTTTTAAGGCTCTTTAGGGTCTCTCTCCACTTTCTAAGTCTTATTTTATACGAATCCCTGCTGTTCTCTCCCATGCTGCGTGCATTCCATGTCCCCAGCAGTGGATTGGCCCTCACTTTCCATGTGGTCCTCTATCTTCATTACATCATACGTGCTGTTTTCCTGCGTGAGGCTTTGTCCCCTTTGTCCTCCTAACATACTTGTACCTTTCCTTGATACTCAGCCCCTGAACCCCCACACCCCAGCTGGTAGCTCCGTTCTTGAGCCCATAAGATTTGTACAGACTTCTTTTCATTAGAACTTCTCCCTCACTGTATGGTAGTTATTGTTTGCCTTTATCTCATTCTCTATAGACTGTGAACTCCTAAAAACAGAGAAGTACCTTTATTTATCTTTACATCCCCGGCACTTAGCAAATCGGTACTCAGTGAATATTTTTTGATTGAATTAATTTACTTGTATGTGGGCCACAGGTGTTATCTTAGTGATTCTGGATGTGTTCAGAAGTGTATATTACACCTTAAAAAATGTAATGGTCTGCAAGATTTCAATTTGTTAAACGTAAGCAGGAATAAGATGAAACCTAAGGTCACTATCAAAACCATCTTTTCTTCTTGTAAAGTCAGTATATTTTTCTTGTAGAAAAGTTGGTTAATACAAATGAACTAAAAGAAGAAAACTGAAAATATCTCTATCCCATCACCCAGTAATGTCTTGATTTAAATCTTTCAAATCACTTTAAGAGTGTGTACATAAAATAACAAAAATAGTATCAATCTGTGCATATTATTCTTGATGGTTTTTGTAACTTACTATCTTGCGCATCTTTAAATATCAGTAAGTAGTCATTTGTTAAGTGGCTAGATAATAAATTGACTAACATTTCATCATATACTTTATTTAACCAATTCCCTGATGTTGGACTTGCAGGTTGTTCCAGATATCTCATTTAAATAATCCCACTTTGATGAAGTAGTAGTCTTCTCATTTTCATCTCTTTTTAGGACTTTTTTGGCAAAAGAGAATGTATATCTTTATGTTTTATAACCTTGTATTATCAGATTGCCTCTTGGAAAAGCTGTACCAATTTGCATTACTACTAGCCAAATTCTTTTCATTATGTTTTGAGGTTTCAAATTGCCTAAAACTTAAAAATATGTGAAGATAATCCAGCTTGCTAACATAAGAATGACAAATTTAGGGCTAAAGAAATATGAGACCATAGATTTTTTTGTAAATCTTAAGTATTTTTATGAATTCAAAAATAAGCTTTATGAATAATTGTCAGGGTTTTTAAGTATGAGAAATGTGTTTCATAGTCTAGGCGAGAGGGTTTAGATTATAGATTCGAGGCTCAGGACCCTCTAGGGGATATGGTGTGGGTGGTGATGTGAAAGTAAGCCCCCCGTTCCAGCTCTGGCATTAGCTGGCCGGCTGGGGTCCCTCGTGTGGCTGCCTCCCACTCCAACCCAGAGTTTTATTAGGATGAAGTTTTGGATCTGGGCCCACGGATATTGAATGTCAGTGGTTGAATTTAGGGGTTGGAATAACTTCTGCACACTTCTGACTTCTCTGTGCTTCTCCAGCTCCTTTCACCTGTACTGTCTGTAGCGAAGAACTACTTTAAGTGATTATTCATAAAATAACAAGTACCTCCCCCAACTCCTGATGGGTTCTTCAGTTGAGCAAATGTATGGCAGCTCATTTTGAAGAACTGGCCAGGCCTTTGAGTGAAATGCCTTCCCAGAATCTTGAACTCTTGCTAGATAATTGCTAATTTGTCAGGCTGACTTGCACAGTCTTACTATGGAAACGAGAGAGGCAAAGGTGCCACCATTTGCTATTGTTGCCCTAAAGCCTAAACTGACCTCACAGTGAAGTACTGGGATCTTTTAAAAGCCCTGTTGTCTCTTGAATAAATCTATGACAGGTTTCTGGACAGACTACCACCCCTTCCACCCCCACCCCGAAACATCAGAAAGAAACACAAGAGAACATCGAGCCACAGAAAGCAAATCATGGGCAGAATAAATACACTGTTTTGCTGGCAAAATTAAAAATCCACTTGTGGAATCTAATAGTGTAGGCAAGAGATATTTACTGCCACCAAGATTTCAGTGTGGTTTATTATGTTTGTGGAGTAGTTTAATACTACTTTTTTCAAATGAGTTTTTAATTTAGGAAAAAAGCATTCAGATTTGTTCCCAGCCTAGAAATGACTGAACATCATGGGAGTGGTTACGGCTTGGGGTTTATGTGGGTAAGATTTTTGCTGACCCACTGTAGTCATTGGGTGGATTGGAAAGCTTTCCCAGATGGAATTTATGGAGTGAAATTTAAAACTGGTGTCCTGTGTACTACAATGTACGGTTACAACAGGCAATCAATTTAGGAAGAAATGGGTCGGAGAAAATACAGGTTAAATGATTAGCACCGTGCCCTGTGGTGGGATACGCACGGAGAGCGAGCTTGCACAGTGGGTGCTGTGCCTACACCCAGCTTCTGTCACAAAGCTCCTGGGCACCAGCTGACCCCTGGGGCACAGTGACCACTCTCAGTGGCAGAGTCTGATCCGTTCTTAACAGCAAGTCCCTAGGGTGTTGACCATATAGATGGTGGACCCAGAGGAAGCTGAGAGGTAAGGAGTACCATTGCAAGGTAGTTGGCCGTAATCCCCCAGGCTCCATGCTGGGGGCTTTATTTCTCCTACCCTTCAACCTGAGGAGGTGCGGGTGATAGTGTATTCACTTTCGGATGAGGTGACTGAAGCTTAGCGAGATTCTGCCAAAGTCTCGCATATACATATATATATATACAAGGTCACAAGGTGGTCGCTGCATGAGGGCAGGCGGCCGAGGTAGCAGATGAGGACTGTGTTTGCCCAAGGAAGCACCTTTTGCCAGTTGATACTAAGTCTTGTGTAGCTAGCCGGCTATGGCTCTAGTCGTCACGTTGGTTAGTGGCAGAGCTGGCATTTGAATTGAACCTTGTGTAGCTGCAAAGGTCCTGTCATTTTTATTAAATGATGTTGCACTATTTCTCTTTCAGTCTTATTATTCCCCTTTTATAAAAACGGATGTTCTTCTGTAAAATGCATAAATGATTTTGAATTACCGAAAATTATTTGAACACAAATGCTGAGGTCTTACTTCCTTGGAAGAAGAAGACTAATTTGTTAACTTGGGGTGGGGGAGGGCATGCCAAGTACTTGAACTTGTTTGATAAACTTTCTCATTTTTCTTGTTTCCTATATAGGAGGAATAAATATGGGTGTTATGTTCACTGTAAAAGTCCTATAGAGATTACTTTTGATGTAGAAATACAGTGAAGAATCGTCTGTACTATAAGGACCTGAAATAATATGCAGGATAGGCAGGAAACACTTTTGAATTGAAAGAGAATTTGTAACAGTATCAGATTATAAGAAAACATACATTTAGGGCTTCAGATTTTTGACCCAATCTCATGGCCATTACCTGGCCAAATATATGAATGAAGGTAACTCAAAATTACCTATCCAAAAAGCAAAATATTAAAAAAAAAAAAAAAAAGTGTGCCTCATTTCACTCTTCCATTGCTGTCTCTCTTGCGTCTGAGCCTCAGCGTGTGGAGACGACAGGAGCAGAGGGGAAGGCTTTAGTCAGGACTGAGAAGTGAGGCGGTGTGGCGACACCCTCAGGCTTGTACTGAGGTCCTGGTCTGAAGGCTCGCTGCCAGCTGGTTTCTTTCGGCCTCATCTTATCCAAACGGTTTCCTCCAAGATCCCCCTGTGGCTTCCACATTGCGAATCCGATGCTGTTTGGCAGACAGACAGATGGGCGTTGTGAGAGTCACAGCCAGGATTAGAGCCTGCAGTGCTTGGTCCAAGCCCTCCGTGCTTTCTGTAGGAGATGATACCCCAAGAGTTAGCCAAGAAAAATGAATTTGAGGTAAGTAAATAGAGTAGCTTGACAGATCTTTCTAGAACACCTTATATTAATTGTTCACTGGCCCTGTGCTCAGCAACATGCTGTTTGCTTGGAGGGATATAGAGATCTCTGCTTTCTAGAAAATTAGGGAGAAAAAAATCAGTACGTATTTATAATATAAGACAAGAGAAATTGTGTATAACACTAAATAATACCAAGACACCTTGTTTACTGGTCATGTCCGCATTTCTTTACCTTGTTTCAGTGCTTCTACAGGTCCCATTCCAGCCCCCAGTTTGTGGTGGTAGAGCCAATCCTTTTTAAAGGGCCCCTACTCCAAAGGGTCTAACTGCTGGCCTGGGCTTCATATGAGACCCTTCTGTTAGCAGTAATTAAAAGAATGTTCTATCTAAATTAAAAGCTTTCCTCTATAGTCATCCTCCCCCATCCGCAGGCCAGGTACCAGAAGAAATAATAATGAGGTATAAAATCTGAACCAAAAGTGCATCTTCTTTGGCATTTGCAGTTTCAGTCGTGTGTGTGTGTGTGTGTGTGTGTGTGTGTGTAGCCACAACTGACCTTCATTTTGGCAGCCACCCTTCTGGGTGTTTTTAATATCAGAAGCTAGTAATCGGGCACCAGAGTTAGCAAAATAGGTATTGTTTGTGCTTTGTGATGTGATTATATTTGTGTCCCCAGCTTCCAGTGAAAGAAAGCAGGGGTAATCGTCTATGGTAATCAGGAAACTCTGCAACTCTTGAAAAGCAGCAGAACAGTCTTCTTTTCCCACTTGGTGCTGTCCTCTAGAACTTTCTCTGGTGAGGCACATGTTCTGTGTCTGTTTGATTCCTTCAGTAGCCACCAGCCCCAAGGCACTTGGAGGTGGCATGTGTGCCCGAGGCTCTGACTTCTGAGTTTTATTTTATTTTCACCGACTTAAATTCATATGGCCATGTGTGACTAATTGTCAGCATATTGGGTAGCACAGGCCTTCGTGTTTTCTTTCTTTCTCTCTCTCTTTCTCTCTCAAGTTGGCATTTTTAGCTTTTGTTTAAAAACTCCCATCTTGTTTGTTTGGCCCTTTCTATGTTCTCTTTCCCACTCCCTCTCCTGTCATTCACACCCCCCCCCCCCCGTTCCCCCTCACTTCTCTTCTCCCCTTTCTGTGCTGCTGTTAGGCTGAAAATAGCGGCATTAATTCGAAATATTTATTTTGCTTTCACCTAGTTAGATTTGCCTACCTGTGTTCTTCTTTCCACAGAAATGTGATCCAAGATGAGCATTTGCCAGATACACAGTGTTTACCAAGCTCCTGATATGCTGGGAACTTAGTTAAAATAAATAAATAAGATTTTTCTGACAAGACAGTTTTGGTGAACCCATGCTTTCTCTGAGTTGACTGATTCTTTTGGTAAATACACAAAAAGACCCTTTTGATAATTCATTCTAGAATCTCTCACAGAGTGGTATCAAAATCAGTGATGTTAAAAAACCATAAGCCCATGCTCCATAGTTCTGTTTTCTAGAACCATCGATTAATTGTAATCACTGGGCCACTGGATTTCGCTGGCCTCACTGTAAGGTGTGTGTGTGGGATGGAGGCGGCGGTGGGTGCGGACGGCCTCTCAAAGTTGTCTTCTAGTTTGAACAGTAGTTCTAATCTTACTACTTTGGTCTCTTCTTCCTACTCCTAATACAACTTTCTTTTCCTTTTAAATGGGAATGCCACTTGTCTCTTTCTAGCTTTGGGCACTTTTCTCTGCCCTATTCCTTTCACTTTAATTCACATAAAAGTACCCCTGAGACTATGTAAACACGCCCGCTTCACGTTTTCCCCATTCAGTTAAATGTTGTCCCTACTCAGAATCATGATTTTCATCGTTTGGTTTTTTTTTTTAACCTCAGATTGGATTTAAGCCTCGAGTCACTTCAGTGCTAGTGGCTGTCCCCTTGTAAGAGGCCTTGTTTAGCTGTTTCCCTCCGTACCCTCAGGATGCCCTCAGTCATAGGCTACTGCAGACGTTGAGCTAGTTCCAGTTCCCACACAGAAGCTGTGCTCAGTCATGTAGCTGCACAAAGGCAGTTTTTTGCCTCTAAAGGTTAAATGGGTTTTCACAAGCACTGGTCATGGAGCTTTTTTTTTTTTTTTTTTTTTTAAATTTATTGGGGTGACAATTGTTAGTAAAGCATGGAGCTTTTTAAAGTGAGTATGACGGGATCTGCTAGTCCGACGTGCCATGACCCTTCCCTTCTTAGAGTCCTTGCGGTTGTTCCTCGGATGGCTTCGAATGGTTCTTTGCTCAGCCTTCATACTCTCAGTGTCACTCTGTGCTGTGTCCCGTGTGCCCCCTTCATTCCTTGCACCCATGCTCGCCCTTCGTAGCACTTGCCCCTCAGCACTCGCTTCTGTCTCCCCGCCACTGGACTAGGCTGTCTCTCCCAGTCCCGTCCTATGTCTTCAGCGCCTTGGACCATAGCTGGAGGGCGCCGTGTGCTCAGTGGCAGCTGCTCAATGTCTGTGTGTAGGAACGTACCGATGTGGGATGCAGATTTGTCAGGCAGGGACTAGGTTCGCTGTTACTGGAGCGAGACAGAGGATTCGACAATCTCCCTTAAGGCCCTAGGTGGGAAGAGGGGGTGTTAAAGGAAGCATTTTAAAGGCAGGATTGGTGACTCTTTGAGGTCTCTACAGGTTTTAGAATCTGCCCTTAAAAGTGTCTTAAAAATATCAGAGGAAGGGTCCACTGTGGGATACTCACTATTTCGGCTCTACCTACATTATCTCAAAACTGTTCCTTAAAAAATATTCCATGTGGCATAAATATTTCCATTTCTGCTGTAGACAGAAAGCTGAAGCACAAAATCTACTCTTTGAATGATAGGCTCTGTTTCCTACTTCTCTGTTAAAAGCTCTCCAGGGTCCCCAAACCCATTGTCCTCCTGTGCCATATTAGGAAACGTGTCTGCCAGCATAAGAGGGAAGGCGTCCTTGGGAGGCAGTGGTGTAAAGAGCTTCCATGGTGCTTGCTACATGCTGGGTGCTCATGAGAGGACCGCTGCATCCACTCTATTAGTGTTAGCGTGGCCTTCCACTCTACATTTTCCCACCATCCAAAGAGTTAGTAAAACTTTAAGGGTTCTGAGGTTATGGGCGTGCTTTGACTGTGTCTATCATAATCAATAAAAGGACATCGAAAAGACGTTTAATCCTGGGTGTAAAGCTAAGGAAACACACGTTCCATTGGAATGGCTTCTATTAGTGACAGAACCTCCTATATTTTTTAATTGTTCCCAGATGAAAGATTTTGCTGAAATTCGGGCTCTAATGAAACTAATGTAAGCCATTCAGTACAGTGTGATTTTTTTTTTTTTTTTTTCAGTTTTGTGATTCAAGAGGCATATTTTAAAAACCTAGTAATGTAGCCAAGCTGAACGTTCACCTAAATGTCTGAGGAACCAGTTGCGTATGGGGCTCACCTGACTTTCTCCTCTAAAGTCTGTCATGTCTGGAGTTTCACAAAACCATCCAGGACCTCATACTTGCAGCAGAGTAGCATTGAGGTCTCATAAAAAATAGTAACTTGATTCGGAGGTAAATTTCCCTGGAAAGTATTAAAAGACAAGTAGGATTCCATGTGCACCTCCCCCCAAAATAGCATTATTTGAACTCCAGGAGACATTTGCAGTCAATTTCCATGTTGATTGGAAAGAAGCTTTAAACATTCTTAAAATCTTAAAGACCTTTGAAACAGAAGAGAAGGAAAGATTTATAATTTTTCCTTCAGGAAGAAATGTGCTGCATGCTGATTTTCTCTCTTTAAACTAACTGAAATCCAATGTCTTACTTCTTACATATCTTCATGTCTTTCCTTATTAAGAGTAACCAGTTGGTTTGGACATACAGATTGGAGCAGATGCGTCCTGTTGTGACGGGGGCAGGATGCGATTCCCCGTTTGGAGAGCATGGTGCTTGTGGGGACGTCATGGATGACACAGTTTGGGCACCTTTCATGTTGAGCTGAAGAAGATGGCCTTCCTTAGGGAGGCCGTGGGAACCAGAGTAGGTTTCTGAGGTGGGGACTGCTGAGAAATGTCACTCATTCACTTACGCGCTCGTTAAGCCTTCACATGAACTTGCTTGGGTCAAGATAATTGACTTGAAAGTAACGAAATGCCACTTATTAAGCAATGCTTTATTATATTGTATTGCTTAAAGTATAAATTGCTCATTAGTTTTGACTGACCTCCCCTGTAGTTGGTCCAAGTGAATGAGATTTCCTAAAAGGGGAAAAAGAAGTATTCTAGCACAGTATCTTCTGTTCTGATATTCAAGATTGTTGCCCACAGAAATGTACAATTCCACAGAATATGAAACCACACTTTTTGGCACTTAGGGTCCTCAGGTTGTAATCACAACGAACTAGGGATTACATTAAAAATACATTTTGTACAGTTTCCCTTTGCTGTGCTTCATCTCTTCCATTGAGCAAACAGTTTTCGATTTAGGCAAAGAAATGCTAGCTAGAAACAAGAACATTGTACAAAGCAATTGAGTGATAGGAAGCTGTGCTTCTCTAAGTGCAGAAATTTTTAAAATAGAGGATAAAACTATCAAAGCAAAAGTGTGGCAACATCAGCTTTTCTTGGGAACTCATTAGAAATGCAGATTCTCAGACTGACCCCAGAAACTCTGTGGGTGGGGCCCCACAATGTGTTAGGGGTGAGAACCTCTGATGTAAAAGCATTGACGGACGGGGAACCATGAGGCTTTTGCTATAAAAGAGACAAATTGCAGTAGTAGTTACTGTTTATTAACCACTTACTTTGTAATGTGATTTTTACAAGCATAGCTCATGTAATCTTAACCCTAGGAAGTACAGTGTTATACTATCTCATTTCATAGATGATGAAAAAAGAATAGTTTAAGAAGTAGCACAGTAGGGGCCAGCCCGGTGGCTCAGGCGGTTGGAGCTCCGTGCTCCTAAAGTGGAAGGCTGCCGTTTCGATTCCCACATGGGCCAGTGGGCTCTCAACCACAAGGTTGCCAGTTTGATTCCTCGACTCCCACAAGGGATGGTGGGCTGTGCCCCCTGCAACTAGCAACGGCAACTGGACCTGAGGCTGAGCTGCACCCTCCACAACTAAGACTGAAAGGACAACAACTTGACTTGGAAGAAGTCTTAGAAATACACACTGTTCCCCAATAAAGTCCTCTTCCTCTTCCCCAATAAAATCTTAAAAAAAAAAAAAAAAGTAGCACAGTAGAACACAAATGCAAACTTCTCTCTGGCTTCTGTAACCTTGCCAGGCCATCAAGGTGTATAGATTATTTCTCCGAAGACAGCAGTCGGGTTCAGGCGGCACCTCTTCTTCCCCTCCTCCTGCGCACCCTCTGCTGCTTTCCTTCCCAGCCTCTCTTGCTTGCTTCCGGGGGAGGCCCTGTGGTCTGTTAACAAGAGCCGAGTATGAGTGACAGGAGTCTGGTGCTTCCACTTCTCTGACTTGTGTGAACAAACCGTCTGACTATAGGCCTGCCTTGCGCGTGTCCGTGGCTCCCTTATATCATCTAGAAAATGAAGAGTTAGATGGACCTCTAGGTTCTTTGTGCATTTTATCTGTATCTAAAACTTACTTAGAGGCAGATGGTCAAACGAGGTGACCCTCTTGAGGGTCCTTTCTGGTTCAGTGTTGAGAGGAGTTCCATACTGGAAATACCAGATTTTTGCTGAGTTGTAAAATGGAAACTGTAACTTCTGGGAGTGGTGTGATGCTGAAATGAAATCATGAGTGCAAAGACCCTGGCAGAGTGGTTGACACACATGGAAGCTACTTAATAAATGCTGATTCTTCAGTCCCAAGTGCAAAACCACCTCATTCCTGCTTCTGGCATGCTCTTTCCATGAATTTAACAGATTAGTATTTTAATTTTCTTGAGAGGTGTTAGATTTGCATTAAAATATTAAGTTAATTAAAGCTTCATATTAAGATTTTAAGACAGAGATAAAGAATGGAGCAATATGACCAATAAATAAAACAAATTGGTCATTGTATTTACAAAAAAGGTATTGTCCCTTGCCTAGTAGTAGTCTGTGGTAATAGTAGTTTGAAAGATACTGTAACATAAATAATAAAAGATACTTTAGGTGATATTCTGCCAAGTGCTATAGAGACATGGAATACTTAATATCTCTAATATCATAGCTTGCTTGGCAAAAGAAACTCCTAGTAGATAAGCTGTTTATTTTATGAACTTAACTTGGGGTCAGGTTGTGGGTAGAATTTCAACACTTATTTCTTTCCTAATTTCTCTCACAGTCTTTCCATTTGTATAGAGAAAGTGCTTTTACTTTTCATTTGAAATTATTTTTTTCTGAAATTTTTATGCAAATTAAGTTACTGTATGTATCTTCTATAGAAATAAGACATATTTATCCCAATACACACTGGTTTTTTAAAAGTTCCAATTTCATTTCCTAAGCTGGTTTATTCATTCCACAGTGACATTTAACCCCATTAAGACATTTTAAAATTATAGCCTGTCTTTCTTATATTACACAAGGTCCTACGCTCTTGAAACCTATAAAATCGCTGGCTGTTGTCATATTTAAGGAAGTTTAGGCTCCCCTGCCCTTCCCCACGTATTGCGTTAGTGACAAGTTGCTATGTTGTTTGGGGAGAAGAGGTCCGCTGAAATACACCTGGGCAGAAAATGGAGAGGGACGGGATTATGGACTAGGAGGCAGAAAACCAGTCGGCCTTGACCCTTCCTGCCTGTACCGCTCTGCAGACTCCCTTTTCCATCTTTCTTACTAGGTCACTTATCAAGGGGATGTGATACCTTCTTTTCAAGAGGGTAAGAGACTGTCTTAGCTTCCCTCTGTTAAGGAGGTCTGTGATTGAGCGATTCTGATGTGAAGGCGAGTCATGGTTGCATGAGTTGTACACTGCTAAGTGATCACTTTGAGCCTTGTTGGTATTTAAAAGCTTCTCTTTAGAGTGCAAAACAGTCTGCACACGACCCCTCTCCCACCGTCACCACTGACAATTTGATGGATGTTGGCAGTCATACCATGTTCGGTATTTCAGATTGGCCTTATTTTTCCTCACATATGATCATCAAAAGTTTGAATTTAAAAAGAAAAAAGTTTGCATTTTACAAGATAAATAAGGATGTGGTTTCTTTTTTTTTTTTTTTTTTTTTTCCTCCTTGAAAATGGTTCACTTCAGGGATCCTTTAAATAGCAAGTTACTCTGCTGGATTTAAATGGGCTTTGATATATAAAAATTCCCTTTACATACCTTGTATAGGCGGGTATACGTATGCTTGTATAGCAGAGGGATTAACAGTAAGATTCTGCAGTCTCAGCCCCAAGCAAGTTTAGCACCCAGCCTTCTGGTTTACTGCCAGTGATCCAGGCGTTATTTATTGTCTCTCAACCTCAGTTTCCTCACTGATAAACCAGGAATCATAGTGTCTCTTAGACAACACTTTGCAGAGTGTTTAAGATGACACAAAAAGTATTCCGTGAAGACAATATATCCATTGTGTTAGGAAAATCATAGCTGTATGGCAGCACACCAAGAGCGTGGCTCCTTTTAAGGGTCATTTTGTCTGTTTGTTCATCTCTCCTCCCTTCCTTTATTGGGATGTATTTGTAAACTTGAAGAGAAGACCACAGAAGAGCACTCAGGCTCCTGCTAGATGACAATTCCTCTGCTGTGGGGCTTGGCGTGATTCACTGTCAGGAAGGCCTGCAGAAAAGCAAACCAGGAACGACCCTGCACTAGGTAACGGCAGTGCTTCTCACGGCATTTTCCTCATTTTTGCTTTGACTTTTCTTTTCTCAAGGCAACAGAAAATAGGGAAGAGGCAAGAGTGTGCCTTTTAATTACTGAGTTCTAAGTTCGTGGAGTGGGTATTGTCTGTTTTTCTCAGGGTCAGACTAGAAGGCGTCATTTTACTACAGATGAGCCAGGACTTGTCCTGAATGGATATGGGTTCGGTAAAGCATCTTTGGCCTACGGAGTGAGGCTTGGCATCGCACTGGGTGTCTGTGCTTCACCAGGCCAGTCTGTATCCTTCCAGTGGGTCCCTTCTGTCTGTCCTGTCAGGCCCGTGTACGCCATGCACAGTTAGTGCTGACTAAGCAGCCGCGAAATGCCTCGCCCACTATCAGCTGGACCTGAATGGGTGTCTGGACCCTGTCCCTTCTCCTCAAGGAAGGTCACCCTTTGCTGTGCTGCTCAGTCTTACAGGTAGGAAAGCTCAGCTCACTCTAGCACTTAAACAGGGGTCAGCTCCAGAAAGAGCTCCTTCAACAGCAATAGAAGCAGCACACATCCCACAGCCAGCATGCAACAGCTGAGTGTAGGTCTCGGAACAAAAGAAAGTGGCTTATCTGTTCTGTGCACCACTAATGCTGCTCTCTGCCATTTACTAGGGAGTTTGTTATTCCTGGGGGCCAAAGCCTAGGTTTTCTTTTCTTAGATGCCTTCTAAGTGGGGCCTGCTCGGTGCACTGGTCATTGTTTCCAGCCAGCATTGTAATTTGGGGTCACTTGGTGATACAGACCTAAGGGTAAATATGGTTTTTGATGGACTCTGTATTGAAGCGACACCTCCCAGAATGAATGGTGAAAATCATTTTAAGGGCTGTAGCATTGGGGGAGGGAGTCCCCTTGTGAAATTCCGCCTTGGAGCTTAGAATCCTAATGCAGGTGCTATTAGACCTGCAAAACCCTGTGAACTTCAGTGGGTGGTACCGTGAGTTGCTGCATCCTAATTCCCATCTCTCCAGATAGCAGTAGCAGGCATTACCCTGTTTCCCCGCAAAGAAGACCTAGCCGGACAATCAGCTCTAATGCGTCTTTTGGAGCAAAAATTAATATAAGATCTGGTCTTATTTTGCTATATGAAATAATATAATATTTCTTATATGAAATATGTCTTATATGAAATATAAGTCTTATATGAAATAATATAATATAAGTCTTATATGAAATAATATAATATAATATAATATAATATAATATAATATAATATAATATATGAATAGGTCTTATATGAAATAATATAATATAATATAATATAATATAATATAATATAATATAATATAATACCAGGTCTTATATTACTTTTTGCTCCAATAGGCGCATTAGAGCTGATTGTCTGGCTAGGTCTTATTTTCGGGGAAACACGGTACTTTGTCAGTGGGTTACATGTCTTTCTCCTCTAAGATTTTAACCTGGGGATTACTCTGTTCATATGTATAACCCAAGAGCTGATAGGTGTTATTAATTATTGAAAAATGGATGAATGAACAAATGATTGAATAAATTAATGAGTAGCTGAATGAACAAATATGTGAAGTGTCTGGGGGGTATATTTATTTATGTTTATGTGTAAAGAGCACCCTAACATAGCATCTAGCAAATCACTTTTGGAAACTTATTATGTCCATCACCTTCCTCCGTCATTCCTATCTAGCCCAGCCCTCCCCCAGACACATTTTGGTGATGTATTATTTCATTTTGTATTTCTTTGCCCCCACACCCCCGTGATAAATTGGAAATGAAATGGCCAAACCAGTGCATTCAATTAACGTGAAAGGAAGGTCTAATTTACCTTTTGTCTACCAAAAACCAAGGAAAAAAATGTTGTTTGGGTGAAAACTTGGTCAGCCAGAACCTTTTCTGAATTGTGTTTTGACTAGAGAAGAATTAAATCTTACAAGCTCACTAGAATGTTAGCACTGGGTTTGCTCCCAGACCTTTGCATTCTCAGGGTTAGTCAGTGCTATAATAAGAAACAAATCATTGTAGATAATTTTGCTCTACTTTAAAAGCAGTTTTGTAAAATCGTGGTTCAAAGTCACATGTGCCATATTTTGCCAATTTTTACTTCAAGAGCACATACATGTAAGGCAGTTGAAGTAACTTTCGACTAATTTCTCAGTGGTGATTGATCATAAATGATAAACTTCACTAAGATATGTTTAAAAAGAGATCATTTTAAAGCATTTTCTGTTTTATTTTCTTCCTACCTAGTAAAAAAAAGGGTCTTGATTTTCATTTTTCATTTTTCTCAAGGGAAGACAGGTATGTGAGGTTATCCTTGATGGATGAAATAAATGAAAGCTGCATGTCTCTTCTCTGTGTGTAACAATCACCTTTACGACCCCTTTCTGCAGTTCCAGTTACAAGTCTTACCTTCCAGATCTTAACACAGGGAATCATTTCAAGAATCTTAAGGTCTCTTATTTTTTTCTTAACTTTTTCTTAACTTTTGAAACTCCCCCACCCCACCCCCCAGAACTGTTACTATTTACAAATTTGTATAGCACTCTAGAGTGTGGTGGTATCAACCTCAATGCAAAGTCGGTCAGGAGGCCTGCTAGCTTATGTGAGGGTGTCGGCTTTGATACACACCTTTCTCATTTAGGCACTTAATCATGATCATCTCTCATTTCTTCAAGAAAAACTACTTACTGGGGAAAAAGAGATGAAAAGTACCATTTGATTAACTTATGATGCATTTCCAATTGCTTCCTTTTAACCAAAAGAGAATCATCATCAGTAATTCCTCTGTAGGCTCGTGACATTTATCTTTTCACAATCAAATTAGTTCAGTTTACTGCCAGTCAGTAAAGTCTGGTTTGCAATGAGGATGGGAATTAAATATCGAAGAACGCAGTATACATAATAAAGAAATGGCAATTAACAGTAACAAGGAGTTACCATTTTGCCACTTAGGAAATTAATAACACTTATAGAAATGAGACTAGTAACTTCTGGGAAAAATACAGCAGGTCAGTCACTTTTATACAAGCCTTTTTATAATGTTTCGGGATTCTTTAAAATGTTAATTTTTTTTGACCCATTAATTCTTTGTTGAGGACATTATTCTGGGAAGGTACTCAGATGTGAATAAAAACTTTATACAGTTTATTCCATATCATGCCAATGCCTGGTTCATTTGTTATGTTTTTATTTTGGAATATCATGCAGCGGTTAAGTGATACAAAGAATAATTTACTTTGAGGGAAAATATTTACAATATGTGAATTATATGAAAAAGTGTATACATACCAATAGTATTGTTGGAATTATGTTTAGAAAAAGAGGGTAAAAACAAGAATAAACCACAAGCTAGAAGAAAATGCACCCAGATGTGTACAGTGATTATCTTTAGGTGGGCAGAACAGAAGTAGATGTATTTTCTACAAAGAGTCTATATTTTTATAATCCTAAGTGGGTGTTTTTCCAAGGATGCCTCATGGCTCCTTTGTATTCCTTCTGACATGTTACAGACATAGTGGCAGCAACTTGTCAGGACAGGGTTGTGTCTTGAGAGTGAATTGACAGTATTTGTTTAATAATGAATGTGGCTTAACAAAAGAAATGCCGTCCTATCAGCTAGGTGGTTAATATCACCACTTGAGCTTCCTATCCATTCTTTGGCTGACATTCTCTCCTACCAAAGCCGAAGTTCTTAACTAACCACAGAGAAATGCTCACACATGTCAGAATGAAATCCAAGTGATCTCTTGTTTTGCCTTGGGCATTGCCTCTTTTTATAGACGTGTGCTCCCTTAGCCTGAGACCTTCTGATAAGTAGTGGTAATCCGGAAGGATTGCGGTAGTCATCCTGGACTAGAGATTTCTTTGTACGTCTAAGACATTTCACTGTCACTTGCGTCTTAATGCTTTCATGTATTTTCCTGAAGCATTGGGGAACTAGGGAAAGTCACTTTTCCCTTTTAAGTATGTGACCAACTGATCCCAGGGCCTACCAAAGCCTATAAGTGATTAGGGAGGGATTGGCAAGAACCTGACCTCTGTGGAGGTCAGGGAGGCAGAAATTAGCCCCAGTTAAGGGGTTCAGGGAGTCAGATACTGAAGGAAATTCTCGGTCTACTTGGCAGAGCTAGCGAGGCCTCTGCCCTTTGTGGTGTGTGTGAGCCAGAGAACCCTGCTTTAGAATCTGTTTTATGAGGGTTACTGAGTCCCAGGTGTGCCAGGCCAAATTCCGGACACTCACAAACGCATTCACACGTTTGTTTGTGAATCGGGTGGCCTTTGAGGACGGTGACATCACCATTAATTTCCAGCTGCGTCATGTAGGATCAGTTAGGTCAGCTCCTTCCGTTGTGATTTATCCTAGTTGTCCAGGCTGCAGTGTTACCAGTAACTGTCTGTTAGCCATCCTGTTTCACCCTGGGCTCCTTTATTCCAGGCGACTTTGTGAGCTCTGTGACGTGACATTGCTGATACAGATTAGCTACTTACTATGTAATAATTCCATTATCCCCAGCAGTGGGGGCCAGTAACCTTGAATCAATATCACAACTAATTTTTTTTTTCCTTTGAGAGAGAGTCCCTCTATCAACTTCTATCAAAGGCCATTTTTTCTTAGCTGAGAATCTTTGTTAGTGACTTATTTTACCTTGTACCTTCTTTTTCAAATTATAATGTATGAATGTCAGGGTATGAAATATTAAATATGCTGGCTCAGTACCATCTTTTCAAGTATCATTGGGGACCATCTTGTTATAATAGGAAAGCATTTGGTATGTCTTTTGGAATGTAGATCATTTTTGTAATTATTATAGGGAGTTAAAAATGCAGAATAAAGAATA
The DNA here is from genome assembly GCF_057876585.1 of Rhinolophus sinicus. Taxonomy (NCBI): domain Eukaryota; kingdom Metazoa; phylum Chordata; class Mammalia; order Chiroptera; family Rhinolophidae; genus Rhinolophus; species Rhinolophus sinicus. The sequence goes on from NC_142503.1 coordinate 96,594,875, forward strand.
AATTTAAACACAATTAGAAATTAACTGAGAGCAGGTCAGTCTGACCAAGAACATGAGTCATTAACCTCTCCATTTTCTATCCTTTCACTCCAAGCAGGGTAAATACCCAACTCTTATTTTTAAAGGAGCACCTGATCCTATAAGCTTTGGTTTTGGGCAGCACTTCTAGTAAGATTTTGTTTCCTGTCATGTTCTGTGCCTTCCTGTACCGTGCGTGCCTTAGGGGGAGAGCAGGAGTGCAGGTCAGGTGGGTACTGGCCCAGTCAGCCTGGTGGCGTCCCAGGACATCGGACGAGTGACAAGGATTTTGTGTTTATGTAAATTTGCACAGAAAGTATTTAAATGGAACAGGAATTTACTAGGTACAGTAGAAACCTTAACACTTGAGACTATGAAGTTTAAATGTTAAAAACCAGTGTGGATTGCTTAAAATACAATATGTCTCTGAGGCAGTTAGAAGGACTCCTGAGACCTTTTTTTTTTTTTTTTTTTTTTATCTCTTCTGGATGTAACAGTCTGTGATAGATTCAGTTTTGGTGCAATGGTCGGTCGACTTGAGCTTTCTGTCATGTGCTCAGAAACTACTGCCTGACGAATTTAATTCCATTTGGGAATCCTGGCTGGAGGTTTTTCTAGGGTCTTTGTACGGACGAGTGTATCACTTCTTGGCTGTCCTGCTGGTCTGTGGATGCTGCTTTCTGTGGCATTGGGGGACAGAGGGAGACTTCTGTGCAGTCTGACCAGTGGTGTGGAGGAGAGTTGACACCTGGCCGTGGTCCCAGAGACAGCACACCCTCATGTCACCCCTCAGACCCAGCTTTAAGGACCCTCCATCATTTCTGGGGAACAGTGGTCATTATTGATGGCGTACACGCTGAATGCTTCCCACAACATGAGGAACTCCTGCCCCCCCGCCCTCACCATGAGATGTCACAGAGAAAGAGCCTGTCATCAGTACAGTAATGGAGAACAATCGGGCTCTCATGTCAGCAGGGGCCTTGGTGGTGGTGGGCCGGCGGCATGGTTTTCTTCATATGGGCTGTTGCTATGGGGGCTGATGCTGGCAGATTACAACTCTGTAGCTAGTCGTTTTCGATTTATTTGAACCTATTTCTCCAGTCTACTGAGTTTCACTGGCTAGCATCAATTCAGACACATTGCAATTCCTCAGAATCTCTGTCCCCATCAGATGGTTCGATCTACGAGAAATTCAGCTAGAGGCGTTTAGACAAAAAAGAAATATTGTGGCTAGGGAAGCATTTAAGTTAGAGGAGGCAGCCAGGGCTGTTTTCTTACTTAGGCCTGTGTCACCTGTGATGACCCATGAGAGTGGAGAATATTGATCGCTTGTCACTCAAGGCATTCAGCAGATTGCATTGACAAAGCTTGGCAGGCTTCTAATAGCAGGGTTACTGGCCTTGGCTGCGGCCCGAGGGAGAACTCTGCAGGCCTATTACTTGGCGGCCTTTGCCTCTTGCAGAATGGGGAGGGAACACTGGCAAAAGTGAGGACGTGAGCTTAGGGTTACAAGTGGGTTTTCCCGCTTGTTTGCTTCTCCCCCTTTTTCATTTCACGTTTCTTTCTCTTTCTGTCTTACCTTTTCTCCCTGATCCCTGCTAGCCCTTCCTTTCTTATTATAGCTGATCAGGGCCGTACTGTTTTTCTAGAATGAAAATGAGAGTGTGAACTAGTGCAAGGCCTGAGTTATTTCCTCTTTTAGGACAGCCATGTCTGGCGGCACGGTTTCTGGGCATAGACATGAACTTGATACTGCGGCCGTTCACAGCTGCTGTCTGAAGAACTGCCACTCTGTGCTAGAGATCCCCCCTTTCTCCATTCCCTGGTAGCCAGGCTGAGTCAAGCCTTCAACATCGCGGGGGCCACAGGCCTGGCCGAAAGGAACGTTCTGACGTCAGAGTGGCAGTGGCGTTCACTCACAACGAGAATGATTTTAAAGAACAGTAGAAAGAATTCTGTCTGTCGTAGACACTGCGTGCTTTGTGCAAGGAGTCAGATCACCCCCATAACGACATGTTCATTCCTATCCCGGATTGGACCTCCAGTGGACACTGTGCTGTAACGCACCTTTCTGTATTGCTGCCATTTGCTTTATGAAGCAAAGTTTGGATTTTTTTGTGGAACTTGCTCCAAAAATGTTTTGTTTGTTATCGCCTTTATCCTTCCCAGGGAGGAAAACACAAACATCATTACCCCCATTTCAAAGAGGAGTAAGTCGATATATAACTGTTCCCCTAATTACAAGAGACAGAGTTATAGTTTTAATCCAGTATTCCCATTAAAATTTCCAGCCCTCTGCTAAATCAGATTATAAACAAAGACCACGTATCTACTCCGGGTGAACCTCTGGTGTTTCATTCTTTCTTTCTTCCCACATTTCTGCTACATCATTTCTTCCGGGTTATCCCTACACTTTCATTTCCTTTGCGATGCTTTGGGCTGGCCAGAATTCTTCCTCCTCTGATTTCGTGCCTAATCTTTGGTGGCAAAGAGGTTTCCGCTCTTTGCTTAGGTTCCTCTTCTCTAAATATCTGTATTTGATGTCTAGAATTGGCAGCATGGCCCTTGTTTTCTAGGGTCTCAAGAGGGTCAGGCAAGCTTTGAATATTGAAGATTTCTTTGGCTTTGCATGTACAGTCCAGCATTTTTTGCCGCAGATGAGTTCCCTGATATGGGGGGGGGGGGTTAGTTAATATCCCTGAGCTCCAAGTCCCTCATCTTTCAACTGGCAGATGATACTGCTTCTCAAAAATAAATGAATATTATAGTGTGTGAATTATATCAGTTTTTAAAAAATGAGTTGTGTAAAGTTTCTGGCATAGAAACGTCCTTCTTTCCTCCCTTCTCCCTTCTCCAGCTACAGGCTCAGGAAGGCAGAATAAGAAGTGATGTGCAAGCCAATGTTTGGGGAATAGGTGGCATTACGGGAGACAGAACTGTGACAGGATTGCAAGAAACTGTGGGTCTATTAATATTCTATAGCACTTTGAATTAAAATACTTATCTGTGAAAGGTTTTATAATTCATATGACCTGAAATAATTTACACCTAATTAGATTTTGTCAACTGAATAATTCCATCTCATGTTGCTTCCACAGAATAATTTAAGCAATTGCATTTTATTCTCAAAATAGCTGTAAATGTCACATTAATTTTGTTGACATGATCAACATGTAGAAGAGCTACTTGGCAGAATTGTTTGTCAACTGAATATATTATCGGTCCTTACCAAATATTTGGAATGATTATGGTTTAGCTGGCTTTGCCGTTTCTTGCTTTCCTGGAAAGAAGTCACTGGCAGTGGTTACAAAAACTGTGATGGCATTTCTGCCCATCTGGTTAGACGCACTGATACCTGGAAGTTGTCCCTTGTCCTTTCATTATACATGCAGTGTCTTTTTCTCTGGGAGTTATCTTTGCTCTGGGCACAACTGATGCCATGTCATTGCTTTGGTGTTTGTTGTGTCCTTATTAATAGGATGGGGCCCTCACGGACACTGGCCACATGGAAATCATTGCTCAGTCCTCCCTACCTACATGTGTTTTGGACCATTCCTGTCATGCATGGGAAGGGCTCCTCCTGGAAAGGCTGCCCAAGGCGGGTGTCCTTGTGCTTTATTTCCAGCCCACTCTGGTTATCCCATTTACTCCCACGTCTTTGTCCACTGCATATTGCCCACCTGGTCCAGTCTTCTGGCTGCTAACCCTGCAGGCTTAGCCTAACCCAGTGCTTCTCAGCTCCCGTCGTAGCGAGGCAGCATAGAAAATGATCCTCTGTACAGCGCATGGGGGTCAGCAGACACGACTTCCTGGTGCTGGGGGCAGCTGGCCAGCCCTAAATGGGAGGGACCAACATCTCGGCATCCGCAGTGTCCTGGAAATTCTGGCTTACCCAATCTCCAGATTACAAGTAACCCTGGCAGGTACTAGAAATGCACTCATTTGCTGCTATCTGGAAGGGATCTGTGTTGAGCTCAGCTAATCTGGCTGAGCCCAGTACTCATTCTGTGTGCTATGAAGGTATCTCTGAGCTTTCCTCCAAATCATTTCTATTTGGATCTGGTCCTCAGAAAGTTGAGAATTCTTCCTTGAATGCCTTGGGATGCTGACAGCTCACCTTGGCCAGTGTCTCTTCTAAGGGAACAGACCTATATTTTACCTCCAGCTTCCCCTTAGGAGCTGGCTTCGTCCAGAACAATTGCCCTCCCCCTGGGCATGAAAGGACTGCTGTCCCACTGACCACAGGTATGAATGCAGCTCAGAGACCACTGCTGACAGTACCTATGCCCCCTACACTAATTTTGGACCCTTAAGAGAATGAGTCAGTCAGTGTCCCCTTGAATTCAGCTCATTGGACATTTGGACTTTGCATGGTAGCCTCCTGGGGGATGGGGGTGGGGGAGTTGGCCTCTCTAGCCCTAATTTCTTCCAGTTTCTCTGCTGACCTGCTCTTGATGGCCCCTTGTAGCTAAAGTCTCTCTTATTGGGTATGTGCTATGAATATGTGCGTGTTGCATAGAAACGTAAACTGCGCTATTTGGTAATATTTGCCATAGAATTGATTGCCCAAAGACAGTATGTATTCACGCTCTATGATGTACAAATAAAGACCCGACTACTTGTGATTTTTATAAGGGAGATAAAAGGGAATTTTAGACACAATGGACCAATACACCAACCCAGAAAAGATTTTGGAAGGTGTTATTAATGAATGCTTTCTGAGGCTTAGTCAAAGAAAGAGTCATCAGTGGGAACCATTGTGGGTTCACATAAAATGTTATGCTCTATGAGAATGATTCCTTTAGAACAGGGATTGGCAGACTTCTTCTATGAAGAGTCAGATAGTAAATATTTTAGGCTTTCGGGGCCATTCAGTCTCGGAACTACTCCTCTGCCACTGCAGCTCAAAAGCAGTCGCAGACAGTATGTAAATGGATGGATGTGGCTGGATTTCAGGAAAACGGAAACGGACCGCGGGCAGACTTGGCCCACGTGCCAGTGTGCTGACCCTGCATTAGAAGGATGTCTTAGGAAATGCGAGCCTGGATGTCTGCAGTGATTTTGCACAGACTTACGAAAAGTCTTTGTAGAGGACACAGAGAAGTCTGCAGGTATAATAATAGCAGTGTAGTTTGGCAACAGGATAACAGGGCGAGTAATTATGTGAATGCGAAGGTTGGTCTGTGGTTGCAAGCTATGCATTTGATTCAGTTTTGTCAACGTTTTTATTTTTGACTTGACTCAGGTCAGGGTTGGCTGAGGGATCAAATATGCAGATAACCTGATGGAGAGAGAGGTCACTTGTACTGGGTGACAGGAGCAAGATCTCAAAAGGTCTGAGGTTGGAACAGTTGTTCAACTAGCAGGTTGAAAAATACGAAAAAGAAATAGACGAGACATCCTATGTCTCGAGCTAAGAATGCATCTTGATAGTCCAAATACAGCTTACAGCTTGTGAATACAGAGTTGAGTAGCAGCCTGTTTGAACAAAGCTCGGGGAGTACTGAAGTTAGATTGCGTGCAGACACGGGCTGTGTGGGTGGTTGGAGGGACTCAAAATCATGTCTTCTTAGAACTGTTTCAAAGCACTGGAGATATTTAGCCGGGAAGAATACATAATAACTGTCTTCAATTATTTAAAGGGCTGTCATGTAGAAGAGGGATTGGACTTATTCTGGGGGGTCCCAGTGGACACCAGTGGGAATGGTGGGTAGAAGATGCAGGTAGATTCAATATAGAAGGGAAACTTTCCAGCAATTTGAGCTGTGCAGAAGAGGGATGGGCGTTATTTGGAGGGCTTTGGTCACGCGGGGTATCATAGACACCTGTTGCTGACCTTACAGAGATATTTTGAGGGAATATGAATTTTGACTTATGATTGAATGAAATAATTTTTATGGGCACTTCCAGTTCTGAAAGTACATAAAAATGACGCAGGATCTATGTCCCAGCAGTTGGCAGAATCCATACCCTGGTCTTTTGAGTCCCCCACCTTGTTTATATGGTTCAAATGCTGAATGTGCATACGTGTATGTGTATCTATAGCTGTCATCGTCATGTGATTGGTCAGAGATCATGGCATATGCGCCTTTGTCATCTCACAAAGCCTAACACATGCTCATTACATAGTAGGAGCAAAATAGATGCTTGTTGAGATAAAATGAGTAACGACTGACACAGAGCCACAGTGCTTCCTGGTACTGATCCTGGCTTTGGAATGAGGGCCCCTGGGGGCGTCTCGGAACTCAGACCTGCGGATTGGTGATCGGCTGTCATTGGAGTGAATGGTTGTGTGCCTGGCTTCTCTCTGTGATACACGTGCCCAGTGCCAGCACTTAGGGAGAATGGAAGCCATCACACTGCCCTCTGACTGGGTCGTTTCACCTCCCGTGAATGGCTGTGTGCTGCCCACTTGCTTTACTGCTCCCTGAGCAGGACTCTGCTAAGCTAGGCTCCGGACCCTAGGATGTCTGCACTGTATTTTCCAGTCTTTGGAATACTGTATTCCTCAAGTAGGCGTCTGCTGTCATGATAATTCTGGAAGATTTACTGCTGAGGTGGACAGTGGGTCTGCCAAGGCCTCACGCTTTGATGTTTTATGCTGAAGCAGTGGTCAGGGGTCAGAGCCCATTTGTCAGAGCGTTCTGCATGGCCTGGACTCAGGCTCAGGCTCGGGGAGGTCTCAGTGAATGTTCAGTCGTTTGCTTCAGTGGAGCTCTGGGTAGTCTTTCTTCCTGTTTCAGCCTACTGAAGTCAAGTTTGCTTGTTCCACACGCAGGGTTCTCTTCTTTTGTGCCCACCATGCTCTGCCTACCACATAGCTTCATTTGCAGTGCTGTTTTCTAGCTGTGTACATAATACCTTCGAAGAAGGTGCAAGAAGGCCAAAGATACAGTGGTTAAACCTCTCCCACTATCAACTTATCCCAACTCCTGGAAAGGAAGGAGGAAGAGGAGGAGGGGAGGAAGGAAGGGCGGGAAGGAAGAACTGGGAAAGAAGAAAGGAAGTGAGAGAGGGAGCAGATTGAGAAGCAGCCTGTTGTATACCGAGGAGTCGTTGGTACTGAAGGACTGTGACTGTTACTGCCCTGCAATTAGCGTGCCTCTGTGCAAGCTCTGGTCGGTGCCATGTTTTCGTTGTCTTTTGTGGGTAGGAGCTAGAAGAGCCTTGAGACTTTCTGTATTGGAAAATAAAATCACTGTTAATATCAGGACTATTTCTTTGCTTTTTTCCCCTCAACTCGTTGACTCAATTGGTAGAAAACCTGGTTCCAGGGTTAGCATTGCCTGGAGAAGTGTTCTGTTGGCCAGTGTTTCTACAGCTTCAGAACCATCCAGAACAGCCTGGTTGTGGATGAACTTGAGGAATTCATAGCCTTACACACCATTTACCCACCAATGGGATGATCCCCAGTGCCATTTACCCAATGACAGGCAGGTAAGAGGTTCATTTTTATAACAAAAGAATTTTACTTTGGTTTGCTGGAACAGACTTGTTAGCAACTCACAAGAACCAGTTATTAAATTTTCAGGAATTTTGTAAGCCAGTTGTCAGGATTTTAAACAGCCTTTCAAAAAATTACGTTGTATAAACTTACCTTTGTTTTTAGTGTAATTTACTTGATTATAATCACTCTTCAGAGCTCATCGCTTCCTAATTATTTTGCTACATTTTCCTATAGCTTGTGGCCCTGAGGTCACTGTGTGGTGGAAATACTCCACAACGACGTGCTGCTGAGCGTCTCTTCCCAACTCGATCTTTAGTGACCTCACTTTCATAGCTTGAAAGTAGCCGTGATTGGAGTGTTCATACCACAGAAGGTCTCTGGTTTTGTTGATTGTCAAGACTTTTGAAAAATTAGGAAGACAATGTTATTAATGCAGACTAAATTTAAGAGTGTGTTGTATCTGTATCCACTACATTATGGATAGCACAAAGATTGAGAAAATACTCTTCCTGTATTAAAACTATTACCCAGCCAGTTCAATGAAGGAGTTATTCATATCGTTGACAAACGAAGTTCTGCCATATGTCTTAGTTGCTCCAGTTTCATTTTACTGGGTAGAAAATGTCAGTCAAGTTTCACATCAGAATTATACTCATTCTTCAAATGTAGCCATCTAATAGCTATAGATATCAGAGTTCCAGATAGTTTCACAGCACTCTGTGAAAACCAATTGGCTGTTTGGTTGGAATTACAAGAAAGAACATGAAATACTATTGTTATTATTCATAAATTAATTGGTACATATCTTTTATATCAGTAAAACTTGTAATAATCTGTGTACATGTAGTCATGCATACATCTTTTCCCAGGGAGCTGGTTGTGAAGCGTTACCATGTAAAATCCCAATGGGGATTTTATCAACATTCCCTATGGGCTGTGCTCAGGGTCAGGACACGGTAGGTCATCAGTGGCTAGCTCAGTGGGCAGAGCGTCACTCTTAAAATCCAGATGGGAATCGAGATCAGTGATGGCCTGTGGAAGTAGTGAGATTTTTGCTTTCAATGTAGCAAGGGGTCAAAAGAATTTTAGGAAACCTTCCTGATTATAGATACGAAGTTGGATGTGAACGCCAGCTGCTGTGGAACACTTGAAGGACAAAGTGTTTATTGAGTCCTAAGCATGTCTACAGTATTCAAAATAAGAGGGTGTTAAGGGAAGTGTTAAGTATCATTAGAACCTGGGCAAGACTTTGGAATCCAACAAACTGAAAGCTAATTGAGCGAGGAGGAGCTTTGGACACAAAGCAGGCAGTTTAGTTATGTAAAGCATTTATGTCAAGTAGCAGATGCTGGAGGATTTATCTGTGGTTTCTCTCATAGAGCCTAAATTCGTGAAGAGTAGGGAGTGAGGGTGGGGTGGCGGCTAGCCTTCTTTGGCCTTGCTCTGAGAAGTAATGCAATAATAAAAGAAGCTTAGAGTTCTGGAAACGTTATTGTAAGTGAAAAAATCTTGTAATATGAAGAAAGGTTTTTTTAAAAAAATAGGATTAGAAATTCAAAGCAAAATGATCTTCTGCCTCTTTCTACTTAACCAGCTAAGACAGCTCAAGTGAAAATATTTTTGTGAGAGAATTTTGATTATGGAGTTATTTCCATTCATCTGTAAGACTCAGTATTGAGGAATGCTTCTAAAGTGGATTCACTTCAGCAACAAAATGGCTTGCTAAAGTTTGTGGATAGAATTGTGAAGTGATCTAATAACTTTGAAAGTTCCTTTAGTAAATGGAAATCAGAATTTTGCTAATGGTGAATGTGAAGAAATGAAAATCTAGTCAATGCAGTTACTGTTAACTTTTAGGAAAGAAAAAAGTTTGGTGGGTTTTCCTTTGAAGTGTGTGTGTGTGTGTGTGTGTGTGTGTGTGTGTGTGTGTGTGTGTTTTGAAATGCTGATTTGTCTGGTGTTGTGTTGTTCATGTGCTTTGTGCACGTGTGTGAAAGGGGGAGGTATCATTAGCATGGTTCCCTACCTCCATGTTTATTCCAAAACTACTTTTATTAATCCGAAGAAAGTAACAGAGGAAATAAAATGGCTTTTCAATCTTGTGTTGACTACGTGCCTACGATGTTGACTTGCTAATACCTGGAACTTCCAAATTAAATTTTACGGTATATGGGTGATTTATTGTAATCTCTCCTACAAGGAAATTCCTCTCAAAAACTTTTAAAAATCATTCTATGTCAGGGAGGGTAGCATTTCTAATTCAAAGCAGGAGTCAGGCTAAGATCACATGTCTCTATAGAGGAAAGGGGAGGTTTTACTTGTTGCATATGTTTTAAAACTATTTATGGAGACAGCTGGACTTTTAGTACTTTACTTCTGGTTTTAATGATGGAATTCCCCAGGGATTAAAATTGTTCCAAACAGTCTGAACTGTGTCTGAAGCTCAAGGAAGGTATATAGTGGGTCTAAAAACGTTAATTCTCCTTGGAAACTTTGACTGGGAAAGCTCGCCTTTTCGTCCTGTGTTTCTTAAACTTCCTGTTAACAGAACACCACCTGCCTCCTCTCCTATTCAGTCCTCGACCAGCTGCAGACTGACTGGTTTTCTCTATTAAAACATTTTCTCCATGAGCTTATTAGTAAATTATTGTCACAAAGTCTCGTGAATCTGCTTATTTGTCATTCATCCAGTCACGAGTCATCGTATGCAATGCGTGTCATGTACCTTGATGCTGGGACGTGTTAGTACACGAGGCAGACCTTCCTCTACGTCGTGGAGATCCCAGGCTTCCGCCGCCATTGACCTTCCTCCCTCAGACTTCACGAAATCTGAGACATCACTAAGCTCTGGGACATGCCATCATTTATTATTGATTCTTCTTCTAAGGCCGGTTCCCGTCTTCCCCTCCACCCCTGTGATTCTGCCCTTGGCCCTCTCTTTACTTGATAATTTATTTTCTTGATACTTTCTGAGGGGATTCATATGGCCAAAGCTTTCAGGTTATCACTGCCTGGTCACTTTTTTTTATATACAATGATGTACTGTAATTGTAGACTGTTGCTTTAGTTTTTAACAGCTTTATTAAGATGTAATTGAAATATATTGAGCTGCTCATATTTAAACTACACAGTTGGTAAGTCCTGACATAGGCGCACACCCATGAGTCTACTAACACTATCAAGGTAATGAACATACCCACCACCCCCGGACGTTTCCTGTTGTCCTATTGTAAGCCCTCCTCTGTCACCTCCCCACTACCTGCCATTGCCTGTTCTTACATAATCACCAATTGCTTTCTGTTATACTATAGAGTAGTATGCACTTTTCAGAGTTTTATAAAAATGGAATCCTCTCTCTCTCTCTCGGCTTTTTCATTCCACATAATCATTTTGAGATTTATCCACGTCATGATGTATGTTGATCATTTTTTGTTGCTGCTCATATTATTCCATTCTGTGATTATACCACAATTTGTTTATACATTCATCTGTTGGTAGCTATTTGGGTAGTTTCCAGTTTTTTGTTATTATGAATATTTGTGTATGAGTACAATATGCATTCTTTTCTCTTAGATAAATACCTAGGAGTAGAATGGTAGATGTATGTTAAATGTTCTAAGAAAATGCCAAAATGCCGTTAGACACGACCCCTAGCTATGCGTGAGAGTTGCGTTGCTTCCATATCCTCTCTGATACTCTATGTGGTTAGTCTTTTTCATTGTACTCATTCTAACAGTTGTGTAATGGTATCTCGTTGTGATTTTTGAATTGCATTTCCCAAATAACTAATGATGTTGAACATTTTTCATGTGCTCATTTGTCATCAGTGTATCATCTTTGGTGAACTATCTGTTCTAATCTCTTTTCCATTAAAAAAAATTGAGTTGTTTGGGTGTTGTTGTTTTAATTACTGAGTGTACAGAGTTCTTTATTCTGGACTCAAGACCTTTATCAGATATATGATTGGCAAATATTTTCTCCTAGTTTGTGGTTTGTCTTTTTATTCTCTTAACAGTGTCTTATAAAAACAGAGTTTTAAATTTTGATGAACTCTAATTTGTCAATTTTAATGGATTATTCTTGTGGGGTTATATCTAAGAAATCATTTGTAATTCAAAGCTGCAAGGTTTTTCTTATTTTCTTGGGGAAAGAGTCATGGTTTTAGGTTTTACATTAAGGTTTCTCATCCATTTTGAATTAATTTTTTTATATTATGAAAGATATTGAATTTATTTTCTCTTTTGCACGTATATTATCAAATTGTTTCTGCAGTATTTGTTGGAAAGACTGTGCTTTTCCCACTGAATTGCCTTTGCCTCTTGTCAAAAATCGGTTGTCCATATTTGTCTAATCTTGATGTCTCAAAGATTTACCACTGACCAATTTGTTTATCTCAGGGTTCTCAAACTCAGGGCCGTGGGCCAAATACAACTCGCAGCCTATCTTTATATAACCTCTGAGTTAAACATGGTTTTATGTTTCTGAAAATCAGGGGGGAAAAAGAAGAAAAGCAAAAACTGTGACAGAGACCATGTGTGGCTTGCAAAACCTAAAATATGTCCTCCCTGGCCCTTCTCTGAAAAAAGGTCCCAAGCCTGGTATATCTTCCTGCCAATACCACTTGTCTTGACTAGTACAGCTTTATAATGTCTTGAAATCAGATAGTGTTAATCTTCCAACTTTTTTCTTTTTCAAAATTGTTTTGGCTATTCTTGGTCTTTGCATTCTCAGACGAATTTTGGAGTTATTTTGTTAATTTCTTCAAAAAGCCCACTGAGGTTTGATTTAGATTGTATTGAATGTGTAGATCAATTTGGGAAAAAATAACCTCTTAACTTTTGACTTATGATGTAGTCTATTTCTTTATTTCTTTAGGTTTTCTTTAATTTCTTTCAGAAATGTTTTGTAGTTTTCAGTGTACAGATCTTTCATATCCTTTGTCAGATTTATCTCCATGTATTTTTGATGCTATTGTAAATGGTATTGTTTTATTTCAATTTCTAATGGTTCCTTGCTAGTATATACACATACGATTGATTTTTATGTATTTGTCGTGCATGCTGTAACCTTGATAAACTCACTTACTGGTGCTAGTGGCTGTTTTGTGGATCCATTTGTATTAATATATAATCAACAATGTCCTCTATAAATACAAATAACTTTACATCTTCCATTCTAATCTGGAAGCCTGTAATTTCTTTCCTTTTTGTCTTATTGCAATGTCTAAAATCTTCAGTACAGTGTTGGTAGAAGTTGTGGCTCCCCTTATCATTTTACTGATCTTAGGTAAAAAGCATTCGGTTTTCCACCATTATTTAGAATATTAGCCATAGGTTTCTCATAGATGGCCTTATCAAGTGAAGAAAGCTCCTTTCTGTTCCTTGTTTGCTGAGGGATGCTTTTCAGCAATGGATACTAGATTTTTGTCAAATGCTACTTATGAATCTGTTGAAGTGATCAAGATTTTTTTTTCTCTTTTTTAGTTTGTTAATATGATAAATTCTACAGATTGATTTTCAAATGTCTGTCGTTTTCTTCCAATTGCTTTTGTTTCGCTACCAGGGTAATTTGGCATTATTGAAAGCCAGTTTATTGAAAGAATTTGTGTAGTATTGTTATTTCTTACTTAACTGTTTAGTAGGTTCTATCAGTGAAGCTGTCGGGGCCTATTATTTTCTTAGTATAGAAGGTTTATAACTACAAATTCAATGTTTTAAATAAATAAAGGACCATTAAGGTGTTCTGTTTCTTCTGGAGTGAGCTTTGGTAGCTTCTGTCTTTCAAGGAACTTGTTTATTTCAAATGTATTGGCTTAAACTTGTTTAAAATATTTTATTTATATATTTTTTCTATACTTGCTTAATATTTCTAGCATCTGCTCTGATGTAACCTTTGTAATTTTTGATGTTAGTCATTCATGTTTTCTTCCCCTTTTTCCCCTAGATTAGTCTGGCTAGAAGTTTATCAATGTCATTGACTTTTTTTTCTTAAAGAACCAGCGTTTGGTTTTTTTGATATTCTTTATTGCATTCAATTTTCTCTTTCATTGGTTTCTGGTCTTATTTTCTTGATTCTACTTACTTTTTTTATTTGATCTTTTTCTGGTTTCTTATGGTGGAAGCTGAGGGCATTGATCTGAAACCTTTCTTTTCAAATAATGATAGTTTTCTAAATTTCCCTCTCAAGTACTACTTTAGATTTATCCCGCAAATTTTGATATACTGTTTTCATATTCATTTAAATCGAAATACTTTCTAATATTCCCCCTTTAATACTATTGTCATAGAATGTACTTTGTATCATTTGAATTCTTTTATATTATCAAGACTTATTTTATGGCCCAGAATTTGGTCAATCTTGGTAAATACTCCATGTGTGCTTGGAAAAAAATGTACTCTGCTGTTGTTGGAGTCTTGTATAAATGTGAATTATTGTTGATAGTGTTCTTCATCTCTTCTATAGCCTGATGATCTGTTTATTTGTTCTATCAACTAGTAAGAAAGGGATATTGAACTCTCTGACTATATTTGTCTATTTGTCCTTTCAGTTCTATCAGTTTTTGCTTAATTTGTTTTGAAGCTTTGTTATTGGATAGATAAACATTTTAGATTGTTATGTCTTCTTGATTAGTTGATTATTATTATAAAATATTCTTTTCTCTGAAATGTACTTTTTCTTATATTCATATAGCTACTCCAGTTTTTGTGGTTTTTTGTTTTGTTTTTTTAAATCAGCGTGGTGTGTCTTTTCCATCCTTGTTCTTTGAACCTATTTGTGTCTTTGTATTTAAAATGAGTTTCACATAGAGAACATATATTTAGGTCTTTTTTGTTTTTATTGAGTCTGACAATCTTTGCCGTTTTATCTGTTAATATTTAGACCATTCATATTCTGTATGATTGTTTATATAGTTAGTTTTAAATATTTCATCTACTTTTTTTTTTCTGTTTCTATCTGCTCTTCATTCCATTTCCCCCATTTTATTCTGTTTTTTTAAAAATCAGTTGGATATTTTTTATTATTCCATTTTATCTCCTTTCTTGGCCTAATGGCTGTAACTGTTAATTTAGTTGTTGCTTTAAGGGTTGTAGAACATCTTTAAATTATCATATTATACCTTCAAGTAACATTACCCCAATTCATATATAGCATAAGAACATTACAATAATACACTTCCGTTTCTCCCTCTCTTTGTGCTCTTATTGTCATACATTATGTACCTCAATGCATGTTATAAACTCCATACTGCATCATTGATTTTTAATGAGTTAATTATATTTTAAATAATGAAACAAAATTTTTTAATGCTAGCTGTATCATTAGCATTTCTGGTGCTATTCATTCTTCTGTACAGATCTGTATTTCTGTCTGTTCACTTCCTTTCTGCCTAAAGAACATCCTTTCACATTTCTTATAGTGCAATTCTTTTTGTAGTTCTGAAAAAGTCTTCATTTTTTTTTTTTTTTTTTTTTTTAACTTTCTTTTGAAAGATATTTTAATTGTGGATATTCTGGGCTGATAGTTTTTTTCTCTCAGTACTTAAAAAAATTGTTCCACTGTCTTCTCAACTGCATTGTTTTCTGTGTGAAAATCAGCTGTTATCAGTGTCTTTTCCCTTTGTATCTTTTTCCTCTGGCTTTTTTTTTTTTTTTTTTTTTTGGATGCTTTTAAAATTTTCTTTATTATTACTACTTATGGGCAATTTAATTATGATCTTCATTGGTGAAATTTTCTTTGTTTCTTGTGCTTAGCGTTCTTTGAGCCTCTTAGATTTGTGGGTTTATAGTTTTTGTCAAATTTAGAAAAATTTCAACCTATTTTGATTATCCCCAGTGCATCATTTCATTACCTAATGATCCAATTGAAAAATACAGTCCAGGTGCTAATAAAGAAGAAATTTTTGAATAGTTCAAATTGAACTAGCATCTGATGTTTAGAACGATAGAATCCCGTCTCGACACTTGTCCACGAGAACATTGTCTGTTTTGACTTTTAAACTGTGGGATTGCTGAGGACTTAAGGAAGGTCAGGTACTAGAACCTCTGCCTTTATAATGACATGTTGTCCTTTTTGGCTTTCTTTACACCTGGGATTCTTGGAATCTGGGTGAGGAATAGCTAAATGGCCCCCAAGCCTGGGATGGCCCCGCTGGGTCCTGTGGTGATGACCGAGCACTGCTTTTCACTTGGGAGTCAGCATCAGCACCAATTTTCCAGAAGTGCGGTCTGCTTCTTTCCAGTGTTGAATTTCAATGAAGGCTGCCATTTTTTAGAATACATTTAATGCAAAGACCTATTGGTGTGTACTTTGTCCCAGCCCTGTAATTTGCTATGGTGATGTGTAAGGGAAAGGGAACAGCTTTCAATGTTCACCTGCTGGTTATCAAGTAGAGGGGATTATCCTCTTAATCTCATTTACGTTTTGCTGTAGCTTTAGCAGAGAACAGTTCCACTGGCAACAGTCAAATCCCCCAAAGCATATGAGTGTGCCCCTTGCAGGTCTGTGATGAAGGAGGTGGCGGTGTGAAAACCATAATCTCAGCAGTACATTTTCATTCTCTTCCTTTTTAATAAACCAGCTCTGACAGCTGAAAAGAAATCTGTACTATAGCTCAGATTTCCTATGTTAGGCATATTTCATCCATAAACTTAATTATCACAAGAATTTTTAAACGACTCCAACTTTTTCTGCACTTGGTACCAGAGGATACCAGGTTCTATTTTTGAGCTGATAAAATCCTCCTTCTGAAAGCATTTGTTTATTATATTACAGCTTCACATGAGCTGAGCTCCATCCTGACCCCGTGTTAAGTGTCTGTGGTAGATTTCATTACATCCATATACTGGAAGTCCTGCCAATATACTGGCAGCAAAATCCTAGTGGAAAATAAATGGCAATAAAAAAGAGAAATGATAGCCTGTGTGAGTGGCGAGGAGCACAGCTTTATTGAGACTGGACAGCCCCGGAGTAGTGACTTGGCATGCAGACATGAGCTTACGAGAGTGTGAGTGAAAACTGATATTGGAATAACGACTCTGTGGCACAGACATGGGAATAATTTAATTAATTGCACTGAAATTTCTTTGATGAATAGTTATGTGGTGATAAGCATGAGGTCGAACAGCAGAATGAGTTTCAGCTTTTTAATGGGCCAGCACAGCTGCAGTTTTGGATGCCTTCCCACTTTATTTTTTCCCTGCAAGCTCCACCGCTTTACCGGTCTGCTTCTCTCAGCTAAGTGCACCACTAGCGGGGCTCCCTCTCCATGTCTGATGAGCTGAGGGGCAACTACACTTGGCCATGGGAAGCAGGCTGGAGACTGCTTTGAAATGAAAACAAGATCAAAGGAAAATTGTGGGATGGTTTCCTTATGATGGCTGCACCGCCCCCCTCCCCAAATCTCTAGGATGCTTTTGTAGAGTTTTTGCTGCTAAGTTGCCTAAAGAGTTTAATAAAAATGTCTTGTCCCTGGAGAAAGAGGCACGTCTTTGTTGTCAGAGACCTAGGGGGAAATGAGCAGTGCGGCCAGCTGGAGCACGGGTATTGCTCCCCGATGCGTCGCCTGTGTTTTCAGACAGATTGGTTTCGTAGGGCTGTAACCGATCTCTCACCATTTTCTTGCTGTGCAGGGCTCCATTTCCAGGCGTGGCAGCTGACATAAACTTCCAACTGGATAGAACTTCAGCTGCATCTCTCCAGGCCTGTGGCCTCCATTCAGCGAGGTTATACAAATGAGTTGTTAAATACAAATCAAAAATCAAAAATTGTGAGTGGTAATCTCTGCCCAGCTCAGTAACACCTGTGGATGTAGGCAATATTTTCAGTTGATTTTTTTTTTTTTTTTTTTTAAGCAAGATGAATGGTTCAATTGTCTTACTTTCTTCACTTTTATGGACAGGCTTTGCATGACAGAAAGGTCTTATCCAAAGAGAAGAAATTATCCACAGTGGATGCATTTCTGATCAATTTCTAAGTTGAAAGATTAACTCAGAAGGGAGAGAAAGGCGGTGCTGAGGAGACACAGAGGGTGTGTTCAGGGGAGCTGTGTCAAATGCATTTCACACACAGTGAGTCACCCCTTTTCAGCTGCGAGGCTGCCTGGGCATAAGGCCAGGAGATTCTGTATCAAAAACAGTGACCCTTGCTAACATACAGGTGGCAGAGAACGCGTAAGATGTTTATAGAGTATGTCAGTGTGTGAATATAGAACTTCTGTCAAGTCCCTAAACTCAGTGGCCTTTGAGGACTTTACCTGGAATTGATTTACTGTCTGTCAGACATACTACTGCTCTGTGTATAGTGAAGCCTTCACGGCTGTGTCAGGACAGGCCAGCCTTCCTGGAAGAGGCGATTTGGGCCAGAGTAAGGAAGTCATGGCAGTGTGCTGCGACTCCCTGGGGCTGTGCCGATGGGTGGCTGTTGGTGCAGCACGTATTGCCTCTGTTCTCTGCTCCCGCCTGTCCTCCCGTCCTCTGCATTTCCGTGACATGCAGCCCTCTGAGGACATCTCCACTTTACCCATAGTGAGCAGCTGTGAAGAACTTACAGGAAGGAGAAAGGGGCAGGGGACATTAGAGGAGATAAAAAGTTTGTGTTCCACCTACAGGGACTCAGGATTGCTGGAAGGCCTGTGTTCCGGGAGTGCTTGCTTTGTACATCCGGAATGCGTTGCAAGCCTGTCCTACTCGGGCCCATTGGTGGTGTCCTATTGGAACACATTGATGCCCTCTGCTAACCGTTACGGGGTGAATCCCTGCGAGTGCAGGCTGGCAGCCACAGATTCCCCTGGGCTTGTATTTGTTCGGACTTATTCCAAAGAAGGAGAGGAAACACGCAGCACAGACTTGTCTGATTTGAAAGCTGAAAACCTGTCTGTGCCTGTTTCCGCGCTCCTCCTTACTCTAGCCTTTCCCAGGCATCTGAACTGAATAGTGAGATAGACTGAATGGTGAGACTTAAGTCCTGCAGCATGGAAACCCAGCTCACACCATGCCCTGCACTGAGGTTTTGTGGGTCTGCATTCTATTATGATTCATTAAGGCGCATGGAAAAGATACATTGGTAACCATGTGTGACAGCCCCCATCTTCAAAGCCAGCCAAGGACTGAAAATTTGAGAGTCAGAAATTAAAGGAGGGGGGTGAGATTTATAGTTAGTGAGTTCAGTTGCTTTTTTCCTCCTTGGACTGTTGCCCAGCTTATTAGGAGTTATTTAGTGAAACAAAGTGTAGTGGTAGCTTGGAGAAATTATGGATACTTTCCAGCAGCCCAAAAAAAAAAAAAAAAAAAAAAAAAAAAAAGAAAACAAAAATAACCCCAGAAGCTTAGGAGTCTGTAAGCCTTCTCCCTTGGTTGCAGTTAGGAAGCAGTTGACAGTATAATAGGCTTTTGGAAGTGGGTGCAATGGTTTGTGTGTTCTGTTTGATGTTGCAAATACCAGGCCCTCAGGGAGATCTGCAAAGAGGATGTTCTGTTCTTAAAGAAAGGAAAAGATTAACCTGAAACGTGAACTGAAAAATTTCTGAGTTCTCCAGGACTTAGGTGCTACCAAGGAGTGATCTCATTTACTTGTGTGGAAACGGTTGGCAAGCTGCCTCCTACAGATGAGCAGAGGGCTGGGCAAATATTTTTTAATGATTTTGATTAATGAAAGGCGGTCACCAGTAAATTTGAGAGGATTAGACCACAGATTGACGGTGTGTGTGTGTGTGTGTGTGTGTGTGTGTGTGTGTTTATGTTTTATGTGGTTAAGGCTTTCTTTGTAGACATGTGCATACTCATGCACATAAAAGTCTTATAACCATGTGTACTTCCTGGAGCCTCTGTAACAATGCTTTTCTTCACATTTAGAGATAATGCTCCATAATGCTCATTGGGAGAGGACATGGCACTTCTTATTTTGGGGATCTCTTTAGGAGTGGTAATGAATGGGCTTTAAGCTAGTTATGCCATTCACGAAAATATGCATTAATTTAACAAACATTTATCGAGTACCTACGATATGTCAGATGCAATGGTGAAAAAAAGACATAGTTTCAGCTCTACTGTAGTTTATAAGCTGCAGTAGAGACAGAGTAAAATAAATCATTTATACCTACAGTTTTTACATTGGCTTTTTACTCAATACCAATGTATCAAGCAAGTCCATCTGCTCCAAACTAAGATAGGTTCTTGAAGGAAAAGCGCCTTGCCTAATTTCTGTTGGTCAGGGGTTGGCCGTTTGAAGCAGTGAAGTGGCTGTTGCTTCTGGGATTGAGCAAAGCCGGCCGACCCACATCGCTCCCGGTAGTAATTCAGCAGCTGTTCTAAGGCCGGGCAAGCGCGTTCCAGCAGCACGCTCTGCTCTGCACGTGCAGAACACGTGTGTTTCCTGAAGAGATGGTTGTATCTCCATGAGTCTGACGTCAAGAGCTGGCCTGTGTCTCCCTGTCTGTGAACCTGGTGACTACTCAGCCTCTCCAAACAGTGTCACATCTGCAAAACGAAAATAATTGTGAAAATTCTTTGTAAAGGACGATATTCATAGGAGTTTGTTTTGTTTTCATTGTTACATCTGGAGAATTTCTAGAGAGAATAATGTTTCTTGAGGCCAACTATGTTCCATTCCCTTAAAACAAAAGAAAATCAGAAGGATGGCAGTTTTCAAGTTCATGTTCAAACTTGAGATTATCATACCTTTTCCTTTAAGAGTGTTGCAGAAGCATTACAATGTAGCCTTGAAATTAGGGTAGAAATGTAGTTTTTCTAAGGCAGAATAACTGGTGTCCACATGTAGGAGTCATCGTTGGAATGTGACCTGTGGCAGCACTGACAGGAAGCTTCGCGGTCATGCAGCCTCTTTTTGTGTCTTCCGTTTCTTTTATTTGTTGCCCCCAGAGAGAGATGGACTGAAAAGAATCACAACGCATGCATTCTCGATGATAGGGTTCTGACACCTCGGCCAAGAGCTTCATGCGCTGCAGCAGTGAGCCAGGTCCTGTGATTAAAGAAAGAATCAGAAGTAGGAAGCCGCACAAGAACAGTCGTTATTTACACTGGGTGCTGCTCATCACCCGGTTGTGTTTTCTGGGGGGAAACCAACAGGGAGGAGGCGAGAGCTCAGTGTGCACCTGCAGTGCGGTGCATGTGCATGAGCTCGGGGCCTCTTGCAGCCTTCTCTTTAAGGCCTTACAGAGATCTTTCTGTCCTTGGAAGCGGCAACTTTTTCCTGAGAGTCTAGCCATCCATTAAATTGAGAGAGCACGTGCATGCCTTTTGATATCTTCACTTTGCATGTGAGTGTGTGCGCACACGGACGTGTACAACAGAAAGGGCATCCCAAAGCAAGCCGGGCCTCGGGGCACCTTCACTGCCTCCACACTGTCAGAGGTGGAGTTTGGAGAGCATTTCTATTCTCCTTCCTGTGTCCGTGATCTCTAATACCGAGGACATCTGTGCAGTTAACAAGTGGTGTAGCTTAGAACCTGTTTGGGTATTGACTCCTGTCTGTGTTCCCGACACTGGCCGCCGTATTCCTCGCTTACAGTAGGCACTTGATCATAAGTGGGAAATTCGCATAAGATGTGCCTTTGCTTCGTGCCTTCCTCCCAGCCCCATCTTCTGGTTAATTTGGGTCGAAATGGCTTGATGGTGACCAGGAGCTAAATTTCATGTTAATCCAGGGTCAGGCCTGGCCCACACATCTGAGGCGCAGCTTCTGTCACCATGCACGCTGCGTATGGTCGTCAGGCTGCTCCCTTGTCGGGTAAAATACAGCAGTCTAGAAAGCGTCACTCTCCAGTGGGCAGAGCTAGTGGTGAGTCCGGACAGAACAGACCACACCACACCACAGCTGCCTTCATGTATTTGCTGATGGCACTCTGGCTAAGGCGGCACCCTAACCAGCACGTAGAATCAGCATGCTATCTCCAAAGCACGTCACGTCATTTAAATCATCAGGGCTTCAACTAAGGTGAGCTCCCATTAAAAAAAAGAAAAAGAAAAAGAAAAAGAAATCTTTGCAATGATTGGTAAGGGCCCTGTATAATTTAAGGTATTCTTTGGAGTTTATAAATAGGGCCTCATAAAAAGTGTGAATATAAGGGAACTGTGACTTTAAGTCATTAGAAGCCCAGTGGTTTGATAAAATAACAGGAAACAGACAATTTATTATGAGCAGTCTCAGTAGCTCTGGATTATCTATAAAACTTTTACAGCCTTCCCCAAGTGGCAAGAAGCCATAAAACTTGCCTGAATGAGGGACTTGTTAATTTACTTGTTAAAGCAAATTAAAAATTTATAAGTGCTTTTAGGTAAATGAGATCTTCTCTCATTGGTGCCCTTGCGGGGCCCTGGAGCCCTAGGAGGGGAGAGTGGCTGTGCTCAGACACCACTGCAGAACAATCAGAGCTATTAAATTGTTCCAGTTTATTACAGCAGCCATGCAGCTGTTGCGGGCGCTGGCTTTGGGGTATCAGTGGTTGACAGCCGGGAATTTCACTACGCTTTCTGTCGCGCTCAAAGGAAAAAAAAAAAAAAGAAAGGGATGATTTCTTTTACCTTTGCAATTCCCGGTAGTTGGTGTTATAGACCACGTCTTTTATTTTGCCTGAATCTCATGAACCCAGAGGTTTTCAACTACATTTTGCTGTTTCCAGATGTGTTTTTCTTTAATTCCACAGGTTGTTGGTACATGTAAATTCCTAACCATCACCATGACTTTTAGCCATTTTAGCCCACGGACAAAAAAAAGCCCAAGTCATAGAGTGTTTCTGTAACCTCAACATTTCTTTGAAAAAAACAACACAAAAAAAATATCTTGTTTCCTTTCCTTTATCTAGCCTGAAAATTAGGAGAAGGAGATCAGAAAGGGAATTTGGTACGTGTTCATGTGTATTCAACCCCAAAAATTCTGTATTCCACTCCAACAATTGTGTGTAATCAATATTTTTTTGTGAAATCCAAAGTTTAAAGGTATTGGTGTATTCTCCTTTAGATGAAAAAAAAATCAACTTAGGTTAAAATTCTTGGATCTAAACACCTTCCTTTACTTTTTTCTGATTTCCTTGATGGATTTCTTCCCGAGGGACAGGAACATGTGGAGGAGCAGGTTCTGAGCCGTGACTGGCTGGTGGGGGTCCTCCGTCCTTGCCTCTTGGACCTGCTTCATAACTGGCGGTGTTCTCCCTGCCCCAGTGACTGCGGAAGATTCTGGGAAATACGAAGGAGCTAATTCTTTCACACAGACAGAAATTTTGATTTAGGAAGACTTTTTGAATTTGTAGGGCAGAAGAATACATTCTATCTCAATGACAGACCCTACTTAACATTAAATAAAAAGGATGGATAAATCACAATTATATTTAAATTTCAAAGATCTCTTTAGCAAGTCAGGTTCTGCAAACACTTTCTTCTGGTAATATTTCCAGTCACTGCAATGGAAAGGTACATTTCATTAGTTTTAAGAACAGAAATGATGAAAAGGCGACATTGGCACAAGTATTTGTTCTTCTGCAGTATCACCCTTCAGTTACTTATGTATATATCCCTATCTCTGATTTGGATTTCATCCGAAACTGTGTTTGAAAAGCGTATTGTTGGCAAGGAAAGTGTCACAGAAAAGTGAGGATTGGAGGAAAAGTGATAAAAGTGATAAATAAAAATATATTTAAATAGTATTCCGGGGTTTTAGAAGGCATCAGCTTGTGAACAAGGAGATTCCTTGAGGTTAAAATTTGCTTCATCAGGGACTCTTCTGGTGACTGTCTTGATTATTTTAGAACTCTCCCTGTACAAAGCCACCGCGTGCTTTGTGTACCTCTCACGGAACTTCACTGAACTTGAATCTTAATGTATTTTGGAGTCTCTCATCTTCATAGAGAGCCTCAGCAAAAATGCTTGGTTATGTCTATCTTTGCACAAATTATCTCTGCACTCCAGGATATTTTCTGGTTTTGGTCTTCCGTCCTTATGGATGGAACTGTGAGGGGACATAAGTAGATCTCTTACTGTATTACCCCATAGACCTGAACACAGAGCCTGTGAAAACAGAGAGCTATAATGGCTGAACAAAAATGCTTCTGTTCAAGGGGACCAATGCCAATTGCATGTATAGAAAAAGTTGATGCATGTTAACATTTTTGAATAGAAAAAGCAAATGGCATTGGGCCACAGCTGCTGAGGAACTAGAGTTGATGAGGAGATCCAGAGAGGATGGTGTTACAATAGGGCGGTAAAGTGGTGTGGACAGCTGTAATGATAAACCTTTCACAGAAAAATAGTAGTGCTCACATAGTTGTTTATAACAGAGTGCATGTTAGAAATTTAGTGTATCTGCTCACTCGTTAGTAATATTGATATATGTTGTGTAACGGTTGCTTAATTGCTAATTTTCCTATGCTAATTGATGTTTTTCTATAAAACTAAATTCTTTAGCTCTTTACATTTATTGAATACCATCTGGCTTACGAATTTTCATAAGAACTGCCAAAAAAAAGGTACAGACCCCTCCTCCAATCTTTCTCCTAAATAGGTAGTGAATGTGTATCCATGATGACTTTTCGATGTGTCTTTAGGGATTTTTAAATTTTTTTTTTCTGTAGGAATAAAATGTCATTCCACTAAAAATATTTCCTTTCGCTCCCAACTTGAATTTTCTTCCCATGTCACCACTAGTTATTGCTGTGGTAATATATCCTCTTATTTTTTTGTAAAGATATTCTGCATATTATTGCTCTGGGTAATTGTTGAGTATATACTACATTTAATATACTATGTTTTTCCTGATTACTCGGAAAAATCCCAAACTCATTTTGTATTTTTAAAAATAGGTTTATGTATTTATTTACTCATAGCATTTTGGTTTAAAGTTTAAAGACATCATTAAACTTTTGTTGTACGATAACAAAGAGGTTTGAAGTGGGTGCCCCATACAATCTTTTTACTTTGCAATGATTAATATTTTTGGGGATTTCCTTTTACAACTAACTGCCATTTCTTTGGCATCTCTGTGTAGTTTTGGTGGTATTATAGTTTCTGTTTGCTTATACAGAGGGTGCCAAAAAGTGTGTATGCATTTTAAGAGAGGAAAAAACTGTATAAAAATTGTAATACTCGATATATACCGATAACAAAAGGTGAACACAAGTCATATGTATACATTTTTTTGGCACCCCTGTCTGTACATGTACATTGTCTTAGTCCATTTGAGCTATAACAAAATACCACAGACTTGGGTGGCTTATAAACAACAGAAATTTATTTTTCACAGTTCTGGAGCCTGGGAAGTCCAAGATCAAGACTCAAGTAGATTCTGTATTTGTGGAGGGCTTGCTTCGTGGTTCACAGATGGCCTCCTCTTCCCCTTACCTCACACTGTGAAAGGCGTGAAGGAGCTCTGTGGGGTGTCTTCTCTAAGGGCACAGACCACTCAGTAAGAGCCCCACCCTCATGGCCTCATCTCCCAAAGTCCCCACCTCCTCCTATCATCACATTGGAAGTTAGATTCCAACATCTGGATTTGAGAGGGGTGCAAGCATTCAGTCTATAGCATGCATACGAAGGTCTGACAAGTTTGTGAACTCATTCTAGAACAAGTGCTACACACCTCCTTGCTGAATATCACTACGGTCACCTTCGAAGTACTCCCCTTGGGAAGCTACGCACTGATACCAGTGCCTAATCCACCCTTCAAAGCAATTTTGGAAATCTTGCTGGAATAGCCTTCAGAACTGTCGTCATATTACCCTTGATGTCCTGAATGTCATCAAAATGTCTTCCTTTCAATATTTTCTTTATCTTCGAGTAAAGAAAGAAGTCATTGGGGGCCAGATCAGGTGAGTAGGGAGGGTGTTCCAATACAGTTATTTGTTTATTTGCTAAAAACTCCCTCACAGACAGTGCCCTGTGAGCTGGTGCATTGTCGTGATGCAAGAGCCATGAATTGTTGGCGAAAAGTTCAGGTCGTCTAACTTTTTCATGCAGCCTTTTCAGCACTTCCAAATAGTCACCTTGGTTAGCTGTTTGTCCAGTTGGTACAAATTCATAATGAATAATCCCTCTGATATCAAGAAAGGTTAGCAACATGGTTGCCACAAGTTTGCGAACTTAATTGTCAGATATTGTATACATATATGTATTATAGACTTAAGTACTAGAATTTAGCAGTGCTTTATTGGTAAGTAAGCTGCTGTGTATGTTTTTCTATGTTTTTTTTTCCTATAATCATCATATAGTAAATATGAGTAAATAAGAGGAACAGTTAAGTTATAAACGGGAGAAGAATTGCTTGGCACCTATGCATTTTGAATAAGAAATAAAAATAACTATAGTTTATTAGAGTTTTTTTTTTTTACTTCATCATTAAATTAATCTATATTTCTTACTTCAGATAGCTAAAGTAGATGAAATTGTGTTCTAAATTGCTTGTCTGGGCTGAATATGAGCAAAACAAATCTAAACAAAAACCTGTAGTAAAGAGTGTTTCCATGAGTCACTCTATGGAAAAATTTGAGATAGTTTTATAGAATTTAGTTCCTAGGTTAATACATTTAGTATATTAAGGTTCAGTCACATTAGATTATATATTAATTATTCGTAATTGAGAGATGTTTATAAAAATAACCAAGATATGTGATGGTATTTACCTATTTTTCTCCATTACAAAGGTCATTATTTATAGCTAATTTGCTAATTGCTTAACCCCAAATATTGGGTCACTGAATCCCAAAATGTTATAATTGTCACTTACCTAGAGGAGCAGACACACTGTGTGCTACCCACGGATGGTAACGATTTCTGGAGGACAGCAGAGTACTGTGGAGAAACAGACCTGGGATGAAGGCTGCTGGGAATCCCAGGTCCACCTCTTCACACCTGTTTAACCTTGAATTAACATGACCTCCATTTCCCTACCTTAAACTGGTGATAATCATGTGTGCCTCACAGGTTGTGTGACAAGAACCTTAGTGCAGCCAATTCTAGTCACCGCTGTGAGGCCCTTGAGCGAGTGTTCAGCTGGGAACCGGGACAGGGGTATTCCAACCCTCTGCAGGGCTCCCGGTGGGTCGTTCATCTGTGGATTTTAGTTTCTGTGTCTGTAAAGGGGACACATTACAATTAACTTTGCTTATGTCAAAGATTTACAGGATGATTCAATTAGATAAATTCTGTATGATTACTGGAAAATTATAGAACAGCAAACATGTACAGCATTGTGCTCATCCTACAAATGAAAGCAGCTGTATGGGACCCGGCCGTCCTGCCGTAACCTGCCCGATCGCAGACTGTGATACGTCCAGCTGTACCTCAGTGTTCCTGGGATTGTCATCTCTGCGTGTTGCTAAAATGGTAGTAGCTGCAGTCGAGGGTATTTTGGGCAATTTGAGTCAAAAGTTAGATGCATTACTAAACAAAAACACCGTTTTTGTAACACCTCCGTGAGAGTTCCTATTGTGCACCAAAGGTGTAATGTGACATGAGTTTTGAGGGGAACCACCTAATTAGATAATTGGATCTATTCTTAAATTGTGAATGTGTGCACATCAAAGCCATCATAAGAATAAATTTAAGTCTGATAGTGTACGTGGCTTCAGTATACATCGGTGAAGTATCCTGCTGATTGCTGATTGAAAACAGTTGTTAATTCTCTACTTCACTAAATTCAGAGTGGAAAAACTTTCCTTAATAAAGAACAGATTGGGGAGATGCAAGACCTTACTGTGTGGGAATTAATGGCAGATGCATATACTGGTAGTTAAAATGTTTCATTAGATGTTAATGTCTTGCTGTGTTTTTAATTGTTCAGGAATTAGCCTCCGGAATATTAAAACCATCTGTTTGTTATCATGATGAAACAGAATTCTTAAATAGTTATTAATTTGTGTTTCTTATCTTTTTTTTTAGGGATCATCTGTAAAACTTTGATCTGTTTGGAGTTTAGGGAATTTGGAATGTGGAAGTGAAAAATAATTTTAAAACACACCAATGTCCCAAATAACTCTAGTTTTTTTTCCCTTCCTTCGGTGCATATTTTATACTCTTTTTCACTTTTTTTTTTTTAAAGTAGGATGACTTGACTCTTTTTTTTTTGAGATCTGATGAGAATGATCGTAGAGATGGTTTAATACTTGATTTACACCGTAAGGCCACACTTACAACGGGGTGATTATTTTACATTCGAGAGCAAGATAAAATTTAGATATTGGGAGTGACGACGGGACGCTAACACCTGAAATTCTAACTCTGTGTGACATGTCGGGTGGTCGGTCAGGCTGCCAGTGGCTGCGTTCTGCCTCAGCTGCTTTCCCCTTCTGCGACTTTGCTCAAATCATTTTGTCGTTCAACTTTGGTTTCTCCACCTGTAAATTAGGAAATGCAATTTAACTTACAAAGCTTTTGTGCTTCTTAGATGCAATGTGAAGAGTGCTTATTTGTATTGTATACTAAGCCTATTAATTGCTGTCTTTCTTGGTAACATGGAGTCAGTGGGGTATTTGGGGTGTGACAGAGAAGGTCTGTTAGCACTACAGCTGTGTGAGCCAGGAGCAAACGCTTCATTCACTGGTCTTTGCCCTGTCAGACATTGGGTGTGTTTAAATCCTTACCCTCAAAATGAACATCTCAACTGGTGTTAGTTCTAGTTAATTGCCCGATATGTAGATTCTACAATGGAGAGAACGAATTTACCTTTGCATGGGATCCCCATTTATGTCTCCAAGAAGCCTGCTAGTATTTGTCTTCTCATCTCTCAGTTTAGTTAGGAAAAATTGTCAAGTTCCTTTTTTATTAATTTATGCAAATCAGCTTAAAATCATGTCAAGGATTGGAAACTATGTATTTGAATCTTTCTGTATCTTGGAGAAATGCCATGTGTTTCGGCCCAAGAATTTTTGATAGTTGGGAAGTGTATGGTTTCTGTGTAAGCTTTCTTTACCTTACCTGCCCCTCATTCAAAATTGGATTATCCCACTCACTATGTCTATTTTGCCCAGGGTAAAAATGGGAAAGGCTTCATAACTTTGAAACTTCTGGAGCCAAGTGAAAAATTGCCTGCTTTGTGGTAGTGGAGTCTGTTGTGAAGCCTGGGTTTCTGGTTCAGGATCCCCAGAGGCCAGGCAAATGATACAAGTAAGTGATGTAGGAACCTCATTGCATGGTGCTGAGTTCACCCCGTATAAGTACAGAATTAATTCAGCTCATGCTCCTGTTTGCAGTGGAGAGAGCTGGTACCGGAGGCCACACAGGCCATGATCCGCCGTGTGACAGAAACGTACAGTCTCCCCAGAAGTACCTTCTCATTTACAAATTTCCTTGGGAGAATACTTTTACTTGTATAACTAATTGGGTTTCTCCTACAAATGTTGTTGTTAATGAATCCGTGTTTGGTAGCACACATATTTACACATTTCGGCCTTTGTGTGCAGTGTGTTAGAAGACAGTTTTTGCTGGATTGATTAAAAAAAATAATAAAGCACTTGTTAGAAGGTTAAATACATCAGATTTTTAAATGTTTCAGATTATCCAAATCACTTAAAGTGGCAATCTCATCAATAAGCGTATATAATACTAAGAAGTATTAGCTTCTCTTGCTAATGGTTTTTGACCTTTTGCTGAACAAGTACTTTTACAATTCTCAAATGCCAGAGTGAAGTTGTATTAAGCTAACTAATTACATGCCGCTCTTCATTTTGTAGTCCTATACCTGATATCTAAAATAACTATCTGAAACATCCTAAATTACGTGGGATCACTCTTTCAAGAACAAAATTAGTAATAGCCCTTGTCAAAGAATAAGGAATCTAACAGCTGATTTTGTATGACCTCCAAGTTCACAAGTTCACGAGCGTTCATGTGACTTTTCATGGTACCGGTGAGCTTTTGAGCACTCCTTGTTCGCCAGTCCTGGCTTTGATCCAGTCACACTTTGGTAATAGCTCCCACGGCCATTCTGTGGGAGATTTTAAAGACTGCCATCCATGTTGTGCATCTTAACAGTTAATGCATACTGATTAATGAAACAAATATTGATTGAGCATCTAATAAATTCCAGGTATTGTTTTATATTCTGCAGATATAACAGATAAAACTCCAGGTTCTCATGGAGCTTATAATCTGGTTATGGTGTTGTTGAGGGAGCAGGAGTTTGAAGGAGACGGAGAACAAATGAGAGAAGTGGAGTAGATATTGCATTAGAAGGCGTTAAATAGAGGCAGGGTTACGTGTGAAGAGGATGATCAAGGAAATCCTCACTGCGAAGGTGACACTGAAGCACAGATCTGAAGAAGGGAGGGAGTGAGCCTGTGCTTTCTGGGGCTGAACAGAGGGCAGCAAGTGCAAAGGTCCTGAGGAGAGCACGTGCCTGGCTTCTTTGAGGAACAGTATCGAAATCAATAAATTGTGACAGTGAGGAAGGCAGAGAGTAATAGAAAGGAGGTCAGAGAAGTGATATGGCAACAAGACAGAGTGGGCGCTGTCTTGTTAGGCCATTCTAAAGACCTTGATCTTTACTGTGAAGATGGAGAGACTCTGGAAGATTTTGAGAAGAATAAGGGCCTTAATTGACTTCAATTTTCTCGGAGCACTGTGGCTCCTGGGAGAGATACGGGGATGTGTAGAGGGCAAGAGCGCAAGCAGGGAGCCCGGATAGAAAGGCATTGTCATAATGCAGGCAAGACGTGATGGCAGCTTTGAGCCGAGTGTAACTGTGGAGAGGAAGAAGATTTTTGACTACGCAATTGGAAAGGGGAAGATGCTATTAAGAACAATTGGAAATATGGAGAATATTGCTTTAGTCAATTTAGGTTTGAGATGCCTACCAGACATCTAAGTGAAAATGGAAGACGCAACTGGATTTAGAAGGCTGGAATGTTGGGAAGAGATTGGGGGAAACATAAATTCGGCATCATCAGCTCATAGGTAGTATTTAAAAGCATGAAACTGGATGAGGTTATCAGTGGTAGTGACTGTAGAGGGAAGAAAGAGGAGGGCCCTGAGACCCTCACTTTAAGAGGCTGCAGGATGTGGCCGAAGCATCCAGAGACTGACAGGAGTGGCCAGACGTGTCTGAGGAAAGGCAGGAGTGAAGCAAGTGCTTCCCGGATAAGGAAGTGGATCTCTTGGTACTCGTATCGGGGGAGACATGTGACCACTAGGTCTCGCATTTGTAGGCTGTTAATGATTGGCAGGGCTGTGAAACTGGGCAGGGGGCCTTGTGCCCTGGGCCCTGCTCTGGCCGCCGCAAGCCGTGCCCCTTCACCGAACGGAGGAGGTCAGAGGGCCCAGGACATGTGCCCACTTGGAGCTCACTGCTGCTGCTGCACTGCACAGCTGGTTGTCTGGGCTCCAGAATCCCTAGGCCAAATATCCTCGATTTGGCGTTCAGGGTGTGTTTCCTAGTTCCGGCCTCCTGACAGGGATGCACCACCACTGCGCATGTGTCTAAGCCTGAGCTGGGGGCGCTGCCACGGGGGTAAAGTGGGCCCTGTGGGTGCGGCCCACAGGCTGGCGTGTTATCACGTGTGCAAGCGAAGCTTCTCTAGATGTGGACAGATCTGTTTATACAGAGAGTGTCCAAAAAATGTATGCACATTTTAAGAAGGAAAAAGATCTATTAAAATTGTAATACCCAGTATATACGGATAACAAAAGATGAATACAAGCCATGTGTATACATTCTTTGGCCTCCCCTGGTAGATGGTAAGACAGTGACACTAGGCAGGCTGGCTCTTCTGCACTGTCACATTCCCTCAAGAAACTTCAAGGGACACAGAATGCGGAATTAAAAAGTGGCCTTCATTGTCATGATGAACATTCACTTAAACAAGGTCAGAGGTCAAGGCATTTTATTTAACTCTGTATGAGCTTGATTTATAATTTTTAACTATTTAAACACAAGTTTTGGGTTCTCTTGCCCCAAGTTCTGCAAATGTTTTTGATAGCCTGTTGCTGAGTTTGACAGGCACAATTTCATGTATCTGTGGGGACAAAAGCCTCACTGGACCAGGTTAAACAGAGAATGGGAGGGGAACAATGAATAAAATGTTCGCAAGAATATTTTTGTAAAGGGAATGAAAAAAGTGGAAAGGTGGCTAGGATTCTTTGTTTTATCTGGATTCGGGGTCTTCTCTACTAAAATGGGAACAATAATGGCCAGGAAGTTTGTACTCTAAAGGAAAGGATTATATTAGTTTGCTAGGGCTGCCATACAAAATACCAGAGTTGGTGGCTTAAAGAAACAGAAATGAATTTTGTCTCAGTTCTGGAGAATAGAAGTCCAAGTTCAAGGGCTTGGGAGTGTTGGTTTCTCCTGGGAGGCCTCTCTCCTTGCCTGGTAGTTGGCTGCTTTGTCCCTGTGCCTCCAGGTGGCCTTTTCTCTGTGCCTGTGTATTTCTCGTGTCTCAATCTCCTGTTCTTCTGAGGACACTAGTGGGATTAGATTAGGCTCATTTTATTGGGCTCATTTCCACCTGCTTTAAAGTCCCTAAATCCAAGTACAGCCATATTCTAAAGTAATGGAAGTTAGGGTTTTAACATACGAATTTTGGGTGGGCACAATTCAGTGTATAATAGGGATCTCAAATATTCTAGAACATGCATTTGTGGAACCCATCCCATCTATGAAATGTCTGTGGCTTCTCAAAAAAGTTGAATATTGTACTTGCTAAACCAGTTTCTTTCTTTCCTCAGGGAAGTGATAATGTAGCCTAGTATGAAATAGTCACTAGTTGGTGATAAGTTTAGTGATACACAGGTTGCTAAATGCTATGGACTGAATGGTGCCCCCATCTGTCATTCCTAGTTCAGATTCGTATGTATTTGGAGTCAGGAAGTAAATACGATGAAATGAAGTTGTCAGGGTAGGGCCCTATAGTACTGGTGTCCTTTATAGGACCGGACCCCAGAGATCTCGCTCTCTCTCCCCTTCATGTGAGGACACAGAGAGAAGGTGGCATCTCTGGGGGCACAGTTCTCACCAGGCTGATCATGCTGGCACCTTGGTTGCAGACTCCCAGCTCCAGGACTGTGAGGACATTTCTGGTGCTCCAGCCGCCCAAGCCACCTAAGATGTTAGTTAGGGACCTCGTGGGCAGAGATGGACACGTAGCCTTGATGCAAGTTTTGACTGGATTGGAAATGAACTGGTATCAAAACAGTAGCAGGAGGTTTGCTGTCAGAATTCATATCTTAAAATTTTTGATAGCTTGCAACTGAAGTAATTTGTATCATAGCTAATTCTAAAGGTTCATAATCTCTCAATTAAAACGAATAGCCAGTAGGTAAGTGTATGGGTGAAAGAAGAATATAACTTTTCTGGAAGTAAGATTTTTAAAACTTGTTATAGCCAAGTTAAAAAGTATATGAAAATAGAGATAACAGTGTAATAACCACCCCCCTCCACCACATTCATCATCCAACTTCAACAATTAAGACATGGGTACCTTGTTTCTTCTGTATCCCTACCCCAATCCCCCTCCA
This sequence comes from Rhinolophus sinicus, assembly GCF_057876585.1. Taxonomy (NCBI): domain Eukaryota; kingdom Metazoa; phylum Chordata; class Mammalia; order Chiroptera; family Rhinolophidae; genus Rhinolophus; species Rhinolophus sinicus. Next base: position 96,627,791 of record NC_142503.1, read on the forward strand.
CACACCCACACCCACAAACACACACACACACACACACACACACTCACACACACACACACACATGGGAGTAGATTTGTTCTTACATCAGGAGGCTTGTTACCTGGTTTTCTCTCTTTTTAGGGTGTTAGCAGCTACTGATGCTTCATTCTTTGCTTTATTTTCTTTTTCATTGGCGAAAGGTTCTTCAAAGGTCACGAATAAGATATTTGTTGATTTTCTTTTAATATAAGTGTATACTTGTACATTTAAACATGTTTGATATGTTTCAACTCATTGTGTTATTGTGCTACCGATACTCAAATTGTCCCATCTTTGGTTAGTAGTCTTTAAATTTGGTTTCCAATTTCCTCTTGTGTGATGTTTCTCGGATAATAAATATGCCACATTCATCTTACATATTTCCTTCCTCAGACTTCAGTTGGGCTTTTTTCCAAGGTAGAACAGGAAAAACAAAAGGTATAAAACATTTTATGTTTGAGGGTGATGGTTATTTTAAAGAAAGCCAGGCCATGTAAAAAGGTGTTTGAAAACATGTTTTCTTACTGAAAAATATGTTTTGTGTATTTGTCATTTTTGCATATTCATCCTCGCCAACCAAATAGCACTGTTTCAGAATTTCTTTGTAATAATCAAAATCTCGTTATCAGAAGGCTAGAAACTTTACCAAGGCAGTCAGACATTCCTTCCTCAAATTATTTTGCATTGCATGTATGTATTGTGTGTGAATTTCTGAGCCTGTTTGGAAACAGATTTATCTTGTGGTCCAAAATCAAGCCCAAGGAATGCCAAATTCCTCTGTTCATTCAGGCTTTAATCCCATTCTTTAGTATGTCCTCCTCACCCCCGTTGTTTAGGCTTCCTTTTTAGTAGAAAATGAAGAGTCAGGTATGTTATCATGCCTTTTGTCAACAGAATTCAACCTAGAAATAGGATCCAAAATGTAGCTAGAGATCTTAGTTATAGATTAAGTATTGCTTTTTACACTCCCATTCTCTTCCCTTCACATCATTAAGTTGTAAAGAAATAGTATTACAGTAGCCTCTTGGCCAAATCATAGAGAATAGAGTTTTGATTTTGTTGAATAGCTACAGAACAGTAGGTAGTGTACTTGGGTTCTGTGTGTCTTTTGGAAGGATATCAAAGTTGGTCAGATTGTTCTTGATTGTCTTAATAGCTTCTCGCTTATGTTTGAGACTGCAGTTATATTGATCTTGGCTTATTTTCCTCTATTTTATTGATGTTCAGTTTTTTTGCTACTGCTATGAAGTTCACTGAACTCTCTTAAATTTTGAATAATATATGTGATTGGCAAGTAGAATCGCTTCAGTAGTTTCTATTTTTCAAGTTGTAGCAGTGCAGTGCCTTTAGTATTTATTTGGGAACATCACTGGCAAAGATAAATGATACAACAAAAGTCCAGGCGTATCCATGGACCCTATCTTACTTTACATTAATAAAACGTTTTTCAATCTTGAGTAAATTTGGGGGTGATATTAGTTAATAAAATTACATAGATTTCAGGTGTACAATTCTGTAATACATCATTTATATATCACATTGTGTGTTCACCACCCAGAGTCAGTTCTCTTTCCATCACCATGTATTTGACCCCATTTACCCTCATCTACCACCCTCCTCCTTTACCCTCTGGTCACCACTACACTGTTGTCTGTGTCTATGAGTTTTTGTTTCTTTGTTTGTTTGTCTTGTTCCTTTGCTGCTTTCAGTTTTATATCCCACATGTGAGTGAAGTCATATGGGTCTTGACTTTTTCTGTCTGACTTACTTCGCTTAGCATAATAATCTCAAGATCCATCCATATTGTTGCAAATGGCAGTATTTCATCTTATGGCCAAGCAGTATTCCATTGTGTATATATACCACATCTTCTTTATCCAATCGTCTATTGAAGAGCACTTTGGTTGTTTCCGAGTGTTGGCCACCATGAATAATGCTGCAGTGAACGTAGGGATAATAAAACTTGTCTAATTCTATTGGAGTCATTTTATGACACATGGATTAAAAGGCAGTTTCTCCTTTCCTTGTCTTTGGAAACCCACTGTGGGAGGCAGAATCTGACAGTGATCCTCAGGATATTTGCTCCTTTTTACTCCCATGATTAGGTTTTGATTTTCTTTCCTTTTTTTTTTTTTTTAAAGAAAAGATGAAATACTACCACTTGCAACAACATGATTAGATTTTATGTGGCACAGTTGACTTGACCTAATCGGGTGAGTCCTTAGCAGTGACCTGACTCTTTCCGGAGTAAGAGATTAAATTGATGGAATCTTTTCCTTTTTTTTTTTTTTTTTTAATAAACTGCTTTATTGAAATATAAGTTACATGCCATAAAATCTACTCATTGTAAGTGTACAATCTACTCATTTTGGTAAATTTATGGAGTTGTGCAACCATCATCGTACCCCAATTTTAGAACTTTACTATCACCTCAAAAATAATCTCCCTTGTGCGCACTTGCAAATTGGTGGACTCATATTCTTGTGTAAGATTCTATCAGATTTTATTATTAATTTCAAATTATTATATTTCATCAGATGCTTGCAGCTCTTTTAATTATTCCATGTTTCCCTTTTTGTTTTGTTATTATCAGATTTGGGCACAGATTAGCTTTGCATATTTTTTTCTAAATGCTCTAAATCAAATTTTGTTAAATTTTCTTTAAAGTTTTAAACCATTTGATTATGATTTTGACACTACCACCAAAAAATAATGGTTAATACTATAATTTAGAAATGTACCTATTATATTTTATAAATAAATGTGCCTATTATATTTTATAATTATAACATATAAGGTGCCTATTATAATGATCACATTATTATTATCACGTTATATATTATGTTATCACATTATATATTGATATCTCATTTCTATTTTTGGTATTGCTTTTTATCTCTTTATTAGATTTGTAAGAAGTTTCTCTCTTTTATCTTTGTAGGTTTTGCTCTAATTTTACTCTAATTTGTTGTACAATAATTTAATTTCCAATTCAATGTTTAATTTTCATTTTTAGCATCTCCTTGCTGTAATTTTCCCTATAGTTGCTTTTTTGGTCTTATTTATTTTTGGTCTTTTTGATTTCTATAATTAAGCCATTTTTTTCTGTTATTTTCCATTTTATTGCAAATACACGAGTTAGCCTGCACTGATTTTATGGGTCCTGTAAAATTTTTAACTTACATGTTTATAATTTTCATTTTTTAATACAAATAGTGTGTTTGTGATTTTCTCTTTGACTCAATTATAATTGTGGAGAGAATTTTTAAAGATATATTTTTTAAAAGAGTTTTAAAAATCTTTTGGTGATACGGCTACTTAGATTAAAATATAATTAATTTTCATCAGCGAGAAGGCTGCTTAAGTAATTTCTACATTTTGAATCTTAGTTTGATATTCTTTGTGACCTAATCCATCTTCAGTTGGTGGTAACTTCCTATGGATGCTTTAGAAGGTGTGGTTTCTCACCAGTATTTACTACATTTTGCCTAAGTCAGACTGAATTTTTAACCTGTAAGTCCTTTCTATTATTTTGTTTACTTGCTCCCTGATTAGTAGGATGCTAAACTCTCTTACCTTCTGTTGATTCCCTTTATTCTTTATTACTTAGAATATTTTTTACTTTACATATCGTCCTATGAAGGTTTATACCTTATTCCCTTAGTATAAGTACAGAAGTGTAAAGGTAAGATTTCACCTTTTGTCACTACTATAAAGTGACTGTCTTTAATATGACTTCATCTAGCCATTTATTTGTAATACTTTGTCTTTTTTCCTATTTTTTAAATTTAGGAGTCTTTTCAATTAACAAATCATTGGGTATTTATTTTAATCAGTACAAACTGGAGCCCTTGCTTTTTCTAAATAGTGGGAGCTTAATCCATGTATGTTATTATAACCAATACACTTAGTCACATACTTTTGCTTTCTTGCTAGCTCCTTTATTTTGTCTCCATTTCTCTATTGATTATGATTTTTATCCTTTTATGTTTGATAATGATTTGGAATATAAGTATTTTTAATATCTAAATTTTACTAGCGGTTAACTTCAAGATTATCAAGTTCTTGCTTAAAGTTCTTTCTCTAACTGTTGAAGGCAATAATAAGATAACTTCTGATTCTATGGCCCTGGAGAAATTTTGCACAAATTCCTTGCCCTGCCCTAGTTTCCAGAATTTAATTTTTAGCTTTTTGGCACGACTTCTTAGGATACATTAAATATTATTCTACAAAATATTATTCATTATTATTCATACAAAATATTAATTTCTTAAGAAAATGTTTTTTTTTTTTCCTCCTCAACTTTGTAGTTTTATTTGTAGTAGTTATTTCCTGGTAACTCATTTTGATATGTCAGCTTTTTCATTAAGTTCTTTAGTTTGGTTCTGTGTCTCTCATTTGAAATACCTTTTATAGCTAACGAATAGAATAGTACAGATCCCATCCAATCATGAAACTTTTCCATTTGTGGACAGCTATTTTTTGAAAAACAAAAACAAAATCATTTGTACAAGATTAAATACTTGCTGCTTTGATATTAGTGAAGGTGAGTTACAAAATGTCATTGAATGAAAGAAGATTCTGTGCTTATTGAAACATTTGAAACACCTTGCATCAAGTTCATTTAGATCCCTGTCAGAGAACTCAGCAGTCTGAGATAGGATTTATGCTGCTCTGAGGAACTACAGCTGTGGTGGGAGATTACTTCTGGATGCTTTGCTTCGTGGCGCTGCATAATTCATATCAGTCCTCTCGAATTCCAGACACAGATATCTTCTCCGCGTACTTTATTCTTGTATGAATTTTGTTTGAAGGGTTAATGACAACTGCTGAGCAGCTAGCATCTTGTTGGGACTTGCCATAGTCCAGCTGAAAAGGACGGCGGAGCGAACGCTCAGACCTGGGCACACGTGCCCCGAATTCTGCACTTTATTATAGATCAGTAGCAGTGATCAAACCATGGATCGTTATTTTCTTAAATAGCCATTAATAACAGTTAAGTCTGTAATGAGCTCACAGTTTCAGTTTGGAGAATATATTGTTGACAATGAAATCTAATGAAAAACAAAATGGCTTCTTATATTTTATAAAACATGTTTATCTTATTGATGGAATTCCTGTCACTCATGCCAGACAACTAGTGTCCTCTTGTCTGTTTTAATTCTGGTGACTAAAACATATAATATTCTAATGGGAAGGAACTTCTGTAACTAGAGAGTAAATTATAATAATTGTTTAATAAACGAGGTCCTGAGGTATCTATTAGGTTGGTGTTAAAGTAATTGTGGTTTAAAAGCTTAAAAATAATTGCAAAAACCACAATTACTTTTGCATCAGCCTAATACCAGCTGATAGTAAGAAATCTTATTCCATCAGTTAGAGCACAGCTTTCTTATAGCAGAGCTGCCATGAATGCTAGGAGAGATCAATGTAAGCAGATCAATTATTCTCGGGTCCTTAAATGTTTCAGCCAGCACTTGGCCTTTGTGATGTCTCTTGGTTGCAGGTAATAGCTAGGGACTTCAGGTAAAGGATTACAACTTCTGAGTTGGTTATGCTACCCCAAATGATCCATTGGATGTGGCTGAAAGTGCCAGTTTTAAATGTATTCATGGGATTAGGAATGAATACTTCTTTGGCCTGAGATTGTGTGGTTTAGCTTTAGTACTTACTGTAGTCAATCCATTTCTTTGAAATATTGAGCTGTCTGACAGCTTAAAATCCTAAGTTTCCTTTAAACTTGAGCCTGGCTTTGGAGGAAAAAGGTATGTGGGGTGGATTTTATGTAAGGCTCTCTGAAGAACATTCGCTCAAGTGCTTGTGCTGGCAGAGCACAGGGATGGCGAGCGAGCTGCTTCCTCTCAGCCTTTCTTGGGTTTTGCCCTTAGCCTAGATCAACATTTAGTCAGATAATTTACGTCAGGGCCATTGGAGGCTCTCATTGGGCCTTGTTGAACTTATTTCCTTTCATGAAGAAGTGGGGAAAAGGCCCAAATGCGAAATCCAGATTCTGTTAAGCCAGCTGGATATTAGGAAAAGTTTCATGCCTCTGTATCCTTATTACCTCCTGGATGTTCATTTCTCAACTAAGTTGGGGGACTGAGGTTTTAATGAACATCTCTTGATCAAATATCACCTAATAAGAGTTCTTTGTGAAAGCAGTCAGATACCACAAATATGTTAAAAATATATCCCGCAGAGCTGTGAATATACTGCAGACTGATTATTTCCATGTTCAATGTAAACATTGAGCTGGGCACTGAGCATTAAAACGCAGTGAGCAGTAGGCAGTAGGCGTGGGCTGGTCCTGGATCCTGTGCCTGGTTCTGAGCACGTCGTTGGCTCTGTCTGTTGCTTCATCCATACACTGGAGGTAGCTTTACCTGCCTGTACTTAACTCAGCATTCCAGTGGCCTGAGACTTCTGCCATTGCTTATGAATTAGGGCCCACTCCACACACAGATCTTATCATCCATAAAAATGTGTGTAACAGGCTGTTTTAAACTTTAAAATATGTGATAATTATCAAAGGCATTTAATAAAGAGTGATATGCTAGCTAACTATGAGGGCATATGTTAAAACATAAATACAGAAAGAAAGAGCTCTTCAAAGACTAGTGGAGGATATACTGTTATATCTGAGCTTTAATAAAATCTTGACTTGGAAAGCACAGGGAAGGTGAGAGTGAGCATTCCAGACAGAGGAAATCTAGTGTGAAAAGAAGAGGGCAGAAATGGACATGATGTGTTAAGAAATTAAAAGTGATGTTCATTTTAGATTAAATCCCCCTTTATTGTAAGTGTAAAAATGAAAACTTAAGAGAATGACAATATTCTGAACTTGTATTCCATAGTAATAGAAAAGGCTCACATAGCTTGCATCTGAATTAGCTGAGAATTAGCAGGTTTTGCAGTAACTTAGGAGGAAACTAAGTAAGTACTTAAGGGCTCAGGAGGATACAAAATAAAATTAGCATCATTTTGGAGGTTTCCTTCACAGGAGACTTCTGGAGAATGGGATTTTAGAAAAAAGTGGTAAAAGTGGATTTGTAGAAAGGTTGAAAGCAAAAAAGAATGCTCTGTATCGTGGGGATATTTGGATAGCTGATTAGATTGTACGATCAAAGTTGGGGTGTGAGCTGCAGTCTAGAAAGAGGCACATTAAAGTACAGGAATGCCGATGCAGATGTATTGTCCATTCATGTTGCTTCGTCTTCCCCTTGGCCCCAGAGCCACATGGGCAGAAGTTTTGCTACCTGTTACCCTTGCTTGCTCTTTCAGGTTCTCTTGCCCAGAAACATGGGGCTTGTCTTTTGTTTGAGATTTTCCATGTTCTGACTCATGCACCCCTCTGTAATGTTTCTCCCTGTTTCTTCCCCAAAGGAACCCTGTTTCTGGGAAGAGCCTGATCATTTCCACGCAAGTTCTTCTCCCTGCCTTTGCTTTCTGCCTTTCTCCAGAAGTGTCTTCTTTCCTCTCAGCCATATGAGCTCAGTCCACTTTTAAAATCCAAGCAAGCACTTCTCCTCTGAATGTCACTGGCCACTTTGGGTTCTCATGTAGCATGTATTTCCTTGTGTTGTTACACGTGCTTTACTCGCACTGCCTTGCTAGACTGAGAACATTGTAAAGGGGGTCGGTCTTGTAACCTGCATGAATTGCTTGGGGTCTCTGCAGAAGGGGTTGCTGAGGATGTCACAGGTAGACTTATCTTCCATATGTGTGTGACACAGTCTCACACAGACTGACGTTTGCAATTCTGTGTGTTTGCTCATTTTTATGGAAATCAGAGCTGGGTAAATGCGTAGAGACTGCTAAAATGTAAGCTCTATAGGAACCAAGGTTTTTTTTGTTCGTTTTGTTTTGGTTTGGTTATTTTTCGTTTGGCACCGTATCTCCAGTGCTTACTACCAGGCTCAAATGTGGGGCTTAATACCTATTTGTTGAATGAGTGCTGCCTTAATTTACTTAAGCTGCATATCTGGTAGGAGACCTCCAGAATGTTGTCTCATCAAACAGAATCCTAAGTGTCTTCTCAGTGGTTACAGTTTAACGTCTATCATCTCATCCTTTTCTTTCAGGGTAAGAAACCTTGTGTTTTGTTCTGTTTTGTTGTTGTTTCAGAAGAGGACAGAAGAAATATGGTGGGAAGTCATAGTTGGTGTAATTTGACTAGAGCATATTCAGTGTTTTGGGTGTTTTTGTTATCCACAAAAGAAATCACAATGGAACAGAGGAAAAATCTGAGGGAAGATTACTTTCCAAGACTTACGCACCTTTGTTTAACTTCTCACGTGTTTATGAGTATGTGAGACTTGTGCACTCATTTATCCTAGTGGCATTTTATGGTGAATGTTTTGCTTATCCTGCCTTCTGTGTTTCTTTCTATGGCAGCTTGCCTGGCAACTTTCAGAGACTGAGAAAATGTTAAAGATCAGGAACTTAAATGATTCCCTTTTGACCAGGCTTAAAGAACAGGGGCAAAGAAGCAGCTGTGTGAGGAGACCACTGACTTTCCTTGTTTCTCGTGTCTTGCCTGTAGGTCAAGCCAGGACAGAACAGCTGCAGGGACAGCGACAGCGAGAGCGCCAGTGGGGAGTCCAAGGGCTTCCCCAGGAGCAGCTCCCGGGAGAGGCTCAGCGATGTAAGTATTAAATGATCAGAGGAACGCACCAGCCCATGCGTTCCGTGGGGCAGATCTCAGCCTCCAGCACTCCCTGCCTTCACACCTCTTTGCTTATCTGGCTCCCACACGTTACCCTTTCTTGATGTACGCGTGGTTGAGCCTTCTGTTATAGTGTCATTCCATTTTCTAGTTTGCCTGAAAATGTGTTTTCACAAATTATAAGGTAGGTGGGAGTATTTGTCACCTCAGCAAAAACAGATAACAAAGGAAAATGATAATACTTTTAATATCAGTTTTCAATGAAAGAAATAGGCAGCACTACAACTGGGAAAACGACATCCTTCAACTGTGAGCTCTATGTGATTTCTTCACCTATGAGACTGGTAATAATTCCTTGCTGCCAGTTTATTTCTGTTAGAAGGGGTGACTAACCAGTCACTTACTTGGCCAGCAAAGGAATTAAATTTCCTGACTGATTTCTCGGGAAGAGACTTGTGAGAACCTCTTGAGGGATGTGTCAGCTCTCTAGACCTGGCTCTAAGCCCTCTCCAGCCTCCTGTCCGCCAACAGGCCTGACTCACTGTGTCACTTCCGAGAAGCACCTGGCCCCCTCGGGATGCTCTTGCCTTCTTCCCTCACGTGTCATATAACAAGATTCTTGACCTATCTTTGTCCCTGAGAGCAACACTTGGAAATGTTCTTGTAAAACAGATCGAGTAGGGAGAGATTTTTATTATTGATACCAACACAGGAACATCAGCAGATGAAGGAGACAATACTCTTAAGAAAGATGCAGCACTTCAGTGTCTGAGTTTCAAGAAGATGCTGTCAGGGTGTACAATAGGAGTAAAGCCATCCACCTCCTCTTCCTTGGATGCTCTAACGCAGTTGACATTGTCATGCTGTACAGGATGACCCGCTGTGCTACCAGAGGAAAATATTACTCCTTATTTATTTTTGGTCTAAAATAAATTAAACTTCACTGATACCCAATTTAATAAGCAGGGAATAGTTTGTCTATAGAATTTATAAACACACTTATCTTAAGAATGTGCTCAAAACCTTTTTTTACTGAGGGGTTTCCATAAGTATAAAAGGCTGGGGACCATTGCAGTACATGGAGTCATTCCTACAATAATGTCCCACCCGGTTCTCCATCAACAACCGGAGAACACCCGGTTCTCAGGTGGACAACCCGAGACAGTTAGCTTCCTACACCTCTCAGGAAAGTCTGTGAGATCGAGGGTGAGACGTGATCCATGCAACATTGAATTCTTACAAGGATTAAGTGGGATAAACAAAGTATAATTGTTTCTATAGTACTTTTAATGTCTCGTAGATAATTGCCTTTTCTTTTAATATTGCATAATATCAGTTACATATATAAAGAATACTAACTCAGCTTTTGTCTGTGTAAAAGAATATTTCTTTGTGTGTTTATGTTTCATTAATTTTATGATGGAACCATAAATTATAATGCTAAAACTATTGCTATAACACTATTTCTTACTTATGTTGTAATGTTAACAATACTTAATACTTCATTAGCTGTTCTTCTAAGATTTTGTTTTGCCTTTTTTCTTAATATTCAAGTAGGGTTTATATTAGTGATACATTCTTAGGGAAGAGAACTGGTCTAGTGAGGTGGGGGAGAGGGGAGGGGGAGGGGGGAGAGCGAGAGCGAAAGGGGTGGAGAGTGAGAGTTGTTTGGCTTTTTTTTTTTTTTTTTTTTTTTTTGCAGTTCAGTGTTGTAATATTTAATAGGCTATAGGTATTATAGGAAGAATAAAATTCACTTTTCCTAGTACCTACTCTGTGCAATCACTATTCTAAGAATATTACATAAATAATTTCACCTAATTCTTACAGCCATCTTGTAAGATCGGCATTTTACAGTTGAGAAACAGCCTCAACAACACTAATTTGCTTTCAATCGAAAAGCATGGAAGTGATGACAGCAGGATTCAAATCCAAGTCAATTTTCTTTAAATTCTTTGTCCATTACATCTTTCCTTCTACATGCATCCCTTTCTTCCTGCACATCTTTTCATTCCCTTCTTTCCTCCCTTCTCTTTTTCTTCATTCTCAAAACATTTTCCAAGTGTGGCAATTTTGTTAGCTGATTACCATTGATTGTGTTCAAGTTGGTAATGTGCCAGCTAAAAAAAAAAAAAAAAATTCTTTATAGATAAATGTGGCCATATGACATACTCTGGTCAATGATATATCATTGGGGAGGATGAACTCAGATTCTCTGGTGCCTGGCTGTCCTTCCTTCCCCTTCCCTGAAGGAAGACTTGATGTTCAAAGCCAAGCAGCTCTTTTTTTTTTTTTTTTAATTTATTGGGGTGACAATTGTTAGTAAAATTACAGTTTTCAGGTGTACAATTCTGTATTACATCATCTATAAATCCCATGGTGTGTTCACCACCCAGAGTCAGTTCTTCTTCCATCACCATATATTTGATCCCCCTTACCCTCATCTCCCACCCCCCACCCCCCTTACCCTCTGGTAACCACTAAACTATTGTCTGTGTCTATGAGTTTTTGTTTCTCACTTGTTTGTCTTGTTCTTTTGTTGTTTTTGGTTTATATACCACATATCAGTGAAATCACATGGTTCTCTGCTTTTTCTGTCTGACTTATTTCGCTTAGCATTACACTCTCAAGATCCATCCATGTTGTCACAAATGTTCCTATATCATCTTTTCTTACCGCCGAATAGTATTCCATTGTGTATATGTACCACAACTTCTTTATCCATTCATCTATCGAAGAACATTTTGGTTGTTTCCATGTCTTGGCCACCGTAAACAAAGCTGCAATGAACATTGGCGCACAATGTCTTTATGTATAAATGTTTTCAGATTTTTTGGGTAGATACCCAGAAGAGGGATTGCTGGGTCATATGGTAATTCTATTAGTAATTTTTTGAGGAACCTCCATACTGCCTTCCATAATGGCTGCACCAGTCTGCATTCCCACCAACAGTGTATGAGGGTTCCTTTTTCTCCACAGCCTCTCCAACACTTGTTACTATTTGTCTTGTTGATGATAGGCATTCTGACTGGGGTGAGGTGATATCTCATTGTGGCTTTTATTTGCATTTCTCTGAGGATTAGTGATGTTGAGCATTTTGTCATATGTCTATTTGCCATTTGTATGTCCTCTTTGGAGAAATGTCTCGTCAGGTCTTCTGCCCATTTTTCAATTGGGTTGTTTGTTTTTTGTTGTTGAGTTGCATGAGTTCCTTGTATATTTTGGATATTAACCCCTTATCGGAGGCACTTTTTGCAAAAATCTTCTCCCATTCAGTTGGTGGCCTCTTTGTTTTGTCGATGGTTTCTTTTGCTGTGCAGAAGCTTTTAAGTTTCATATAGTCCCATTCGTTTATTTTAGCTTTTACTTCCCTTGCCTTTGGAGTCAAATTCATAAAATGCTCTTTGAACCCAAGGTCCATAAGTTTAGTACCTATGTTTTCTTCTGTGCAGTTCATTGTGTCAGGTCTTATGCTTAAGTCTTTCATCCATTTTGAATTAATTTTGGTACATGGTGACAGATAGCAGTCCAGTTTCATTCTTTTGTACGTGGCTTTCAAATTCTCCCAGCACCATTTATTGAAGAGGCTGTCTTTCCTCCATTGTATGTTTTTAGCTTCTTTGTCAAAAATTATCTGTCCATACTTATGTGGTTTTATTTCTGGGGTCTCAATTCTATTCCATTGTGTCTGTTTTTCTTCCAATACCATGCTGTTTTGATTATTATAACCCTGTAGTACTAGCTAAAGTCAGGGAGTGTGATACCTCCAGTATTTTTCTTTGTTCTTACGATTGCTTTGGCTGTTCGGGGTCTATTCTGGTTACAAACAAATCTGATGATTTTTTGTTCTATTTCTTTAAAATATACCATTGGGATTTTTATAGGGATTGCATTAAATCTGTATATTGCTTTGTGTAATATGGCCATTTTAACTATGTTGATTCTTCCAATCCATAAGCATGGAATGTCTTTCCATCTCTTCGTGTCTTCTTTAATTTCTTTCAAAAATGTCTTATAGTTTTCAGCATATAGGTCCTTCACATCCTTGTTTAAGTTTATTCCCAGGTATTTTATTCTTTTTGCTGCAATTGCAAAAGGAATTGTTTTTTGTGTTTCTTTTTCTGAGATTTCATTGTTAGTATACAGGAATGCAATGGACTTTTGTACGTTGATTTTGTAGCCAGTAACTTTACTGTTGATCATTGATTGTTTCTAAAAGCTTTTTGGTGGAGTCTTTAGGGTTTTCTATATGTAGTATCATGTCATCTGCAAAGAGTGACAATTTAACTTCTTCATGCCCAATTTGGATAACCTTTTATTTCTTTCTCTTGCCTGATTGCTCTGGCTGGACTTTCAACACTATGTTGAAAAGCAGAGGTGATAGGGGACAGCCCTGTCGTGTTCCTGAATGCAGAGCAAAGTGCTTCAGTTTTTCACCGTTAATTATGAGATTACCTGAGGGCTTGTCATATATGGCCTTTATTATGTTAAGGTATTTTCCTTCTATGCCTATTTTATTAAGTGTTTTAATCATAAATGGATGTTGTATCTTGTCAAATGCTTTTTCTGCATCAATTGATATAATCATATGATTTTTGTCCTTTATTTTGATGTATCACGTTGATGGATTTGTGGATGTTGAACCATCCTTGTGCCCTGGGGATGAACCCCACTTGGTCGTGATGAATAATCTTTTTAATGCATTGTTGTATTCGATTTGCTAGAATTTTGTATAGGATTTTGCATGTGCATTCATCAGAGATATTGGTCTGTAGTTTTCTTGTTTTGTGTTCTCCTTACCAGGTTTTGGTATCAGGGTAATGTTGGCCTCATAAAATGAGTTAGGAAGTACTGTCTCTTCTTCAATTTTTTGGAAGAGTTTGAGCAGGATTGGTATTAGATCCTCTTTGAAGGTTTGATAGAATTCACTAGTGAAGCCATCTGGTCCCGGACTTTTGCTTTTGGGAAGGTTTTGGATGACTGATTCAATTTCGTTACTGGTGATTGGTCTGTTTAGCTTTTCCAGTTCTTCATGGTTCAGCCTTGGAAGGCTATGTGTTTCTACGAACTTGTCCATTTCTTCTAGGTTATTGAATTTGGTGGCATATAGTCCTTCATAGTATTCTTGGATAATGCTTTGTATTTCTGTGGTGTCCGTGATAACGTCCCCTTTTTCATTTCTGATTTTGTTAATTAGTGTCTTCTTTCTTTTTTATCTTAATGAGTCTAGCCAAGGGTTTGTCAATTTTGTTAATCTTTTCAAAGAACCAGCTTTTTGTCACATTAATTTTTTCTATTCTCTTTTTGTTCTCTTATTTAATTTAGTTCTGCTCTGTTTTTTTTTTATTTCCTTTCTACTGCTGACCTTGGGTCTCACTTGTTCTTCTTTTTCTAGTTCTTTAAGATGTAACATGAGGTTACTTATTTGGGATTTTTCTTGTTTCTTGAGATAGGCCTGTAATGATATAAATTTCATTCTTAAAACTGCTTTCGCTGCATCCCAAAAATTTTGGTAGGATGTATTTTCATTCTCATTTATTTCTATGTATCTTTTGATCTCTCCTCTAATTTCTTCTTTGACCCAGTCATTCTTTAGAAGTATGTTGTTTAATCTCCATGTATTTGTGTTTTTTCCTGCTTTCTTTTTGCAGTTGATATCCAATTTCAAAGCCTTGTGATCAGAGAATATGCTTGGTATGATTTCAATCTTCTTAAATTTGCTGAGGCTGATTTTATGTCCCAATATATGGTCTATCCTTGAGAATGTTCCATGTACACTAGAAAAGAATGTATAGTCTGATGTTTTTGGATGAAGTACTCTACATATGTCAATTTTGTCCATTTCATCTAATGTGTCACTTTAGGGCTGCTATTTCATTATTTATGTTCTGTTTGGATGATCTATCCATAGCTGTCAATGATGTATTTACATCCCCTAGTATAATTGTGTTTTGGTCAATTTCTCCCTTTAGTTCTGTTAGTAGTTGCTTGGTATATTTCGGTGCTCCCTGATTGGGGGCATAAATATTGATGGCTGTTATGTCTTGTTGTTGTATAGTCCCCTTTACCATTATGAAACGTCCATCTTTGTCTCTTGTTATCTTTTTCACCCTGAAGTCTGTTTCATCTGATATCATTATGGCTACACCTGATTTTCTCTGGGTACCATTTGCTTGGAGTGTCAATTTCCACCCTTTCACTTTGAGTCTGTGCTTGTCCTTGTAGCTGAGATGTGTCTCTTGGAGACAGCATATGGTTGGGTTTAGTTTTTTGATCCAATCTGCTACTCTGTGCCTTTTTATTGGTGAGTTCAGTCCATTTACATTTAGGGTGATTATTGATATGTGAGGATTTCCTGTCATTCTATCTTTAGTTTTCTGGTAAGGCTGTGTCTCCATTGTTTCTTTGCCTTTTTGTTGTTGTCTATTATTTCTGTGTGGTGGTATTCTATGATGCTTACCTCTGTTTCTTCTTTTATTACAGTATATATTTCAGTTCTGGATTTTTTTTTTGAGTGGTTACCCTTAAGTTTATGTAAAAGAAAGTTTGATATTTAGAGTATTCCATTTTTTTCAGCATGCTTACTTTCTCCATTCCCATATTCCGGTTCAGGTCTTTACTCTCCCCCTTTTTATGGTTTGGTTGTCACAAATTGTCCCTGTTGATGGTGGTCGAATAGCCTCCTTTAGTATTTCTTGTAGTGCAGGTCGTGTATTAGAAAATTCCCTCAGCTTCTGTATGTCTGGAAAGGTCTTTATTCCTCCTTTATATCTAAAGGATATCTTTGCTGGATATAGTATTCTTGGCTCATAATTTCTCTCTTTCAATAGTTTGAATATTTGGTTCCACTCCCTCCTGGCTTGTAGAGTTTCTGCTGAAAAATCTGATGATAATCTAATGGGCTTTCTTTTCTAGGGTACCTTCTTCTTTTCCCTGGCTGCCTTGAGGGTTCTTTCTTTATTGTTGATTTTAGACAGCTTCAGTACAATGTGGCTTGGAGAAGGCCTGTTGGGGTTTAGGTAATTAAGTGTTCTATTTGCTTCTTGGATTCGAGGATCCAGTTCTGTCCACAAGTTTGGGAAGTTGTCATCAACAATTTGTTTGAATATATTCTCTGTTCCCTTCTCTCTTTCTTCTCCTGCTGGTATGCCCATTATTCGTATATTGCTCTTTCTGATGGAGTTAGAAAGTTCTTGTAGATTTCTTTCATTTCAAGTCTCAAATCTCTTTCTTCTTCCATCTATGTCATTTCCAGGTTTCTATATTCAATGTCACTGATTCTTTCCTCCATCTGGTCAACTCTACTACCTAAGCTGGCTATTTCATTCTTAATTTCTTTTATTGAGTTCTTAATCTCCAGAAATTCTGTTTGGTTCTTTTTTTAAAATTTCAATCTCTTTCGTAAAATGCTCATGTTGTTCTTTGATTGTTTTTCTGAGTTCATTAAACTGCCTTTCTGTGTTTTCTTGCATTTCGTTTTGGTTTTTCAGAACTGTAATCTTAAATTCTGTGTCATTTAAGTCACATATTTCCATATCTTGAAGTTCCTTTTCTGGAGACTTTTCACTGTCTTTCTGAGCTGTCTTGTTGCCTTGGTTATTCATGGCAATTACTGATTTATTATTTCTCTTCCTAGACATCTACAGAAGTGGGTTCTGCAACAGGTTGATAGGAAGAGGTCTTTCTTTTGTTTTCCAGTACTTGTTGGTAAAATGTTTTATTTTCTCTCTGACGGCAGCCTTTTTTTTCTGTCTTACGCGGTAGTGCTATGTTTTCTCTGCAGTATTCCAGCTTCTCACACAATGGGGGGATATCCTGTGAGATGCGCTTCTCCTCTGTTAATAGTTCCCCTGGGTCACAGGGTGCAGTGTCCGTGTGGGTATGCGGAGAGCTTTTGAAGTTCCAAAGCTCTTCCTGCATCAGATTCAGAGCCCGTATGTTTCAGTAGTTCTATTTACTCCTGCAGGGATCCGCCCAGCTAGATGGGGCCAGGGGCGGGGTGAGGTGTGAGAGGTGGCCCAGAGCAATGGCAGCGACCACCACCACAGCTGGTCCTGCTTCCACAGCTCCCTCCCCTTTGCCGGAACTAGTTGGGCTGCGAATCTGTGTCTGCGGTCCACAGTTCTCAGAACAGCAAATATTCTGTTCTTTTGATCTGACTCTGCTACTGTTCCACTTCTAGCAACGGGCAGGTGGGGGCAGGGTGAGCTCTGGAAGGGTAGGGAGGGTTGGCTAATCTCAGTGCCTAAGGCTTCTGTTGGCTGCTCAGCAGTGAGGGCCCAAACCACCATTTTCAGCCTTCTTCCCTCAGTGTTTTCTCCGAGGTCTCTGCTCTGAGCTTTGGGTTCAGCTGTGTTATTTGCTTCCCCCTCAGCCCTGTGGGCCATAAGTGGAGCCCTAGCAGTCCGAGTTCTTCCCTCTCCTGCAGCTGCGGTAGTTCCGGGATGCAGCGCACTCGGATTACCGAGCTAGGTCTGCGTCCTGCGACCGCGTGGCTCCGTCTTTGCACTTCTTCCTTCCCTCCTCCCCCACTCGCACGTTTCACCCACCTTTATGTGAATTTAGTAGTGGGCCTCTTCGTCTTGCTTGTCTGCTGTGCAGGGAGTCCTTTGTGAAGTTATTGTTGTTCGATTAGTTGTAAATTCCAGGGGAGCTTTACAGAGGCTCACCTCACGCTGCCATTTTTATGAAGCCAAGCCTGGCTTTTACTACAAGGTCTGTTTGGACTGGAAATCATAGCAGGATTAGTTCGTCATCATTTTATCATAGGACGGAGAAGTGAGAGCCTCATAGGTCAGGGGACAAAAGCACAGTCATTGAGATCTTTTGACTGGTTGCTCTTAAGTTACTTTTCATTGGCGCAAAAGATATCCCATGTTTATGGATAGGAAGATTTAATATTAAGATGCCAATACTGCCCAAAGCAATTTTTAGATTCAGTGCAATGCCTGTGAAAATTCCAACAGTGTTTTTGCAGAAATGGAAAAACAGATACTGAGATTCATATGGGATGGCATGAGGCCTCCTGGCAGAAAACACAATGTTGAAAAAGAAGAACAAAGTTAGGAGACTTACACTTCCTAATTTCAAAACTTACTACAAAGCCACAGTAATCAAAACATTGCGGTAATGGTCTGAAGATAGTCAGAGAGAACAGTGGACTAGAATTGAGAGTCCAGAAATAAACCCATACATCTCTGGCCAACTGAGTTTTGACAGGAGTGCCAAGGCCATTCCATTGGGAAAGATTTTCTCTTCAATAGATGATACTGGAACAGATGGATCTCCCCAAGCAAAAGAGTGATGTTGGAGCCCTGTGTCACACCATGTACAAAACTTAACTCAGAATGAATCAGTGACCAAAATGTAAGAACAAAAACCATACAACTCTTAGAAGAAAACACATGGGTAATTCTTTATGACCTTGAATTTGGCAGTGGCTTTCTAGATATGACACCAAAAGCATGAGCAACACAAAGGAAAATAGATAAATTGGACTTCATTGAAATTAAAAACTTTCGTGCATAAAAGGGCATTATTTGCAAATCATGTAACTGATACAGTTTTAATATCTAGCTATATGAAGAACTCCTACAATTCAACAATAACAAACCGATTCAAAAGTGGGCAAAGTACTTGAATAGACATTTGTGCAAAGAAGATATGCATACAGTTGTCCAGGAAGCATATGAAAGATGCTCATCATCATTAGTTGTCAGGGAAATGCAAATGTAAGCCACTATGAAAGAGCACTTTGTAGCTACTGAGATGGCTACATTTTTTTTTTTTTTTTTTAAGGAAATAAGTGTTGGCAAGGATATGGAGAAATTGGAACCTTTGCACATGCTGGTGGGAATGTAAAATGGTGCAGCCATTGTGGAAAATAGCTTAGTACTTCCTCAAAAAACTAAATACAGAAACATCATATCCCTACTTACTCCCCTTAGGTATATACTGAAACACGTTGAAAACAGGTACTCAGATACGTATCCTCCAGTGTTCATTCCAGCATTCAGTAACCAAAAGATGGCAACAACACAAGGGTCCCTCAGCAGCTGAATGGATAAACAAAATACCATATTTCCCCGAAAATGAGACCGGTCTTATATTTTTGTTCCAAAAGATGCATTAGAACATATTTTCAGGGGATGTCTTATTTTTTCACATACAACAATCTACATTTATTCAAGTACAGTCATGTCATCTTCTTCTGGTACATCGTCATAACGTACTAAATGCGTCTGTCTGGCTGATGATCTTCACTGGGGCTTGTTTTAGGGGGAACACAGTATGGCGTGTATGGACAATAGTATATTATTCAGCCATAAAAAGGAATGAAGTTCACATACATGTTACAACACAAATTAACCTTGAAAATATTATGTTAAGTGAAAGAAGCTAGTTGTAAAAAAGACTAATATTTTGTGATTCTACTTATATGAGGTATGTAGATTATGCAAATTCCTAGAGACAGAAAGTAGCAGATATCAGGGACTGTTGTAAGGGGGGTTGCTGGGGGAGTTCCCGCTTGATGGTTACAGAGTTTCTATTTGGGGTGATGAAATAGTTTTACACAAATTGCGACTAATTAATATCACTGAATTGTACACTTAAAAATGTTTAAAATGTCAAACTTTGTTATACTAGTATATGCATTTTACCACAACAGAAATAATGTAAGAAAAAATTCGGCTTCAACAATCCTGCCTGTCTACAAAATACTTCTAGTGCATATTCCTTATTGATTATTGAAATTCATACTTTCTGCGACAAAAAAAAAGATGAAAGAAAAATAGAAACAGCATTTAGTCTAAAGCTAGTTTTCTCTAGTCCTGAATTCTCTGCCTGGTTCCTGAGGTATCCCAAGGTTTTTCCACACCAGCTGGTGGGCATACCAACCCTTCTGTGCCCTGCATGAGCTCTGGGCATCGTTACATGCTCTTTTTCCGTGGTTTCTCCTTTTACCTCGGGTACTGTCCTCCTGCAGACACGCTGATGTGAACGCAGGCGAAGCCTGGAGGTGAACCTTCTTTAGATTTCGTGATTCACTGGGAAGCTCTCACGTGTCCTGGCTCCCTTTGATTATCCACTCCATCTTCTTAACTCGGGGATGAGCAGCATGAGTGAGGCTCACCTTGTTTGCTTCCCTTCTCTCTGAGATCACTGTCCCATACTGCCTGTTGCCCAGTTGCTGAAAACCCTTTCTCATGCAGTTTGTCTGGTTCCTTAGTAGCTTCAGCTTAAGCTACTGAAAGTGGGAGAGTATATTGGGTCCCTGTCAGGCCAGCATGCCCACTGCTGGTTTTTCAGCTGCGGTGAAAGTTCCCAGAAGTCGTCTCATTTTTCATATTTTTAGAAGCTTTGGCAGTTGACACTTACTCTAAAGTGCAGTTACGTAAGATACAACGTTATTCCAGCTTTGGTTTTTTTTTTTTTTTTTTTTTTTAATTGGACATGCAAAAGAATAAGAATAAAGAATTCCAGTAGAGCTGGAGGATTTGGCTCATGGGTAAAGCTTATAAGCCAAATGTGCTTGGCTTTTCTAAATTACATATCCCAAGCCATACTGCCAGGAGAGAGTATTTGTCTATACGGAATTTCAGATCGGCCACCTCAAAGATACATAGTAACTTATTTAGATTAGTCATGAAGGGAAAAGTGAAGGGGAATAATTGAATATATCAATGTTCACGATGAGTTCGTTACTCAAGAGGGAATGTACTGCTTCTGACTTAAACAGAATTTTTCAACTGAGGAAGTCACAACTAAGGGGCTAAAGTTAGAATCTTAATAAACAAAACTTTAAATTATGAATTGATCATGGCCGTTCATTACAAACACAGCAATTTTTAATAGCAGTTTAGCTATTTATTACCTGTGTGACGTTGAGCAAAGAACTTGGTTTTCTAAGCTGCAGTTGATCTGTGAAACGGCTATACCGACCTTGTAGGTCTCCTTTACAGATTGCCCGGTACTAGTGTCTGAATCACATAGCACAGTTCTTGGTGCTTAAAACACATCCTCTGCTCAAAAATACTCATCCTCTTCCTTTTTGCATCAGATTTACAACTTACGTTAGGAACCTTCTTATCCTTTTGACTTAAATTCCCTTGTAACTATCAACTTGACAAGCAATACCTGCTATCTGAATCATGATAAACAGGAATCTTCCTCACGAACAAAATCCTCACTATCCCATGTCTCCTTACCTATTTTTCTCAGGCCTGAAGTGTCCCTCTTCTTTCCCTGTCCCAGTGTTGGATCCCAGAGCTAGGAGTCTCAAAGTCAAGCTCGTTCCTTCCTCTGTCGTAATTATCCCATCCACTTCGTTCCTCTCCTTCACCCACTCACAGTATTTCTGACGAGGTGTTTGGGTCTGACTTTGCTCTCCTGACACTAATGATGTTTCCGATGCCCTCACCATGCCTTACACAGGTAACACCCAGTGAGTGCATCTGCCCACTGTCCTTTCTTTTGCACTGTGCTCTCCAGTGCTTCCAGAGTTGTTTTCCTAGGAGTCAGAACTGACACTTGAACTTCTGTGGTTAAGATCTTTTGGTCAGAGTCCACACTCCTGAGGGTTATGTGCAGAGCCCTCCAGGAAGTATGACGCTGCTTCTGCACATGCTCCATTCCTCTGCCTCCCCCCGCCACCCAGGAACTGAACCACCTTTGTTTTCTTAAATGATGTGCGCTTTCAGATCTTCCTACCTTTATTTCTTTTATTTCCTCTTTTCTTTGTCCTTTCCTTCTGCCAGCCCCAGTGGGATGCCCTATAACAAACCCTTCCCAACACCCTATGGAAGTAAACTCCTAATGCTTTATTCAGATTAGTATGTGGATATGACTCTAGTTTTTCTCTGAAAGAATTTTGGGCCCGGTTTTTAGTTATGAGAAGGCAGAAATATGTTTTAACACTTTCTAAGTGCTCAAGACTTTGAAGGAATTGAAACATTTCAGAAAATAGTGAAAAGGGATTGAATTCTAATAAGTCCTATGCTAAACGGTTCTGTAATCTTACTGTTCTATAATCCATTTAATAGGACCACAGTTGATGTATTTCTTCTGCTCTTTCTGAGATACCGCTTCTCCTACCCCAAATACTCCAGGATTGGGGGGTTATTTATCTATCCCACCATGCCATCTTCAATCGGTCCACGTCCTCCCTTCTCTCCACCCGCCCCCCAAACCTCGATTGAGGTTTCACTCTGTGCCAGGTTTACTGGCTACTGTGAAGGGAGAACAGACCCAGACCACACCGTCCATGAACGTCTCTGTTCTTCGAAGAAAACCTAGTCCAGCCCTGAAGGACTCTTGGTGTTCCGTTTCTCCTCCGAGTCTGTGATAAGGAGGTGAGGTGTTGTATTAGTTCCCTGGACTGCTGTAGTGAGTGACCACAAAGGGAATGGTGTAAAACAACTGCAGTCGATTTTCTCCTAGTTTGCAAGGCCAGCAGGAGTCCACCATGAAGGTGTCAGCAGGACCACGCTCCTCGGAAGCCTCCAGAGAGGCATCCTTCCTTTCCTGTTATAGCTTCTGGTGGCTTCTGGCCATCCTTGCGTTCCTTGGTTTCCCACTGATTTAGCCCAGCGTCTGCCTTTGTCTCCACAGGGCCGTCCACCCTATTTGTAGCTCTGTGTGTCCTCCCCTTCTTATAGGGCAGTGATCATCGGAGTTAGGACCCACCCCGATCCAGTAGGCTCCCAACTTAAGGACGCTGTTTCTAAACAAGGTCATTATATCACTCAGGGTTCTCAAGAGAAACAGTGCATAGAACGTGCAGGTGTGTACAGTAAGGAAGCCTGACAAGTCTCAGGATAGGGGAAGGAAGCAGGAGACCCAGGAGAGGTGGTGCTTAGCCGCCATCCTAGTCCAAAGGCATGAGAACCCGCAGAGCTGAGGGTGTGATTCCAGCCACATACTGGAAGGCTCGACACCCAGAGAGAGTCGATGGTTCAGTTTGAGTCTGAAAGCAGGAAAAACTGTTGTCCGAGCTTGAAGGCCATCAGCCAGAGGAATTTCCTCTTATACTGAGGGTGATCATATTTGTTTTATAAAACTGATTGGATGAGGCCCAGCCACGTGGGGCTGGGAGCAGTGTGCTTTATTCAGTGTATGGGTTGAAATGTTAAACTCATCCAAAATCCTCCTCACAGTAACACCAACACAATGTGGGACCGAGTGCCTGGGGCCCATGGCCCAGGCACACTGAAGCCCGGTCAGGTTAGCCTTCAGCCACATTCTGAGGCTCCTGGTGGATGTGAGCTTTAGAGAGACACTGTTCATCCCACTGTAAGTTATTATTTTAAAAGCCTGTGTCTGGAAGATGTTAAAGCAACGTTGTTATAATTTTTACTTTAAACTGTTTGCTTTTCCTTTTATATGAAGAACTGCAGATAACAATGAGAGCAAGAACGAAATCAGTGAAATAAGCCAAGGAGCTGTTGAGTGTGGATGAGAGCTAGTGACAGCTAGAAGTGGGTTATAACAGAGGTTGGGAAATTGAAGTAGAAAGTGACCATATCCATCATGCCTGATGCTCTTTTCAAGTTGTTACCCTCCACCCATTTTTACTTGAATTCTCCTAGGAGCTCATTTCCCCATTCAGATATAGTGTTTTGCGTCTTTATCAGCTGTTAGGAATCTTATTTCCAAGGCACATGTCTTAAGATTTCATGTTCTTTTAATTGTCATTGTTTCCTAAAATGCTATGGAAAATCCATAAATGAGCTTGTTTTGTGAACTTTGCAAGACCTATACTTGGCTGTGATGCCTCTGCGTCTTACTCCCAAGAGAGAACAGCATTAGTGGAGGTGGGTAGACAGGGATGTCAGCCACAATTGGTGATGTGGAACAATTTTAAATATCCTATTTAAATTAGCCCTGGGTTCAGAACATACGTCTCATCTAGGCGTGGAGCTCACATCCGTTTCCTGCTCAGGGAGCGGAGATGGTCCTCTTGGTCTCCCTGTGTACATCTCTAATGAATGGAGCACATCTAGTTTAGATGGATAATCAATTTTGAAATCCCTTGTTGTAGGTAAGCTGTTAACACAGAAATGTTAACTTCACGAGTTTAATGAGTAGCTTTAGTGATAGCTTAGTGACAGAGACAGAAAGCAAGTCAGGTGGGGGGCAGCGAGGAAGAGTGGCATGAGGGTTTAATGAATATCCACTTGCAGACTTGAATGTCAGTAGCATCATTCTCCCTCCTGGAAAATGTCTTTCAGCTGCGCATCTATTACTGTACCCGCAGCCCATGGTAGCTGGGAGAATGAGGCAGTGTGTTTGTAAGAAAGCTCTCCTTTGCAACATAATGAGATCGAGGTGGGTAATTTGCAGCAATTGCTAGAGCAGTGGTCAAATCTGCAAAAAACACAGCAGAATGAAAAGAACATGTTAAACAGGAGATGCCTTATAATGAGCCCGGAAATCATGTCTCATGCAGCCAGCTGGCTGGCACTTTTTCATACCCTTGTCTCCTCATGCAAACTGCTACACATTTTCTCCTACTCTGTTTTCTCTATACCTCTCGTTTCTACCTAGTACATGAAAATATGAATGAATTGGCAACTCTGCTACTTGAAGAAATAAGAACGAAGCCTTTTTCTTTATTCAGGGGAGGTATTTACTTAAACATGGGTGTGTGGTATTATTTCAAATGCTTTTGTTCCATTTTTAAAACATATCCTGTTACAAACGTCTTCTTTTCAAGCCTCAGTTTGACTCATAGTCTTTTCTGGATTCTATGGCCACTTTAGGTATATAGTTTGGCCAGAGTTTGCCTTCTCTCTTTAAGCCAGAAAAATGGAAGACCCCTCCTCTCATTAAAAATAGACTGGAGAAATACAAAAAGTTGAAATCAACTTTATTTCATCAAATGGTTCAGTGGTCAGGACACCCCCAACCTGTCTGTTTCCCTAGGCCTCTACTTTTTGCTGTCTGTCTCTTTTTCTATAACATGAGAAAGCAGTACCAATCCCTAAATGCTGACCTATAAATGAATAACCTAACACATTTCTAACAATAACTAGCTATTTCTAAACATCTATTCCATTTTTGTATCATAATCTGTTGTTGCCCATGGTTTGGGGTATTCATGGAATTTCTGACTTGGAAAAATGTTACTGTTACCCAATATTTGCAGCTGTATTTCAATACAGACTTAGATGAGGCATACATGAGCGAGACTCTTCTGGGCCTTTGTGTTGTGAGCTGTCAGTGCAACTGACTCCTGGGCTGTTACTGGTCTCAGACTTGTTCCCTGTCTAATGGTGGAGACCCTGTTGGCAACTGGGAATGGTGACCTACTGAACTCAAGGCCACCGCCAGAGTCCTGGAAACGTAGAACTGGACAAGGAGAATCTCTTTGTTTCAGAGATGTTGTTTCTGTTCAAATTTTTTAGCTATGATTGAAGGCAGCTGGCAGTTGGCTGAGAAAAAATATGGTGGAGAGAGGGGTAAGGGGTGGAAACATCAATGCCATGGAGGTTTGGCAAAGTAGATTAGAAGAATTTTTCGACAAAGTTTTCAGCCAGGTCCAGAAATCAGAACTTAATGTCACAAACCTCTGCCTATTGAAAAAAGAGTAAGTGAGCAGAGTGGGTTAGAAAATGTGGGTAGTCTGACTCAGGTTCTGTACGCTTCCTGGCAAATGCTGACACTGCAATGGAACTCTAATGTCCATGAGGAACTAGTGTTTGTGTTCTTCATGTGTCTCTGTATGTGCTGGTGTGGGGGGTGTTAGAAGGCAGGGTCCTTAACTGCTTTGTTGCATTATGTTAATTCCTCGGCAGTGCAATCAAATTCATGTCGTAATTAAAGCTGTCAGTTGGAAGGCAAGCCAATCGCCACGAAAACACAGCATAACAAATGAAGTGAAATGATTTTGCGTGTAGCTATACAATGCTTCGCCAGGCATGAAATTAAATAAGTAATTTGATGTTGACATCAGAAATTGAAATGATACCCACTGTTCCCTCATTCAGTCAGACCTGCATAAACAATAGCCAGAACAAATATGCACAACAAAGCTCTCTTCTCCACCCAGCTCCCTGAGTAATGTACAATATATATGCAAAATGAGTTTAACAGAGCTTTCGGAGACCTGAAGGATGTAATTTCCTTTGATATGCACAATAAGATGATATGTATGTGGGGGTGGGGAAGTGCATTTGGAGGGGTACTTCTGCTTCTGGGATGAAATACATTTGCAGGAAGGGGGAAAAAACCTGAAATAAACAAATTCCACGTTTTCTCTGAGTAATTCATCCTAAAACGATTTTCCCTCCCAGGCATGACCCCAGGCTGGGGGAGACCTGCTCGGGTTTTGCTTTCCTCTGTGGGTGCTGAGAGCACGTGATGTGTCACGTGACTAAACGCCGCGTGAAAGCCGTCTCCATGACTACTGTGGATCTCCCTACACACCATTTATGGGATCAGGAATGCAGCAGGATTTTTTAAAACCAGGTCCAGTGTGCGAGATCACACATCTGCGGGCCTTTTACTCCCCTGAGCTGGTCTGAAACATTGAGGCGAAGGAAGTTTCGCTTTGGGAGCTGCGTTTAGGAGTGGCCGGGACCATACTACCCTTGTTTGATGTGAATGCTGTGTACTTACAGCACTGCATTTCCTTCTCAGAAACAGTTAAAATCAAGAAGAATCACACCCACTGCATTTTTTGAGATTCTGAATTCACCTAAGCCATTTTCCTCTGTACAGTCCATTCCTTCCTTTACATACACATACACTGAACAAATGCTGATTACATGCATCCTGGGCAAGCTTCTGTGCTGAGCTCTGAGGAAGCAAGGCTGGGTGCACCAGGTGGCCCCTGGCCCCTGCAGTTTGCAGAGCAGGGCCTGGCGTGAGGGTAGAGAGCTGGATGCCAACTGAGTCACTGACATCAGAGCAGAAGTCAGGCCAGTCCAGTAAGGGCGACCGACCCCGCTCCTCAGAGGGGGCCTTGCTTGTGGGGGGCACTGAGCGGAGACCTGCAGGCTGCCTCAGCGTTTGCATTGTTTGTTGCAAGCTTATCTGGGGCCTCTGTTCTTCCCAAAGAGGAAGCTCAAAGAATTTGTAATGAGATGTATTAGGAAAAAAAGCAACAAACATACATACAACAAAGACTCACAGGCAAATTTAAAACACAGCCAAGTTCTGTTTTCACCTTCTTCACCAAGAAGTGGTGCACTGTAGACCTTACAGAAGTACCGTTTTTAGCCTCCGTGTGTCAGAACCGGGAAGCCCTGGTTGATAATTCCTGGGACTTGAAACATTGACTAAAACGCTGCTTTTCCCTGCTTCCCTTTACCCACACATTCTTTGCATTTTAGTCTACTAATTATGTTTACAAAATGTCTCATTTTTGAAAAGCACTCTGTGTGTACTAACTGGTGCCTTTAGGGAATAAACTGGCAAGTAGGTCATACATTGGAAAAGTCATCCAAACCCACTGGGCTTTTTCTTTTCAAGTCAGCCTGAGCTTTTTCCTCTTGCCTGCCCCTTTGCGGCCGCACAGCCAAGGAGCTCGGGACCAGGCCATTGAATGTCAGCAAGTTAGGGAGGCAGGCTGACGTGTGTCTGTTTAGTCTCAGTGCAGGGTGAAATGCCATCATTAATTCATTACCCAGCTGCCTGTCAAATAAATTGGCAATTACGTCCACCGCAGAGGCTCGGAATTCAGTAAATAGCACGTTAGCATCTCTGAGTTGTTGAGAGATGTAAAGGGGAAAATTAAGCAATACGGTGTTTGTATCAGGAGCAGATGACAAGGGGCAGCATACACTGGTGATGTGATGTAGTGATGAAAAGCTTGCAAAGGGCTGGTAATGAGCTGTGTGGATTGGAACGTGTTAAAAACCATCGCTGATTTTCCACTTTGTCTTTATGCTTTATTGCAGAGTTCAGCTCCTTCCAGCTTGGGAACAGGCTACTTCGTAAGTTTATCTCAACTTCCACATGTGTGCCTTGCTTCTCTAATGTATGCTCATTAGGACGTGAAAACACCTAAGAGGTCCCCTCTCAGGCCTAAAGAACAGGCTGATATCCATCCTCTTATTAAGAATTGTTTCATTTTTAAAATAAATAACTTGCTGGGCCCAAGGGACCCTCAGTGAGCCTGAGACATCTTTCTGGTTCCCTTAGTGAGCCTGAGACGCGTTACCTGGCAGCAGAAGGGGGCACAGGGATGCCTGATTGGCTCCTGCCACCTTTCCTACATAACAGTGAGAAGTGTCATGTGGAGGATGGATCTCGTATTATTCTTTGAGGTGTTTATTCACTTTTAAAATCTCTTGAAGAACTTTCCCACATATACAATGAATCACTTTTTTTTTTTTAAATTTTGATGAGAGGTGAAGTTTTAATGGATGTTTTCCCTCACAGTCTGGGTAGGTGGGCTTTATATTTCCTTTCAGCATCATTAAACTCATTTTAGCAAATATAGATGTATTATTTTATTTCTAGACTTTCCTCTGTCCTATGGAAGGGATGGGGATGGTGAACATATCTTAGGGATTATCACAGTATTTCTCATAGAAAGACAGTCACTTCATTTCTTTTATTTATAGCTATTTACCCTTTTAGGATTCAATAATCCTTTTTAAGATGTAGAATTACAACTAGGCTTTCCTTACACACGGGCTAACACAGTGTATAGAACTTTGTTGTGGTATTTAGAGGAATCTGATTTGTGTTCAGAAAGATGAACACTGATACACTAATGCCCGCTCAGCATTTTCTAGGAAATTATGAAATCATGAAAATAAAATAAAGCAGAAAATAATTACTGATTCAGTTTAGTCGCCTGTAAATTGTTCTCTAATATGCTAATTACTCCGATTTTCTTTGCCCACACATTTCTTTCCATACATTTACATTAAATAGATGAAAACCAGCATCATTTCTGTCGGAGCCTGCCGACGAGACGAACGGTTCCTGAAGTGGGGAGTGAGGATTGAGAAAAAAATAGACAAGAGACAAAGATGGGATCGGGAGGGCGAGCAGTTCTAATTAGACTGCTGCGCCTACTTTATTTTTCAGCTTTCTTTTATACACACAGAAACAAGAAGGTTACATAAAGCGGCTGAGGCAGCAAGTACAGATTAGTTATGTTTTCTCAAAGTTTGGCCCTGACTGTTCTTAGACCTTCAGATATTTTCCCATTCCCAGGGTAGCAGGTGTCTGTTTGTTCTTTATGCTTATCGGAGTTCCCCTTAGTGATCCTCCCAAACTCTGCTTGAAGTTACATTTTCTTAACCCTTAATGCTCCGGCTCCCTACATATCCCCCTTTTTTATTTTATTTTATTTTTTTTTTTGAGATCGTGTCTGGCTTAGGTAGTCAGTACAGACATTCTCACTTACCCGTCATTGGATATCGATCATCAAAGCGATCGACTCCTGTCTTAGGTTGTAAAAACGCTTACTGATCATTACCCGTCATTGGCTACCGATCTCCTTTGGGGTTAGACAGGGGCAGTGGCTTTTGGTTTATTAGCCATGTGGAGCCTTATTTTGTGAATTTCTCCATAAATATCCGTGACTATCCCCATCACAGCTTTTGTGATGCAGGGGAGGAAACACAGTATCAGGAGGATCACAACAAGTGGAATTACAAGGGGGGCCATAAATTGAAGCATTGAAGAGTATGATGGAAATACATTGTGAAAGCTAGAGACAAGTTTGTTGAGCGTCTCATCTATATCTGTAGTTAAAGGAGAGGTCTCTTGTAGTGTCAAGACCTCTTTATGAAACTGGATAAGATCAAGAGTAACATTTTTTCTTACACGGTCTGTGAGACTCATACCCCATAGCAGAAAAATGTTTATTTCAATCACCCTTTGTCTGTTAACAGCCGAAGCATAAAGTCCCATGATGTCTTACCTTCTCAGTCAAGTCGCTCATATTGTAACAGTTTTGTTGAGATAAGTGGAGAGAACTGATCTTTATTGCCCTCATGACTTCTCTCACAATCAGGTGAGAGAGGAAAGCCAGAGACAGCAATGGCTTTTGCCAGGCAGGGGGAAGGGGAGGAAAGGCTCCTTTTTGGATCATCTAAGGCAGCTCATTGGGGGTCCCCACTCGGTTCCGCCTGGCTTAGGTTGTATCTCCCATGAGATATCTTACCCGTCTTTGGCTGCAAACCATCTTTTGGGGACCAGACAGAGAGACATAAGGTGTAAACACAAGGATGGAACAGAGTCCCAGAAAGGCACAGTCTTACAGACTCTTCTTTCCTTAAGGAAAGACATGGGGGGACAGTCGGCTAGGCTGTTGTGTGACTACATCTCCCCCTTTTTTGTTTTTGAAGCATGAGAAACACAGAACGTGCAGTTGTTTCATTTACAGCCCGTTGGAGGGCTATTTGTCCACATCTGAGGACTATGTAAAACAAACAGAACAATAAACAGAATAGCAATATCTCCAGCAAACCCTCTACCCAAAGTCTTTATCCATTTAACAGGGTCTGAAGTGGAAAGTCTTTTTGCAGCTGCGGAAAGTGAGAGCTTTTCCACACCCTAGGGGTGTGGATGGGTATCTATAGATGTCTCCTCTTCTGTGGGCTGTCGCTCATGGTATGGTTTAACACCGACCAGGAATTCACAAAGGTTTTTCTTCCGGACCTGGAGAAATACAAGCAAAGCCTCTTCCCCGTGTTATCTCGCGGGGAGAAGTAGGATCAGCTTCCCCACGTAATATTTTAAACAAAGGTTGTAATTCACCGGTTGTCAACCGCAACTGAGGTCTAATCCAATTAATGTCTCCCAGTAGCTTTTGGAAATCATTTGACGTTTTTAAACTATCTCGCCGGATTTGTATTTTTTGAGGCACAATGGCCTGAGGCATTAAACAATATCCCAGATAAGAGTAAGGAGGCACTTGTTGAACTTTTTCTGGGGCTATAACTAGCCCATAATTGTGGAGCTTTTTTTGTAAATGAGCAAAAGCAGCAAGCAACTTTGGTTTACAAGAGTGGGCAAGAAGTATGTCATCCATGTAGTGGATGATGTAAATATCTGGGAATGCCCTTTGGGTAGGTTCTATAGCAGCTGATACAAATTTTTGACATAATGTAGGGCTACTAGCCATTCTCTGAGGTAGCACTAGCCAATGATATCTCTTAAAAGGTATTTGTAAATTAACAGAAGGAACACTGAAAGCAAATCTAGGGCAGTCATCAGGATTTAAAGGTATAGTATAAAAACAATCTTTTTAGTCCAAAACTATTTTATATGTGTTTTTTGGTATGGCTGCAGGACAGGGCAAGCCTGTCTGTAAGGCTCCCATTAATTTTATGGTTTTATTAACTTTTTGTAAATCTTGTCATAATCTCTATCTACCAGATTTTTTCTTAATAACAAAAATGGGAGAATTCCAGGGAGAATTGGAGGAAGCAATGTGTCCCTTTTTAAGTTGCTCCTGTACTAGCAGCTTGGCGGCTTGAATCTTTTTCTGTTGATTGGGGCCTCGGGCAGTGGATCTAGCCCTGCAACTACACTTGGAGGAGAGCTTCATTGTAACCTAGGCTTCTATTCTGATTGAGATTCTAATAAAGGCCCAGTCTGTCGAGCCTGAACTAACTGCATTTGAACAGAGAGGGAAGTGAGTGCAGCTTGTAATCTTTGCACCTCTGCTTCCAAGGGGGATCCAGTTTGGGTT
Organism: Rhinolophus sinicus; assembly: GCF_057876585.1. Lineage (NCBI taxonomy): Eukaryota > Metazoa > Chordata > Mammalia > Chiroptera > Rhinolophidae > Rhinolophus > Rhinolophus sinicus. The sequence goes on from NC_142503.1 coordinate 96,659,134, forward strand.
GGTCATTTTTAGAGTATCTGATTCCTTTATGTCTAGGATCGATCACATCCCTAACCAAATTCCATAAGGAAAAAGTGTCTACTGGTACTTCAGAGGGTCCATGAGCATCATAATATCCCTGCAAATGCTCTCTCACCTTTTCCCAAGTTTCTAAGTTTAAAGTCCCTTCTTCTGGGAACCAGGGACATATTTGTATTACAAACTCTAAGAATCGAAGCAACTGTGCTTCACTGGTTTTAATTCCTCTAGTTTTTAGCATGCTCCTTAATATGTGGGTAAACAGCCTTTTACTGTTCCCCTGTCCCATTTTATTTTACTCCCGACAATGGTATCTCACCGCTTTCACCAACCTTATTCGACGCGTCTCGTTTGCAAGCGGTGTCCTTCACTGATTCCCCAGTATTCAGGTCCCTGTTCGGGCGCCACTTGTCGGAGCCTGCCGACGAGACGAACGGTTCCTGAAGTGGGGAGTGAGGATTGAGAAAAAAATAGACAAGAGACAAAGATGGGATCGGGAGGGCGAGCAGTTCTAATTAGACTGCTGCGCCTACTTTATTTTTCAGCTTTCTTTTATACACACAGAAACAAGAAGGTTACATAAAGCGGCTGAGGCAGCAAGTACAGATTAGTTATGTTTTCTCAAAGTTTGGCCCTGACTGTTCTTAGACCTTCAGATATTTTCCCATTCCCAGGGTAGCAGGTGTCTGTTTGTTCTTTATGCTTATCGGAGTTCCCCTTAGTGATCCTCCCAAACTCTGCTTGAAGTTACATTTTCTTAACCCTTAATGCTCCGGCTCCCTACAATTTCATTGAATAATAAGCCTTTTTCAAGCTTGGCAGAAGTGATATTTTGTAAGTGTTGTTTTTTTTTTTTTTTTTTTGGTCTTAATCTGTGATAGGAGAAAAGGGATAAAGATTTTTTTGGTACCTACCTAATAGAGCCAGCACACTTATCCTTGCTCTTTATTATGGCTGAATATTCATGCTTGCAGAGACAAACAGGATGCTTCAGCAGTGGAAATAACAGAAGCAATCCCATCTGCCATCTCTTCACACCCGGCTGGATGTGGGTTGAGATGCTCCAAGTAAAGTCTGGAGCCTGCCAATTTCTGTTCTCTTTCCAAAAGCTACATTCTCCCTCTGTGCTTTCTTGAGCAGAACAAGGCCAAAGCCAGTAACTTAGCCCTTGACCACTTCTAGACTGAACATTCTCTATGTTTCAAATGTCAGTTTGATCACCCTGAACGAAGAAAGTCATCTCTAGAAACATTGAGATTTTTATTATACTTTTGGTCACTTTTTTCGTAATTCTAGAAATGTTTATTTTTATTCTCTAACAATATGTCATTATGAGTAAAGAATCTGCAATTATGAATCTGAAATAATTCTCACACACAGTGTTGGATGAGTATAAAATTTTTTCCTTATTTTGGTAAAATTATTCTTAGTATTATTTTGCTTACATAAGAACATCTGTAATATTAACTCACATGGAGAAGATATATACCAGATGTATATTCAGCTTTCAACTGTGGCAAAAATGTTCTACTTAGAATGTGTTTCCAGTAATGGGATCATTATGTTATCAACGTGCAAAATCTATTGATATGATTGCCAAGTCCTCATCAAGAAGTGTCTTCTGGTTTGGTTTTCATTCCATCACTGTCACATATAATACTTAATTTCAGGTTCTGACTTCAACATTAGTGAGTTTCACACTTGTAAGTGGAAGTAGTATATTCATAACTTATAGTATTTTCATGGTAACATGTTATGTGCACTGTGCTTTATGATGTGTGATGTTATCATAATCTTATGTCTGTAATGAAGGCTCAGCGTCAGGTAAGTAGAATGGTGATATTTTTACTCTATCCTTAATCCTCTTCAGCGCCTCTCTGAAGTGTGGACGGAGGCAAATCACCTGCAGTCAATGAGGTATTAACACAATTGAACCGTAATGTGAATTCATGTTTAGGAAAACTGAAGGTATCACCTATTGGTTTAACAACGTGGAACTGTTTTCTTAAACACTCTTCAAATATTGCTTGGACTTCAGAATCTTGCATTTAGATTTTTATGCTTCTATGGAGTTTTTAGTAAACTAAGGTAAAATGCTGATTATCGTGTGTGTTAGTAAAATAGACACCCGCCCACGTATATGCATGTACACGTGTGTACACACACACACACACACACACACACACACACACACACACCCTTATCCACATTCAGTATATTCTACTTTCAGTTCTTTTCATTCATCAGTAGTGGTAAGTTAAAGGCTTTGAAGAAGAATCCTTTGTTTTTGATCTAGTTGTATTTGTTTGTATCTCCTTGGGTTTGTGTTCCAAAGATGTCTGCTTAGGTCTGTCACTTTTCCAACCATTTATAAGCTGAAGATTTGAGAAATGAGAACAGCAGCTAAAAATGAGTATTTACATAAGCATATTGCAAAGAATGCTTAAAGTAGGCAAAATAGAGAAGGATTGGAACAAACTTTTCACATTTTGGGGAGCTTTTGAATGATGTGGGTGTTATATACACAGAGACACAGACACATATATATTCATTACATAATCATGCCCAGCTCATATTCTAAATATAATTGGAAGTATAGACTACTTGGAATCTATTTGCTTTTCTTTTCTTTCTTTCTTTCTTTTTTTTTTTTTTTTTTGCAAGAGGAGCAAAACGTGTTGGAGTGTGTAAGGTTTTTCATTTTTTTTAATGGTAATGCAGTAAACTTGTTTTCATTTCAATTTTAATGTTTATGGCTATATTCTCTTCTCATACATGTATTTGAAGTTTATTATGCATAGTGGATAATCAGCTTAGACACAGAATGATCTGAAGACCAGTGATCTGTCCTTTGGCACGGTATCGAATACCTCTCCTGTTTCATCGTGTGTACCTACCTAATAGAGTTGTGAATATTAAATGAGTTACGATATTTAATGTACACAGAACAACACTCAATAATAGCAACTAATAAATGTTGTCTTCTGTTATTCCCACTGTAGTGTGTGATGGAAAAAATTCATTCTCATTAAATGGCTTGTAATGCTGTGATAATAGAGAATAAGTACCAGAAATTAATGACACAAAAATAAGTTTTGTAATTTGTCACTGTAGGATAGGAATATTTTATTTTCACTGCAATCTTCTTGTAGCTTTCTGAGGAGCCTAGGATTTTGTATTTGGGCAGGGTGTACCAATTTACTCTAGATGTAGATATAAAGCAATATGGAATTTATTCTCTGTGGTCTCTGTGCTCATGATAATGTTGGAATGAACTTTTCTGTAGGCTGCATTCTACAGTGAACATTGTAGAACTTTGTCTGTAAAAATTATGTATTTTTTTCCTCCGACTTGAGGCATTTAAAAGCGGCTAATAGCCCAATAGCCCTTAGGGTTGGGCTGGGAGGTTAAGAAAGACCTGTTTGACATGTCCCAGTTCTGTGAGGTTGTGTCACATGTTTGCTGCTCTCTGACACCAAAAGGAAATGTGGGTGCCCTGGGAAGCCTGAACGAAGTAACTGAGGGCAGCAGAGTGAGAAGGCCAGTGAACACGTCTCACGGTTGCCAGTGGTCTGGTGAGTCGGCCCAGGAAAGGCCTGGACTCCTTCTTTACAAGCACTTGACTCCATATGCCAGTAGTTGCGATCTACCGGTGGGGAATGGTGGGTGACTTGTCAGGCTGACCTGCATCCCTGCTCTAAGGCAGAAGCCTTCCTTTATTCAGACGACATGTCCTGCTTGCTGCTCTGGCTGCTTTTCAGGCTTCTTCCAGGTTTGAATTTAAGTGTCTGAGGCCCATAGCTTGGATCCTGCTTTTGTAAACTCCAGTGATCCAGAGATTTTTCTTCATGGTTCTCAGCTAATAATTTTCATCCTCCTCATTTGGATCATACCTAGCAATGTACATGCTTTAAGATTATCAAGGAAACCAACCTACCGTGTTTCCCCAAAAATAAGACCGGGTCTTATATTAAGCCTTGCTCCAAAAGACACATTAGGGCTTATGTTCGGGGGATGTCTTCCTGAGAAATCCTGCTAGGGCTTCTTTTCCGGTTAGGTCTTGTTTTTCAGGGAAACATGGCACTTCCACTGAGTGTCTAAAATGGCCGCAGTACATGCTAACGGGAATCGTGCGGTGGCACATGTCTCCAAGGCGGTTTGTGCCGCTGAAGTACTTCAGAGGTTGCGTGGGTGGTGCTGAGCCCAGTACTGGCCGGCGGCTGTCCAGCTAGTTGCAGGGTCCTAAAGCACTTCAGTTCCTTGTCATGGTCTAAGGTTTCGAGTCTAGACCCTTGAAATATCTCCGGTTTTTCTTTGCCGTAATTTGTATAATTCTCAAAACTGATTTGTGGTATCTTATATAACCATAGTTGCTTCTTTTTAAAATCTTTAAGTGGATTTTACTGTTAGGTGAAAGTGGAATGAGTTTTTTTCAAAAGATCACACTTTTTTAGCACAGTTGTTTATTTGATGGACTAGGCTTTTCTTTAAACAGACACTTCTGACTTTTTGTCTTTCAATGAGTATCAAAAGGCAAAAAAATACCTTCTCTGTCAGGTACTATTCTAGGTGATGGGCCACCCGTGCCCCCCCCCCACCCTCAAGGAATGTAGTGTTCCCTAAACCCCATCCTTTTCCTTCCTTTGTGATATTTTTAAACATTTTGGACACATTGTATTTAAATAAGAGGAATTGGGCTCTACAGAGAACCTAACATTATTTATAATATTTCTGTGGGTTTTAACTTTAGAAGTTCAGATTCGTCAACGTGGCCTTGGCTGCAGCCCCATCCAAAACAGACGAAAATCTTCCTCCTCCCCACCTGCTAGTACTTGCCGGTGATGCTGAGAGAGGATTCATTCATCAATTGCTGAATTCTTATCTTTAAGATAGATAATGCTGAGTGTTTTTAACATGTCCCTCAAATAAGCCTCTAACATTTATATTTATTAGTAATTAACTCAGAATGAATGCTTAATTAAACGAATTATTGGTCATTATTTACTGACAAGTTTCCATTAAAATGAAAATATTTTTTAAAATCAAAATTCCATTCCTCAGCGATCTCCAGTTTTTATTGGGTGTTTGGATTCATTGGCAAAAGCTGAGTTGGATAACAGCTCACCAGATGGGGAGTCAATTCACTTTAATTCTCAAGGATGTATTAAACATCTCCTCTAAGTTCTTAAGATCATTAAGGTGTAAGCTTGGCCCTCAAGGCCAGGTACATAGTTGAATGTGATACAAGGCAAACTGATCAGTCCTGTGAGAAGTGTAAGTAGAGCACTTGGGACTGTCTTTTAGGGTCAGTTAACTGTAAGAGGCTTCAGTTGTGCAAAATTTGCTGGAGGCTCAAATCTTCAACAGATAAAGAAAAGGCAGAACAGAATTTGAGGCCTAGGGGACAACAAAGATAAGAGCACAGAGAAATAGCATTATAGTGTGGAGATGGTTTGACTGTATCATGTTTCTGGGAAAAAGCCACACTTAGGTTGGTTAATTACGGGGAATGTGGAACAAAGCCAGGGAGGAAGTTGGGTGAGTCCGAAGGAGATGGTTTATGTGTTACAAGTACGTTATTCAGTTAGGATTAGCGCTTAGAAATATGGAGGCTGTGGGCTCTTCTGTCCCATACTTAGCACATTCTGTTGGTCTTAACATTGATGCAGTATAGTGTGTGGGCAATCCCTGAGTGAGCGGACAGGTCACACCATGGAATTCAGAGAGGAACTTTATTTCCAGTTTTCTTTTCTTTCTTTTCCTGATACTGGCTTTAAGGAAGGTTGTCTTCTTGTTAGAGATTTCCAAATTGAAGAAATGTGGAATTAGTTGCTATGAGCTATATAAACTGAGCCATGGGCAGTCAAATCCTGGGCTTTTTTCCGAGTACTCACGTAGCCTTTGATAGATTTAACTGGCCTGGAGTTTTATGGGGGTCATTCAGCATCTTTCAAATCAAAGTACTCACTTCTTCGCTTAACTGCTTTAAAAAATATTTTTCCTGGAATTGTAAATTAGATGCCTCCCAATCCATTGCCTAAGAAACTTATAGCTTGGTGAAACACCAAGAGTATCATTTGAAAAGAGGTTAAAAAACACAACTGGGGCTTGTTAAAAATGAAAAGTGCTATTTTAACTCCAAGTGTCACATTTTCCTGTAGTCAGCTTTAGCAGTACACAAGAGTTATTGGAGGTGTAGATGGTTTGAGACACTTCACTTATCTCCCAGCACTTGACTTCAGAAGCCAAACATTTAAAATGCATTTTGCTCTTGTAAAAATGTTTATCCATTTAAAATACAGTGTTGTTTTAACAAAAGCACCCTGGTGACAAGCATCCTGGTGACAACATATAGCACAGTTAAGAAACTGTCAGGTCCCTTACACATGTACTTGAAAAGACCAGCACAGTTACCAAGGATTGGCATACAAATCACTGTTAACAAACCTTAATTTACTTACTAGGCTAATGAATGATCTCCAATTTTCTTGTAGTAATTATCTTCAGTAATAGTCATGTTAGAGGGATCTGCCTTATACTACACTTAATTTCTGCTCTGAAATCTCTGAAATGTGGTTTGCAGGGTGAAAACAAAACAAAACGTAGGGAGAACAAATTACTCGTCTCTACTGACAACCTCCTGGTAATAAATCCAGATTGTGGCCGTGCTCGAGTAGAGCACTGCCAGAAGTGACAACTGCCTGTCAGGGCTTCTAAACTGGAATGTGCTAGCAGACCTGCAGTGGAGTGATAGAGCCAGACTGTTGTAGTGTTTCCTGTCTCAGTGTGCTGCTGTGTACAGTGGCCTCAGATTTTCAGGCACCATGAAAAATGTAGCAAGGTGTAGCAGCTGTGGTTCCTAGTGTACTCCTAATATTTCACATGTTCATCACATCCCGTGAAATCTTGCCGAGACCAACAAATGGCTATACGTACAGCTGGACTACCGCAGAGTGAAGCTGGGGAGAATCTGGATCATGTAGGCAGCATTACAGAGACCCACCAAGAGCTCATCTAAGCCCACGTGTGTTGTATTTCTCTAATTACTCCCAAGAGTTCTGCATTTCCATTTTAGTTCCTAAAGAGAACATTCACATTTTACCTTTTGCAAGAGGATCCTATGAATAACCCACTTTGTCTTACCTTGGTGAGAAATAGGCTTGACTTGGCTAAAGAAAAGTAGGGCTTTAACCTGTCCAGACAAAATCAGGGAAAGTCAGCATTTCAACTCTAAACACAAAGGAGACAAGAAATTTGGTTCCTTTAGAATTTATTTAAAATATATTTCTAAAATAACTTTGTAGAAAACTAGTTCTGTGATATGAAAACCTGATTTCTCTGAACGACGGAGCATTACTACTAAAACATTCTGAGAAGCAAAGGAAATTGGGGAATCTAACATATTCTTCTAATCAAATATTAAACAGCTGAGCATATGACCAAAATGGAAGCCTTAAGCTGCATTTTGTGCAGAGGCATAATATAGTTACATTATTTTCATATATGTTGCTAAATTGCCAGCTTTCAATCTGCTAATTAAAATAGACCTATATGTGGTGTGATCAAAAAATATGGCGAGTGTTTAAATTAAAAAAAGTTACTTACAGTAGAAGACACATTGCCATTAATCCCCCTCAAAAGACTCCCCTTTGCTTCAAACACATTTATCCCATCATTCTTGCCACTTTTTGAAGCAGTTCTGGAAGTCCTCTTTTGTGAGTGCCTTTAGTTGCACTGTCATGGCTGCCTTGATGACCTGAATCGATTCAAAATGTTACCTTTCATGGTCATTTTGACTTTGGGGAAGAGCCAGAAGTCGCATGGTGAATAAGGTGGATGAGGACAGTAATGTTTTTAATTGACAGAAATTGCTGTACCAGAAGTGATGTGTGACATGGAGCTTTTCCGTTGTGATCAACAAATACGGTGAATGCTGTTGCTGAGTGCCATTCTACGGAAAAGCAGGGATCTTCAATACGGGAAGCAGTGCATCAAACCTTAGTAACTGTGTGACAAGTTTCAACTTGTTTGGTGCAGTTAGTTGGGTGTGAGCTACGGTTGAGAGAAGGTGTGTTTTAAAGTGTGCCATAAATCATCCTCCATCATGATAATGCTCCGTGTCACACATCACTTCTGGTACGTGGCAATTTCTGTCAAGTAAAAACATTACAGCATGTCCTCATCCACCTTATTCACCGGATCTGGCACCTTGCCACTTCTGGCTCTTTCCCAAAGTCAAAGTGATTCAGGACATTGAGGCAGCCACGACAGTACAACTAGACACTCATAAAAGAGGAATTCCAGAACTACTTCAGAAAGTGGCAAGACTGATGGAATAAATGTGTCTATTCCTGAGCTCTAAGTTCTGGTACATTGATCTGTCTGTCTGTTTTCACCAATACCACAGTGTCTTGGTTACTATAGATAAGTAATAAGTATGCCACTTGACACTTATAATGAGTTTGAAGTTGGGTAGTCGTAGTTGATTATTGTTCTTCTCTTTCAACATTGAGTTGGCTATGCTGGGTCTTTTGCCTCTCCATAGAAACTTTAGAATCAGTTTGTCAATAGTCAGAAAATAACTTGCTGGGATTTTGATTGCAATTACATTGAATCTATAGATCAAATTGGAAAATACTGACATCTTGCCAATATTGAATATTCCTATCCATGGACATGGAATATCTTTTCACTTATTTAGTTGTTCTTTAATATCTTTCATCAGAGTTCTGTAGTTATTCCCATATAAATTTTGTACATATTTTGTTAGATTCATAACATATAAATATTTCATTTTTAGGGGTGCTAATGTAAACGATCATATGTTTTGAATTTCAAATTCTACCTTATTTACTAGTATATAGGAAAGTAATTGACTTTTGTATATGAATCTTGTATCCTTCAACCTTGCTTTAATTGTTTATCAGTTCAGGAGGGTTTTTTCCCGATATTCTACATAGGCAATCATGTCATTTACAAACAAAGACAATTTTATTTCTTCCAAATCTGTATACTTTTTATTTCTTTTTCTTATTGCATTAGCTAGGAATTCCAGTACTATGCTGGAAAACAGTGGGGAGAAGGGACAACCTTTTGTTCTTTCTGATCTAACAGGAAATCTTTGAGTTTCTCGCCATTAAGTATGATGTTAGCTGTAGGCTTTTTGTAGATGTTCTTTATTAAGGTTAGGAAGTTCTCCTGTGTTCCCAGTTTGCTGAAACTTTTTATCTTGAGTGGGTATTAGATTTTGTCAAACACTTTTTTCTGTGTCCATTGATATGATCATGTGATTTTGTTTCTTTGGCCTGCTGATGTGATAGACTACATTAATTTATATTTGAATGTTGAATCAACCTTGCTTTCCTGGGATAAATTCTACTTTATCATGATGTATAAATCTTTTTCTACATTATTGGATTTGATTTGCTAATCTTTTATTGAAGAGTTTTCCATCTATGTTTGTGAGAGATATTGATCTGTAGTTTTTTGTTGTTTTTTTCCTTCTAATGTCTTCTACTTATGTATTGTCTGATGTTGAAATTAAGGTAATGTTGGCCTCATAGAATGAGTTAGGTAGTATTTTCTATCTTCTGGAAGAAATTGTAGAGAATTGGTGTAATTTTTTCCTTAAGCATTTGGCAGAATTCACTGGTGAGCCCATCTGAGTTTGGTGTTTTTTCTTTTGGAAGATAATTATTGATACAATTTGTTTAATCGGGCTTCTTCAGATTATCTGTTTCTTCTTGTGTGAGCTATGGCAGATTGTGTCTTTCAAGGAATTGATCTATTTCATCTAGGTATCACATTTGTGGTATATCTTCATATTCCTTTGTTATCCTTGTAATGTCTATGGGATCTGCAGTGATGTCCCTCTTTCATTTCTCATATTAGTAATTTGTGTTTCTCTCTTTTTTCTTGTTTGGCCTAGTTAGAGGCTTATTGATTTTATTGATCTGTTTGAAGAACAGCTTTTGGTTTTATTGAGTTTTCTTTATTGATTTCCTGTTTTCAATGTCATTGATTCCTACTTTAATTTTATGATTTCTTTTCTTGTGCTTACTTAGTATTAAATTGCTCTTTCCCCAACCCCCCCGCCCCATTTTCCTAAGGTGGAAGCATAGATTACTGATTTTAGATCTTTCTTCTTTTCTAATGTATGCTCTCAGTGCTATAAAGTTCCCTCTAAGCACTGCTTTTGCTGCATCAGACAAATTTTGATAAGTTCTATTTTCATTGTTATTTGTTTCAAAATATTTTAAAGTTTCTCTTGAGATTTCTTTCTTGACCCATGTGTTATTTAGAAGGGTACTGATTCCTGGGAAAGTTTTTGCTCTTCAAAACTATCACTTTCAGGGCCCTTATCCCTGGACAAACAGAAGCATTGATTTATAACAAAGTTCTCAAGAGAGTCTGGAGGAGTCAGCTGAACACATGTTCATGGGTTTTAGTTATACATATGCATAATGTAATTTGACAGTAACCTCAGCAGTTGTAATTACCACTTGATTTAATTAAAAGCACACTTGTGTTAGCAGATTTTACTTGCATTCTCCCTTTCCTTACTATAGTATAACTTTTTTAGCACTCATTTAGATATTTATTAAATCTGACCTTTCATTTTACTTGATCATTTTTCTGTCACAGTTACTTTGTCGTAATTATGTATGTGAAGACTTTCATTACTTTCTGGGTAGGGTGCTTTCATTTGGGAAGAGCAGGAAGAAGACTGCATTGGTTCTTGCTAGAAGTACGTTCATGGGTCCAGTTACTCCTCTATTTGAGAAAATTGCCCAGCAAGTTTTATTTATATTAAATTACTTTTTTGGAAATAGAATCTGTGTTTTTTAACCTCTCAATTTCAATGTACACAAAGTTTCTAAAAAAGCAAAAGATAGCTTTTTAAATGTTTTTACCCCAATTCCATTCATTATGCTAATTTTATTACGTTTTAACTTGTTTTACTCTTTTCCAGCATTCAGATATAGGCTCATTCTTGGTTCATTTACCCTTTTGAAGCAATGGAATTATTTATGTATTTTTCCTTTTCTCCTTTTTTCTGCTTTCCTTTCCCCAACCCTATTTGATTCTATAACATGATAAAATTGCAAAACGTGAGCCTGAAAAATAAAGAGTCTCTTTAGGGATTGCTAAATCTGTATTGTATGCTTTTAAGCTCATTTCAGGTCATCGTACTACCAATTAGTTTGATTACAAGCATTTAAGCTGTCACATATAAAGCCTTCTGCTTCTTAGGGTTTCAGTTTCAAGTCATGAAAACGCAGTGCTCTGTGGTTCTCTATATACACAGCTCACTTTTAATATTTTGGAAGAAACCTATGCCTCTTACAAAGATCACCCATGGTTTTCCGAGCCTAGATAAAGCCTGTGTGCAATTTTGGAATAGTGACACAATTCTATTTAAAAATTTAAAAGGGTGGATGTATCCATATATGTAGGAAGGTGCCTGTCAAAACCACCTCTTTATTATTATTTTTGAATGGAGTCTGCATTTGCACATAATGAAGACTTTGGAATATAAACATTATTTATGACTGATAATTTGTCTGTGACAGTGGAATGCTTTCAGAGAACTAAACAAATAAGAGGTTCAAATGTAACAACCCTGAACATAAAGAAATAATCCAAGAGTGTTTGTAGATAGAAATATAAAAGCCTAGGGAATTAAAGTTTTGTAAAGTTGATGAGTTTGTTAAAAGATGGTTTTCAAAGCAAAGGTAAAATTATGACTTTCTACATTATAAAATAATCATGTTTTAAAGGTATTATTTACTAATGATTGAACTTGGCAGATGCTATAATCAATTCAAAGGAGAATACAAAGAACAGGCACAATTATAGCTGAGGAATATTGAAATGAATTTATGGACACAAAACTGGCTTTGAGGGGAAGTCAATTGAACCTCTACCTGACAGGACAGAATTTGTTCGATACAGACAGTAATTATTTTGCATTGTTGTCACGTATCTGCAACTTACAGAGTTGGAAATTACCTCCCATGGAATCAGAAAAACATAATGCTGAAGAGTATGCCGTAGAAAATGCACCGTTTTGCCTTGAAGCACAAAATTTCTCATTTGATCAAAAATAGTCACAAAGAAAGGTAGCTTTCGTTGGATTATTTACATGGGTACAGCAAGAGTGTCAAATTTATATATAAGCCTTTTTAAGTTCACTATTTCGGATGGTTTCAAAAAATCTTATACTGTACTTTTAGAAATCTATACTGTTTGCTCTCTTGAGGCTAGAAAGTCAAACTCAAGAAACTCTGTCTACCACCTCCAATATTTGTATGTTTGTTTGAATTTCTTCCTTCTTAAAGTTCCCCAAAATATCCCAAGGTGGCCTGCCAGGAAGTGATCTTCCTTCCTATTTGTTCTGCTGGACCCTGTTAGCAGGGTACCAGGCTAGTTTTTCTAGGAAGATTTTTTAAGTAATAGCTCTATAAACTCAGCCTTAATTCCTTAAAAGTATCTATTCATATCTGATTAATTTAGCATCACCTCTCAAATACAGTGTTTCAGAAAATGTCTTGGAATTGCTCCAAGTGTATCCTGGTAAACAGGAAGACCAATTCTGATTGAACCTATGCAAATAACTATATAGCCATGAAAAGTAAGAAGACTTACTTTCTGAATTCTGGGGTGGTGGGGAGTCAATGAGAATAAGAATCTTTAAAATATTTCAGTTTATAAAGAAAAATGACTAAATTTTTATACTATAGATAACTTAAGAAAAAAAAGAAATAGCTTCCTTATATATACAGAAAATAGTACATTTAAACAATCAGTTTGTTGTCAGATGTGGGGCAGTGTTGGAGGACTGGGTGAAAAAGAGGAAGGGATTAAGAAGTACAAAATGGTAGTTACAAAAGAGTCATGGGGATGTAAAGTGCTGCATAGGGAATAATGTTAATACTGTAACAACTATGTATAGTGCCAGCTGTGTACTGGACTGATTGGAGGGATCGCTTGGTAAATTATATAAATGTCTAACCACTATGCTGTACACCTGAAAAATTAATTTAAAATTATCTTGAATGTCAAATGTAATTGAAAAATAAATTATCAATGATATTCCAAACAAATCAACCGCTGATGAACCCTCATCAGTTCATTTCGTTCTGTAAAATTCATTCTTGATCCACTGGATCTTGGGTTAATTTCATGAATTCATCCGCTTCTCAACTAAAAAGCATTCTGGATATCCTGACTCAGCCCACCGGTCGGTCTTAACGTTGTTAAAGCAGCGACATCAGGAGTCTGTACACAAGAGCATCTTCTTCGAAGTCTTAGTTATTTGAAGTGCCTGGTATAGTGCTTTACGTGGAGTACGACACAGTCCTTCTTTGTTGAAGTCCAGAGCTCTGGCTTAGCTTATTGCTGAATGCAGAGCTTTCTAGGAATCATCAAAGTAAAACAAAAAGTTATGTGTAAAATGTGGTTAATCAATCACTTATAATTTTTAAAAGTGGAAAATCTTGATGAGAACTTCTATCAAGAATAATATAACCAAAAAGGAAATTTGATTGTCACTGTGGCTTGCCAAAAAAAAAAAAAGTAATAAAAAAAACTTAGACAAAATTATAAGGCAACAAGCTGAACTGAACAGATTTTGGCAAGATCTGAATACATTTCATTGCTTTTCAGACTTAGTTATTACAAACTAATGCAAATCAAATTCACTTTTCAAGTTTTGTCCTCATTATGCTCTTTCACATTCTGGAACAAACTGACACTTTACCTCAGGACTGATCATGGGGTGGGCGGCAGGGGTCCATAAAAAGTCAGAACTAATTTTATAATATTACTAATATGTTGTTCATGTGCCACATGTTAATTATTACTAGTTAGAAATGAATGAGTAAATAACCATTTAAATTTTTTCAGTTTCAAATTTCAAGACAGTAAATATTGATAGTTATAACACACACACACACACTCACATGCACACACAAAATAAGCTCATTGTGGTCCTCAATAAATTTTAAGATTAAGGGTGTCTAGAGACCAGAAATCTTGAGAACCACTGCTTTAAGGGCAAAAGTGTTCTTTTCCTTGAAAACACAGAAGCACATAGAGTTATAACATGCAGAGTTATATTTCTTAGAAACTGTTGTTCTTAAATATAGTATCAACTCCCTATGTTATAACTTTCAACTAAAGTAACTAAAGCTGATGGGACAGATAATTGTGAACTGCCTGTCATATAGTAGCATTGTATCAGAGATCATGAATAAATATAACTAACTTTCTACAGCCATACAGATCTCTTATATAACCTCATAAAGTAGCAAAAATGAATACATTCATTAACTTGACTGAAATATAGAGCCTCTCTATAGATTATAAAAATAAAAACCAAAAGCATATACATTTAAAATTAGGATTAGTAAGCAATTAATTACATATGGCCTAGGTAATGAATAAATATTCCTTACATAATTTAATATTAGTTCAAGGTTTTAAGTTACTTAAAGACCTTGGAAATTATGTTTAAGCTAACTACAAAACATGATTCCTGTTGAAATAAAGTTCATAATGATTCAATTCCATCAAATTTACGTTTTTCATAATCTTAAACATGAAATGGAAATAATGTTAGCTTATTTGATGAGTAAACCTGTATACATTTGGGAATAACATTCCAAGCAGAATTAAAATGCACACTTGTATTATACTTAACACTTACAAATCAGAAAATACATATCTATTTTTATTAAACCAAATTTTATTAAATTAATATTGTTTGGCAGAATTTTACATAAGTTATGTGAATTGGGTTCATAAATGTTTTCTGAGTTGGTTTATGTAAGAAAAATTTTTTTTAAATCTACTGCATTTAAAGTACTGGAAATTTAATTTCCTTGCTTTCTGGATATTTGAGAAATATTTTCTTTACATTAGCCATTATTTATACTCAGTAGCCTATTTAGAACAAAATTATTTTAATTTTAGAGACTTTATAATCTTATTATTAATACCATCTGGATGTAGAAAAACATTGCACACTCATTGAAAGGTTACAGAAGTTACAAACACATAGACACACAGAGGAAGAGTTCACAACTCCAATTCTAAAATTTCAGCCAAAGGTCAAGAGTAAACTCAGAAACTAAATCTCTCTCTCTCTCTCTCTCTCTCTCTCTCTCTCTCTCTCTCTCTCTCTCTCTCTCTCTCTCGCCCCTTCTCTTTCTCTCTTTTTCTCTCTCTGGTTCAAATTGCAAAGAGATGTTTTCCTTCTCAGTGGTCACAAAATTCTGTTATTTGAGCTTAAAAGACAGCAATAGACAAAAATGATGAACAAATCATAATTTCTGTTGTTTTAAGTGTTTTAAGGATAGAAATCCACACTTAATTTTTGGCACATTTTTTATACAACCTTTTCTGTGTTACAGTTGTAGTTAACATTGTCATTCTTACTCATAATTCAACAGATTTGTTCCTGCCTTTGTTTTAGTTTCTGTGGATAAAGCAGCAGTGACTAAAGAAAAATATCTTTTTATGATACTTAGAGTCAATACAATTAGTTCATAATATGCCTGGTGATGGTAAGATATCTAAAATATTTATGAAGAAATTTGGGCTTTCAGCCAATATAGAGTAACAGGGACTGAATTTACTATCTCATCAGAGATAATAAAAAAAAAAAAATACACAAAATAAGTTTGCAAGACACTGGATATAAGGTAATAAAGGACAGTGGTCCTTGAGGGACAGTAAATTAATGTAATGATTCCTATGATTGTCCCAGCTTGCTGTCTTGAGAGTGTTTCAGGCTTCCATGCTGGGTAGAGGGAGCCTAGTGGTACCAGCTGGAGCCCAGCAGACTCTTGGCATTAGGAGAAGAAATTGAGTGAAAATCAAGGTAGCTAGAATTCACAGGACTAGAAAAGAAGGAGCTGCATGCAGAAAGCATCCCAGAATTCTCCAGAGCATTGCTTTCAGTTATTTAGCAGATCCTACATGTGAGGAAACTTCCTGAGGCCTAAGAATGAAGCATCCAAAAGAAAAAAACAGTGTCTGGCACTCTCACGTAGTCAGGAATAGTGCCTGTTCTCACCAGCCAGACTGAAAACCTTAAGATTCATGGGGCATTGGGTTAAGTACATAATAGGGTCTTTCTTCAGTATTGAGAAATAATTAAGCCAAGACTGAGCACTGTTACAGTCTCTCCTAACACATTTTAAAATGAATGATCTGAAAGTATCAAACTGTTTTCAAGTAACTTAACTGAATCCTGGAAGAATTATGTGTTTCCAGTTAAAAATTTTTGGATGTGCAAGGAATCAAGAGAATATATGAAAAAGTCAATTAAAACTGACCCAGAACTGATACAGATATTAGAATTAGCAGACAAGCACATTTTAAAAGTTATCATAATTGTATTCCATATGTTTAAAAAGTTAAGTAATATAAGAACAAAATTAAACTTCTAGAAATAACTGCAAGTTGTGAGCTGAAAAATATTAATATACTAGATGATATTAACAGCAGTTTAGATATTGCAGGAGAAAAGATTAGTGAACTTGAAGTCATGGGAATAGAGACTAGTCCAAAATGAAACATGAAGAGAATAAAGAAATTAAAAAAAAAATGACAGCATCGCTGGGCTGTGTGTCAACTTCATACAGCCTAATATACATATTCTTGGAGTTCCCAAAGGAGAGAAGGGAGAGGAAACAAAAATATTGGGAGAAAATGTCTGAAAATTTTCAAAATTAAATGAAAATTATAAACCTACAGATCTAAACAGAAGAAACATGAACACATTATACAAGAAAACAACACATATTGTAGACACATAAAGGAAGCCATCTTTCTCAAAACGAGTGTGAAAGAAAATCTTTTAAGTATCTGAAAAAATCAAACAAACAAGAATACCTGAGAGTGGGGGAGCAAAGATAAGGATAACAGCAAATTTCTTGTCGGGAAAGATGCAAGACAGGAAATACTGGATCAACATCTTTGAAATACTGCTAGAAAATGCCAATCTAGAATTTTATACCCAGTAAATGTATCTTTCAAAAGACACTAAGATAATGAAACGATAACCAACAGGCTATGAGAAAAATTTTGCAGAGTATATTTGTGAGGGAAGACATATTCAGAATATATAAAGCAATCTCAATGCCAAGTAAAAACCAGTAACCTAATTGAAAAATAGGCCAAAAATTCGAATAGGCACTTTACTAAAGGAGATAAACAGATGGCAAATAGACATGTGAAAAGATTTTCTATATTTTTATTCAATACAGAACACAATTACCACTTTACACCTATTAAAATGGCCTAAATGAAAATGAATGACCATAGCAAGGGTTGGTGAGGATATTAAGTAATTGAAATTCTCCAGTAATGCTGGTGGGAATGCAAAATGATACAATCACTTTGGAAAACAGTTGGCGGTTTCCTAAAAGGTTAAACACAAATTAACATATATTTGCCATACGGTTTAGCCATTCCACTTCTAGGTTTTTAACTAAGAGAAAAGAAAGCACATGTCCATGCGAAGACTTTACATGAGCGTTCATAGTACCTTTATTTGTAATTGCCAAAAATTGGAGATGGTTGAAATGTCCATGTCAATTGAATGAGTGAACATTTGTGGTACCGTGTTTCCCTGAAAATAAGACCTATCTGGACCATCAGCTCTAATGCATTTTTTGGAGCAAAAATATTAATACTGGGTCTTATATTAATTTTTGCATTAGAGCTGATGGTCTGACTAGGTCTTATTTTCGGGAAAACATGGTATGTATGTATATGCAAATAATACACATATGTACTCAGTAATTAAAAGGAAAAAAACACTTGATGCAACAATTCAGATGAATATCAAAATAATTATGCTGAGTGAAGGAAGCTACACAGAAAAAGAGTACAGGACATGTTTTCATTTATAGACAATGATAGAAAATACCATTGAATCTATAGTGACAGAAAGCAGAACTATGATTGGCAGGTGTAGAGAGGGAGGGTTAGGATGGAGGAATTACAAAGAGGTGTAAAATTTCAGGTAATGGAAATACTCTTTATCTTGATAGTGGTAAGTTTTACAGATGTATGTCAAAATTTACCAAATTGCGTACTCTGAATATGTGAAGTTTATATATGTACATATATATATATATAAAATATATATTTTATGTATACACATATGTATATGTATATAAATATATGTATATGTGTATATATGTGTATTGAAGTGTATATGTATATAAACTTTAAAAAGACTTATTAAAACTTTTCCCTGTTGTTTGTAGTGCCTGGGGATCTGTCTCCATCTTTTCCTATGTTCCTGTGTTTTAACTAGACCAACCTATTGCACCCTAATACCTCTCTCTCAGACAACTAAACACAAAACTCACTCTGAAGAATGTCTAAATGCATATTTCCATCAGATAAATATCTCATAGTCCTTTCTTAAATGTTCAGAGATGCATAATTGGGCCCTGTGAAGCAAATGCATCTTGTTTTTATAGAATGAGGGGAGAGAAAATGCATACAAAAAAGCCTCCTCCTTTTTGTGGCAGTCTTTTATGTCAGAGCTCAAAATTGCTATCTGATAAAATGTAGACCACCAGATTGAATTACTTCATTGAGCTACTGCTGTCCTCTGTTAATGGTAATTGCACAGAGATAGCAGTCTTTCTCGGCAACATCTCAGATATTTACCTCCTACTGTTTTTCAATTCAAACCTTTGATGAAAATATTCCCAGTACTTCTTTAAAGCAGACATCCAACTGTCTTTCTTGACAAAAGTAAGGTCTCTAAATCAGATCCTGACAATTTGTGACACAGCAGTCTATCCAAATCACCTTTTACCTATGTCACTATGTCATTTCCTGGAGAAAAAAGTGTCCATCAGGCAAGCATTTGTGTAGGCTTGGAGGACTGGAATGTTGGCATGCCAGCAAAAATGGGAGAGGAGAAAAGGCAAAGCAGTTTCTTCCTTGGCTTGAGTGGAAGGAATTCAATGAAGGGTTGACCGGATCTAATAAGCAAATCTGTATATTTTAAAGATGTGTTTTATGGAGAGGAAACTTGTTTAGATATTTGTTGTTTTCAAGATAGTCGTGAGTGAAATGATTTCTAAAAATTACTACTTTTAAAGTATTGGTGACAGTAAAACAAGTTTATTTTTATTCTCCTTTATCTGTTAGGTTGCTTGAATACAAATACATTCAGCATTTTCTTTTCTTCTTGGGACTTGGCTTATTTACTGGTGTGCCTCCTGTCTTAAATTGAGCAGATTACATCGCACCACATAAAGGTTATAAAAACAATGCCATTGGCACATACCATGATCAGCTCTCTGTGTGACGACAGTGTGGCAGCTAGAGTGAGGAATACGGTAACAAGGAGAGCATGGCATGGCATCCGCCGGATTGGCTGCAGAGGGAAAAGCACTGCTTGTACCTCTGGCTGTGGTTGGCTGGGCACATGTTTTCCCTTTTTGTATTGGAAAGGTTCATTTGATAATTGCTTTCTTGGATCAAATTTTAGCATCATATGTTTGATGCATGGGGCAGCTTCAGGAGCTGTGGAGCCCCTCTGGGGACCTGCTTTCCAGGTTTGGTGAGAAAGCAGCTGACAGCACGGCAAGCACACTTCCTGCTGCCAGCCTGGTTTTGTTCTTCTCAAGTGGAAGTCTCATTACAAATGAGCCTTGGAATGTGTTTGCCCAGAAATATTGCTGGGTAGTGGCCTTACTTGGTGGCCCTGTATGATGGTGGGATGTCTTTCGTGTGGGGTGGTCTCACCCAAGGCCTGTTCTGCTTTTGGGAGAAAAGTGAGCCAAACCATAGATTGAACACTGGGGAGAATTTGATTTGGGAAGAAAGCATGTCTTAGACTGTCAAAGTTGGCTTCCTACATTGAAGAAACAGTGATAGGTTCCTGGGAAGGTCGGGTAAAGAGGTAGTAAGAAAAGAGGTGTAAAGAGCAAGTCTTTGCACAGTCCTTGATTCGAGCTAGCCCTTGCTCTGTTCATAGCCTCACAGTCCAGTTAGGAGTGTGAGCCCTTGAAGAGCCCTGGCCTATCTTTTTTAGAGATCAGGATTTTTGCTCTTTAGAAAGAAAAAGCTACAGCTCTTCTAATAAAGTACTCAGTTGTGGCTGCCTACCCTGTGTTCCTAACGCTCTGTCTTGGGAAGCTTCCTTAGCTGTCCTCATTGTCATGAGGAATCAAAATGTACGAAGAGGCCACCAGGAAATTCAGGATATTCAGAGCATGAGTTTTCAAATACCCAACTTGGCCTTAAGTTCTCCCAGCTGAAGCCTGGGATTACACGTCACAAAGGTGCCCTCGTATTCAGGGCTCAGAAAGAAAGGGGCTGGCCACCAGACTTGTTTGGAGGTAAGAGAGGAGCCAGCGTGGGTTCATTTATAGAAGAATCGTTTGCACCTGGAACCTCAACCCAGACTATTGCCATCTGCGAGGCAGGGAGTGCTGTCAGTCCCTGGCCTGGTAGGGACATCTGAAGCATCTTACTGGTTTAGTCTGCTGAAATGTGCTGGCGTAATGTCTGACCTGATTGTCTCTATCCACAATTTCATGTAGCCAGTTTTGCAGAAGCACGTATGCAAGTGACAACCTCAGTGAACCTTGAGAATGTCATTTCCTCTCTGCCACATCACTTTTCTCTCCTCTTGGCTCCTGTCCACTCATCCTCCTCTCTGTTGACAGAGGATGTGAAGTCCAGGAGACGTAGCAATGCCAGTAAGAGCTAAATTACTTGCAGCTGGCAGTGCCACCTGTGCCTCTCGAATTGCAGCCAAAGCAGTTGCTTTCCCGGATTGCCCTGCATTGGGGAATTGGAAAGTGACCCACAGTGAGGGCTGCTGGGGCTGGCTGGAGAGAGGGCTTTTGTCTGGGCTCCCCTGTAAGGACAGAAGTGTGAAGGAGGGTTTCAAATGGTCCAGTCCCCTCTTTCTGCCTCTCCATGGAACCACTGGGCTCAGAGGCAGTCCAAGAGATTTCTGAGTTAAGTCTTTGGCCTGTAGGTGGGCTAAGATAGAGCAGTCTTTAGCAAGCAGACCTCGTGTGGAGCGCCATACCTGCCCTGGTTGTACAGTTGAGGATTCTTATGATCTCTTGTGACTCCACAAGATGTGTCTGCTTCCATTTGTGTCTGCTTTATTTTGTTTGGTCATTTCTGTACTTGGTTTTTCAGTTTTGCAACCTGTCTCATAAAAGGTCCTCCTTACAATTTTGGAAAAAATGATTAGCGTAAATCAAATTAACATTTTTATTTAATCCGAATGCATTATTCTACAATTTTCTAAGTACTTTACCATTTCTTAGAATTCTGTCTTCTCTGTTAAACATTCCTTATTTTCAGTCAGCATTCATCACTTTTGTCTTGTTCATCCTCTGGTCAGTTTTCCCTTGTATGCACTCTTTTTTTTACTTCTTTGCTTGTTCATTCTTATTTCTTTGCTCCTCTAAAGCCTGTAATGAGCATCCAGGCACTTTGAAAGCTCTCAGCATAGGGCAGTGAAAGATTTAGTTTCTGCTCTTAAAGGCTGGATTCCTAAACTGGAATGCCCTTGGGGATTTTGAAAATGACACGTGGTGGAACAACTACTTTATGAGTCCATGGCCTTGTGATGGGGGTAGGGGAGAGAGAACTTGAGGCAAACAATTATAGTATGTGTCCGATGCCCTCTCAGGAATATAACTGCACACACTAGGAAGCTTTCCGGTGTGATGCCTGCACTGATCCTTGGAGTGGAAATAGAAGTTAGTCAGACGACTAAAGGGTTGGGGAGGGCAGAGAGGTTTCATTCAATGGAGAACCACGTGGAAAAGCCCAAAGGCTGGGGGATTGGTGCTGTCAGGGACCTGCAGGTGTTTTGAAATACTTGGAAATTGCAACACTGAGGTTAGTAAGAAGCCAGGTCACAGATAGTCTTGACGAGTCTTGTTAAGGAGTTTGCATTTTATGATGAAGGTATTGGAGAGCCACTGAAAGATTTTAAGTAGTGGAAGGATATAATTAGATGTGTGTGAGACGCATCACCCCACGGTATTGTGTACAGTGGCTTTGTAGGGGTATGTTTGGAGCACACAAGATTACAGGAGACCCGATGATGATGCCAGTGATATTGACAGAGAAGGGGAAGACAGTTCTAGAGATATTTGGGATACAGGATCGACAGGACTAAGTCATAGAGGAAACGTGGTGATGAGTTGTAGAGGAAGCTCTAAGCACGACCGCCGAGAACCTGCTTCCTTCAGCCAAGTGAGTGTTGCTGAGACTCCTGAAAGGCAGTGTAGGGCATGGCCGACAGCCTGGACTGCTGGCCCCTTCTCACTGCCTTAGATTTTGGACAGTCGATTTCAGAGGCAGTGGGCTGTCCAAGGTCAGGGCTTCTGGGGGTGGTGCATCTGGAGCTCAGGGCGGCAGCCTGCGCTATGCTACCCACGTGCTCGGCATCCCCTACAGTCCATGGATGGAGTTCCCCTTTCAGAAAAACAATTATGATTAATTTGCGGTAATTTATTGTTAAGCTTTTGAAATACTTGTTTCTGTGTGGTTTACCTGAACGCCCATTGAGCTGACTGGATCAAAGGCAGTAAATATGTAAATAATGAGCTACCCATGACACATTCCCCTCATTCTCATTAGTGAGGGTATATTACATATTTATTTGAACCA
Organism: Rhinolophus sinicus; assembly: GCF_057876585.1. Taxonomy (NCBI): domain Eukaryota; kingdom Metazoa; phylum Chordata; class Mammalia; order Chiroptera; family Rhinolophidae; genus Rhinolophus; species Rhinolophus sinicus. The sequence goes on from NC_142503.1 coordinate 96,681,838, forward strand.
AAGCATACTTTTAGATAACTCTGGATAAACAGCTTTCCTTTTTATTTATTGTTCTGCTTTCCTTTGATTGCTTTGCTGTGGTATCAACTGCATCTCGTTTTAATCATCTCCTCTCAGAACATTGATGCTTTTGCGTACCTGTTTGAATATATCTTGGGAGATTCCATTTCCTCAAGGCTGTTTCAAGGACATATGGCATCAGATGATGATGATATGGTGCCTTTGGAGGGTGCCATGATTTCTATCCTGCTGACTCCCGCACACATGTTTGAAGCAGTCATTATTCTCTCTGCTAGCTCATGTGACTCGTCAGATCACTATTTGTGAGTGTCACAAAATGTTGGCAGGACCCCAGTGTGAAATACACGTGGTCAGACTTCTCTGAATTTGTGTCAATCAAAACAAAATGGCTTAAAAGAACAGATGAATTTCAAAAGAAACTTGAGAATTCTAGAGCAGAAATAGAACATGGACCTTTTTAGGTCAATTTTTATGTTGAATTTTTTAATAGTTAATACATAGGGGGAATATGTAATATGGTAGAAGTCTCAGTAGGTAGGGGTACAGCTGATAGCATTACAAGTTGACCATTTTTTTATTACAGCTTATATGCTTCCCAAGTGCAGTGCCACAGGGTGCTGGTGAGGTCTGGACACTGATTTTCTCCAAGTTTCAAGGAAAAGCCAGATAACATAAAAGATCTACAAACTGTTACTTATTTATCAGAAAAAATAGTTTATGAGTTGTCAAACAGTGAACATTTTAATCCATGTTATCTTTGATATATTCTGCAGTTTTCATTTAGCTTCACTAATTCTTAATATGAGCGTCTAGCGAATGGAGACCATAGAATTTTATTATAGTTCAGACGTAAGATTTTGTTTATGCTGCTCATCGGGGTAGGCTGGACTGGGGGATTTCTCAGTGGACTTTAATAGTGAATATACAGACCTTAATGGAATCCTTTTAAATCCAGGAAGAAAGGATAAACCCCTGGCAAAACCCAAACAAAAAAAATATATATAATGATATCAGCATGGTTCCTCACCTCCTTTTAGGGTTAGTTTTACCTCCACTGCTATTTCGCGGTCTTGAATAGATGTCTATAGGACATTTCTTGTGGCTTACCCATTACGTTTAGAGCTTCCAGCTTATCCAAGGCTCATTATTTGGTCTTTTCTATGTTTATTAACCAAAAGTATTTTTTTATATGTGACTTTTTACCAACAGCCATAGTATAATTGATATTTGCCTCAATATTGTTTGTACTCTCACCTTTACAGGAGAGGATTCATTCATTGAATAGGGTGTGTTATGTTAATGAAATGTTTGATGACCAAGCATATTTAGATGAGTTATATAGAGACCATGAGGTTGCTGCTGAAATATTTGAGGAAGGTGGCCCACGGTATAAAAAAAACTGGCCTGGATTCTGATGACCCTCCTGCTTTATCCAGGGATGCTAGATCCTCTTCCTAAGAAAGCTCTCTGCTCACCTTAATTCTGTGTGTATAAACTCCTGACTTGAGGACTTTGTCAGCATTTACCTTCTGAAAGGCTCATTGGAAAAATAACTCCTAACTCATTAAACAATTCCAAAATTACCCCAAATTAGCCTCATAGATTATGTCTTTGATGGCTTGTTAGCTGGCATTGGTAACTAAATTTGACACTCAGAAAAAATGGCCTTACGAACATTTTTTTCTTTTCACACTGTTGTAAGCTTTCTAACATTTATCACCCAATGCGTCGTGTTATAATTAACTTTTCTACTCATGGCTGTCAGTGTCAGAACTGTGCTTCTCTGTCCATTAGCAAGAAAGTATTTGTGAAAGGCCCGTCATTGATGTCTGATACTGGTGAATTGAAGAGTTATGTACTGGCTGTATAAAACTGGATATTCCTTTAAAACCAATTGTTATCTTTTGCACCACTTCCAATGAAATTGTGATTTTTTTTTTCAAGCAGATTCTTCTTTGATGAAGCTGTGATTTGCAATAATCTTGTCATGCCAAGCTCAAAATACTACTAAATTAAGACATTTGTGGAAGGGAATGATTGTAAATTGCATGCAAATTTCAACTCCGCTGGAATTAATCAATAGGAAACAGAACTTGTATGTTCCTGATATAACGATGCTGAAACTAATCCCATGGAGTTCTATTTCCTTGGGAATTAGGCATTTGTTTTGATTTAAATCTCTCTTTTTTCTTGAAGACAAAGTCCTGGTTTTGAGTCTTTTAACAACTTTTGGTGGGGATAGAGAGATGTTATAAAGAAAACAGGAGTAAGGCTTAGATCTGACTTCTGTGGGAACAGCTGGCATTTCCTATTTAATTTGCTGTGCCTGTTTAATGAATCTTTTCCCCAATTTTTCTTGTTCATTTTTTTTTCCCACTGAAAATTATGAGGCATATGATAGGAGGTGATGCAATCTTTATTACTTGTTAAGGATGGAACACTAGTGTAAATGGCATATTCTCATTTATATCAATTTCCTGGGTGAGGGTGTCCCAGATCATCTTTGATTAATGGTGTGTGTGTGTGTTTGGATTTGTTTGTGTGTTTGTTTTTATCATTGCCATAATATCTCACTTCTGGGGAACAGATCACCACCTTTGACTTTTTAATGTCTACTCACATTCACATTTCTCATTTTCTTTGATTGTCAGAATCAAGCTTATTCTTATACTTGGCCACCAGATCTGTTAGCCTTATTTGTTTCTCACCTTTTCTACAAGCTTTTATTTTAGTTTAAGAGTTTGCAGACAGAAGGTCTTATCATTGGCATATTGCGTATCACCAGTGCATTAGTGTTATACCCATAAATCCTCTGAGCCTGACAGCTTACTTCCCAACCCCTTTAGCGTGCTTTAAGAGTCCCTTTATTTATAGCCCAGTTTAAACCCTAGTGGGTAACACTCCATAAACCTGCAGTGACATCCAGTGGCTTCATGGTGTAATTTTTAACAAAATTTTCAAAAGGAATTACAGGGGCAGTATTGCCTGTCAAAGAAAAATACAGCAGGAGTTATTGAAGGGGGTTCCCTAAATACATCACCTTACAAATAATTACTGACATACCCGTCGTAGGATTACCGGGAGAATGGTTATTCATTTATTAGTTTTTGAGTGGAAGAATGGCAATTTCAGTTATTCCAAGATCTGAGGAACATACAAAATTGAGGACAAATTTTTTTTAAGAGGACAGTTTTTATGAAAAACACATCTGCAATGTCCAAATTCATATTCTGGATCTTTTTTAGAGAAGGTTTAAGAATGAAAGGAGAGCCTTTAGTTTGTGCTTCTGTGTATGAAGTTAAAAGTTCACTGTCATTCTTACTTCTTGGTTCTTATGCTAGCAGCTTCTTTGAGAGTCTTCCCTTGGATTTTTGCAGACTTTTTAAGATTGCTACGATAAACAGAGGCAAGTAACTCCCAATCTGATTACTATTCTTGAGTTGTGTTATTTAAAAAAAATGATATTATTTTTATAAAAATGATATACCATTATAAATGTTTTACGTAGTAGAAAAAGGCAGAAAAATGCAGCACATCAGTCTACATCTTTCCCTTTCTGCAGAAACACCCCCTATTAACGTTTGGTGAGCTTCATATACAACTGCTGTGTTGACTGGTTTCTTATCACCACAGTGTGTTACTCCAGGAGGGGAGGGGCCAGGGTAGAGGATTGCCGTGTTTCGAAGTGACTCTGTCTGAAAGGCAGAACCAGCAAATAAAACCAGCTAGTGAAGACGAGGTTAGGGAAAGAGGGAGCGGAGTGGTGAACAGCCACCTCCTGGCCTAGATAAGTTACTTGTGGCTGGAATGGGTCAGCACAGTTTACGTGTTTAAGCACCCAGTGTGACATTTTTCCAGAGCCCAGAGAGTAATGGAAGTAAATCTAGCATGCAGAAACCAAGCAAGTAGTATGTTCTAAACTGGTACTAGGCACATTGATACCAAAATGAATGTTAGGTTCAAAGAGAGAAAGAGTCCATTAGATCTTTCTCACAATTGATACTGAATCAGAAATTCGGTATTTGGATCTTAATCTGTCATGCCCAGTCCCCAGACTCTTTTCAGGTACAAAGCAAAAGCCATATGCCACTGGGAGAGGGGCAAGAAACCCATCTGCCCTTCTAGTCCTGCACAAAGATCAGCTAATATGAGGTGAGGGCTACGCACACACTCCCCTTACCCCCTTGGAATGACGCTGGCTAAAACCGCCTGCCACTGGGAGAGATCATGGTGCCTAGGACTCATCACTGATGCAAAGCAGGGGTCAGCTGCCTATGGCAGAGAAGTAGGAAACTTCCTGATGCCCGTGATAGTCGGTCAATACTAGGACGTGTTCTTCCTCATGCCCGAGATAGTCGCCTAATACAAGAACGTGGCCTTGTCATGGGAGGGATGACGGGAAGAGCGGGAAACCTGATTATAATCTATATCCTGAACTGAGTAGGAGGCAGTGGTTTCCTACCATTGCAGGAAAGCAGAAATGCTGAGAAAGTACCGCTCCTGAGGCTCAGATTTGCAGTGTTGGGTTTAGACTGAGGCTGGAACAAGAGGATGAGAAACTCCCCTCCCACACCGCAAGCCTTGCACCAAGAAATAAGCAGTAGTTGCCTACTGCTGGAGGCATGGCAAGGGCATGGGAGTAGACTTTCCCCCACTCTCTCTCACACACACACCCATAACACACACCCATATGTGCACGGCCTCCTGAACGTTTAGGGTAGATCACAAATACTGAGAAAGACTATTTGATGCTGCTGGTAAAGTAAACATTTTTGGAATAGTTTTAGATTTAAAAAATTTGTGCAGACTGTACAGTTTCCATATACACACCACCTAGTTTCCCCTATTGTAAGCATCATACATTAATGTGATAACATTTTTATAAGGAATGAACTAATATCATTATGTCATAATTAACTAAATTCCATGCTCTGTTCAGATTTCCTTGGTTTTCACCTCATGCCTCTTTTCTCTTCCAGCATTCTATCCAGGATACAATGTTATGTGTTTCGTCATCGTGTCTCCTTAGGCTCCTCTAGACTGAGATAGTTTCTTAACGCTGTTGTTTTTTTTTTGTTTTTTTTTTGGTGACTTTGAAAGTTTTGAGGAATTCTAGTCAGGTATTTTGAAGAATGTTGTTTGATTGCTGGCTTTTAAAATGTTTTTCTGATGTTTTTCTCATGATCAGACTTTAAATTGTCTTCAACTTTGGAACTTTTGGACTCGCAAACAGCTAGGTCACAGCAGTCTTTCAAAGGGGGAATTTTCATCCTGTGGTGCACTGAAAATAATTACATCAAAAACAAAGCACAAACCCAGTTCAACTACTTATTAGATTCATTCAGTGCCCGATGCTAATAGTCTGAATTGACCCATTTCCAGGCAAATGTTATTTACTTAAGTTTCTTTCACACACAAAGTCTGGAATTCAATAAAAAATTATGAAAAACAGATCCAAAGGGAAAAAAAATAAAACCTGTGTCAAGAGATTTAATAGTCAATAGAACCAAGCCAAGAGATGGTTTAGATATGCAAACTTTAGATAGAAATTGTGAAATAATTATGATTACTATATTAAAAGTTCTAACGGATAGGTGGACAATATACATCAGCAGGAGGAATTTCAGTAGAGAGATGGAATCTATAAATAAGAGTCAAATGGAAATGCTAGAAATGAGAAACATAATATCGTGAATGAATTTTTTTTTCCTGTGGATTTATTAACAAACTGGACATAGTAGAGACAGATTCAGTGACCTTGAGGATAAGCTTTTATTCAGAAGCAATCCAAACTGAACTAGCATGAAGAGTGGAAATGAAAAACAGAGAATCCAAAAACAGAACTATGGATCAAACCAAACAATCTAACATATGTGAAGAGAAAGAAAATAAGGCAGCAGAAATATTTGAAGAGCTAATGACTGAGAATTTTCAAAAATGAAAGAAAATAAACCACAGATCCAGTCAGGATAAATACGAATAAAAGCACACATAAATACATTGAAGTCAAATTGCTAAAAAACAAAGATAAGAGGAAGTCCCGAACTCAGTCAGAGAAAAAAAAAAAAATTTAATACATAATGAGTCATGTAGCTAAAAGTTCAGCAGACTTGTAGTCAGATACTATGAAAGCCAAAAGACAATGGAATGGCAGCTTTCAAGAACTGAAATAACAAATAACTTCATTCTAGAACTTTATATCTAGGAAAAATATATTTCAAAAATCAGGGCAGAATTAAGATTTTGTCAGATGAACAAATGTCAAGAGAATTCTTTGCTAGCAGACCCACATTAGAAGAAATGATAAAGGAAGCTCTTCAGGCGGGAGTATGCTGCTAGACGGAACACCTGGTATTACACGATGCAGTGAAGAGCACCCAAAATATAAAAGTGTAGATAAATGTGAAAGACACTTTCATCCTATTTTTAGTCTTTTGAAAAGAGGTTAGAGCAAGATTGACATAAAGCAGCCCATGAGATAAATGCTACCTCTAACTTATTTTGTACAGCCTAATGGCTAAGAATGTTTTAATTTTTTAAAGGGTTATGAAAAAATTAAAAAAGCAATAATCAAGGAATATGCAGTATAAACTAGGTATGGCTTGCAAAGCCTAAAGTATTTACTGTCTGCTCTGGTCTAAAGCAAAATAATAGCTATACAATGTAGGATTTGTTAACAAATGTCAAAGTAAAATTTTGGCAATAGTAGCACAAAGGACAGGAGAGAAGAAATGGAAATATACTGTTGTAAGGTTATCATGCTGTATGTGAAGTAATATAAAAACATTTTAAAGTAGACTGTAATCATTTAAAGATGTATACTATAAATTCTAGGACACATGCTGGAGGAAAACATGAAGCAAAAAAATATAATTAACAAGCTTATAAAAGTGATAAAATGGAATCATAAAACATGCTCAACTAAAACAAAAGAAGGAAAAAAAATAAAGGCTGAGAAAAGAAAAAAAACAAAACAAAGAACCAGATGGGGCTAATTTTTAAAAAGTATAATGATATGTACCCTTCCATACCAATAATTACATTAAACAGAAATGGTCAATTAAAACACAGTTTATAAAATTGGATAAAAAGCAAAACCCAATTATGTATTGTCTACAAGAAAACCATTATAAGTGTGAAGACCTAGCTATATTGAAACTAAATGGATGGGAAACAACATATCATGCAAATTCAAAACAGAAGTAAGTTGGAATGATTATATTTAATGTCAAACAAAGTATACTTCAGAACAAGTAATATTATCAGACGTACATAATGATAAAGAAAACAATTCATCAAGAAAACTAAATGCCTACACATCTGATAATGGAGCCTCAGAATACCTAAAGCAAAAGCTTATTGAACTGCGAAGAGAATTAGGCAAGTCTACCAATTTAGTTGGAAATTTCAACACACCTTTCTCAGTAATGGGTAGTACCAGTAAAGATAATTTAGGAAAGGCAGAATATTTGAGCAATACTATCAGTCACATTGTCTCAATTGACTTTTATAAAATATTCCCCTCACAACATGATACAGTGTTGTTTTTTTCAAATGCACTTGGAATATTCATTAATATAGACCATATTTTGAGATATACAATCTCAATAAATGTAAAATCATTTAAATTATGCAAATTATGTTCACCTACCAGAGCCAATTTGAACTAGAACTCAGTAACAGAATGATACCTAGAATAACCCCAAATATTTTGGAGTTAAATTACATACTTTTAAATAACTCATAGATAAAAAAAAAAAAAAAATCTAAAATCTGATTTTACTTTTTAAATTGTTCTTATTTGTAAGCGTTTCAAAATATGCAGATATACATTGTGTGCTACATACATCTATATAATTAATGATAATTATGTTCACTTGAGATCTGTAGTAATGTAGTACACAATATATTTTAAGTACATTTGGCTTAAGGATACAGTCAGTCACGTGACCTGTTTGGGGAATGTAATTTCTTGGGATAAAATTAAATACCTGAAAGTTGACAAGTGGTAAAGCTTAAAAAGTAATACTTGACGCCTTCAGAAATATCAGTACAAATGTCACGGAGTTGCCGTGAATCTACTTTCATCTTTGCACTGTTAGATATTTTGTGATTGAACTTGTTGATTTTGAAGTATGAATTGTTGCTTGCGATACATGACCCATCAGTTTGTGAACAAGCATTTACCGTGTGCTGGCTGAGCAGGACGCGCTTCGCATCGTGTTTATAAACATGGTAGTATTAACTCCCTAAATTGGAAGCATTAAGACACAGATGATGTCATCAAGAGACACAACCCAGTAAACCAGTGAAAAACCATCGCAAGTTCTACTCAGTTTTTAAAGAAGCAGAATTTGAGTATATATTTTGGAATAACAGTACGTCATAGAATAGCAGTAAGATAATGAATTCTCAATATGTGTCTAAGTCAAGGTCTGGAAAAATCTTTGGAGTACTCAGAAATTTTTATTAGGTTAATGTGACAGATATAACTCTTCAACAATGAAAAATAAAGTGACCTTTGTGGGCTGATGAGTGAGTGAACTTTTAAATTGTACTCCTGGAAATACATATTTTGAATCAGCAACTGTTGAGATTGTAGTTTTTGCCCTACGTATTAGATCATAATTTTTAATCATTAACCTTATGGTGAAGTTAGCCAAAATAAAAAAGTGTTCTCTATTAGAAAAGAATGTAATTTCAGTTTTGATATTTACAACTGACTTTACAATAGCTCCACTTCTCAGGAGATGTATGAATAATTCTTCAAATTAAGGGTAAGAATAATTGAATTTGTATTTACAGTCCTACTAAGCTGATGGAGATTTCAAAAGAGTGGTATGCCCATAATCGTAGTAAAAGATTCTCATTTTGCACACATGTTTAGATGTTCTTGACAGGTTTAGGTTAGTAACATGATGGATATAAAGCTGGAGCTCAGGGCTTACGGTTTATTTTGATCATTTATTGCATACAGCAAACATGGCCAGCCTATTGGCAAATTTTCCTCAAATAAGAGGGTTTGTTTGTTTGTTTGTTTGTTTATTTAAGGACAATGATTATTTCTGAATTGAGTACTTCAAATGAGTTGTTTTTGGAGAACTGCTACAGAGCTTGTGGCAAATGATTGCTAATCCTTCTTGAAAGCAATTATACTACCACCCAAAGTCCCATTCCTTCCCTTAGCCTTGGGAAAACTTCAGTTATGAGTTTAATATTTTGATTTTAATTTTTAAAATTATGAGTGCCATATGGCTGTAGAATGCAGAGGTTTGCATGAAATAAGTTCAGTGTAAGTCAGAAGTAATTTATGATGCTTAGGATTCGTTAAATATATATGATTTCAATATATATAATAATCTTCACAATAAATGTTAAGGGATGTGATTTTTGCACTTGATTGTAATACTTGCTAATTATTTTCTCTTAGTGTTAGTAATAGTTAAATGGGGGTTATCATGTCATAGATTGTTATATTACAGATGTATGGTCAGTTACAAAACATTATTTGCTGCTTAGTTTCTAACATTGCATCATTCCCTAAGTAGTCTCAACAATCAAATACAATTGTAATAATATTTGCTGAAAATTGGAAACTATTAAACCCCCTCAGTTTGCTGAGAATCAGGAAAGGAGAGAGCATTTCAAACAACAAAGCTTTCTATGGTTAAAAACAAACAAACAAACAATAAAACCAAAACCCAAACATAGTCTCCTCCACCATCTCTCAAAAGGCAGTTTGATAACTAAATATTAATTTTAATATTTTATATCATTTACATGTCTTTTTTTTGTTAGTAATGGTAAGAGCACAAGCACCATAGATCACAGAGTTTTATGTTCAGTGGTCTCTATTTGAGACCCAATATACTAGGGGCAAGTTACCTTTATAACATTTCTTTATTTAATTCCCTCACTTGCACATTGAATTGATTGAAAGGGATAGAGAAACATTAAATTATGGTCCTTAATCCCATTTGGTTGTGTTAAATTCACCAAATGATAGATGGAAATTTCCACTGCCAGGTACAATAGCTACCTGCACTCACAGAGAAATATTCATTAATTACACTGTGTGGCTAAACTCATTTGTAAGAGATAACTGATCTTGTCTGAAATTGGAGATTTTCTTTAAAATGGGAAGTCAGTGCAGCATTGTTCTCAAACTGTCCGATTGCATGCTTTTGTCCCAAGCTCACAGGAATGGACGTCCAGAGATTCAGGCATGTAGGGCCAGGGGAGGGATGACAACAGAAGTAGTTCTCTCCCCCTGTTCCTGACTGTTCTGACCACCTGTCCCTCACTCTTGGCTCTTCTGTTCTGAGGGGATCCCACAAAGAGTCCCGAAGATGGGACCACTGCTGGGAGGTTGTTGCCATGAACCCGCTTTCGCGGCTTCTCATGGAGCCTCCTTTTCATTAGTATTTGCAACATGTTCACCAGCAAAATGATTATGTTAGGCAGAGACACCACATCACTTACATTTCATAGCTCAGTGCAATTTTCATAAACTGCGAGGCAACATCCAAAAAAACATGACTCAGAATTAGAGTTTCAGAAGATTATTATATAGACATTATTTCCCTCAGGTCACAGGCTTTAGTCAAATTTGGAGGAGAATGAAATTGCCAACAGTGAAAAGCAGACAGAAAGGTATGAGTTCATGAGCAGAGAAATAACATTTTCATTTGTTCCTTCCCCATGGGAAAGATTCAGCATTCCGGTAAATGGAGCCGGTTATAAGAAATGAATTTTTGTCAGCAGGGATGTGATTTTAAGGCTCACTTATCCATTGGCAATCTAGATTTCTAACCCCAGGAATCTAGGAAATTGCTACAGAATGTAGTCTTTATTATAAACAAGTTTTTTTTTGGGTTTTTTTTTTGGTAGTTTTTGCTTCTTTTCTTGCTCAGAGATTTTAAGATGGACTACTTTTTTTTTTTTCTTTTTAACCTTTCAGGAGTCAAATGACTACAGAATTTCCCCATCTGCCCTAAGTTTCTCTCACTGCTCTTGCTGTGTGATGGCAACCTTTTTTCCCCACCAAGAGTCCCCCACTCTTCCCTTGCCGTTCCTCACCCCCTCTGCGCAGTGTGCACAGGGAGACAATATTGGGAGCTATGAGGCCTACTGGTGCCAGTTCCCTGGCCTCGGCCTCTGTTCCCAGCACTGGCAGGATGACTTGTGATGCTGCTGCTTCTCTCTCCTCAGCCTTTATATGCCTGGATCTGAGAGAGTAAAGCAGGAAAAAGGGCTCCCCAGGTAGCTCTCATTTGATGCAGGTATAAAGAGCAAGGATTTGCAAGATTTCTGTAGGGTAATCCCAGACAACCTTCTTCATAATTAAAGAATGTTCTTTCACGGGAAATTTTACTTTCCTTCTCAGTTTTACCTGATGCTTGTCAGCCCATCACTCTTTCAGATTCTGTGCAAGGTTCTCCTGCTAGATGTAGTGCATGTTTGAGAGCAGAAGGTATTTCATAGAACCTATGCCCTTCACTTCTGGAGATGCACATAGGTTCTGTGACATTAATCTCACCTTCATATTTTCTCAGTCTTTAATACTTGAACATGTGTATATCTAATGCCTTCCTCCCCTGTGCATTTTGGCCTATTTTAATATCTCAACACTATACACTATTTTGCTGGCCGTATTCTTATTAGCAAATGGTATTACCTGCCACTGTTTACTGAAAGCAAATTCCGTTGGCCTTCATTATTATGTCAACCATATCATGATTACGTAATATTGTGATTGTCCTTGATTAATACATGAGAATTGATTGCTTTAACTTAGTTCATTGAATTTGGTCCATGAAATTCACCATGCTCTATAAATTCTGCCCCCCCCCCCGCCCAAAGCTTCTAGAAGGAAGAAGGAATGTTAGGGTGAAGAGGAACCTCTAATTTATTACAAAGTACCCCTAGTCACGTATTTCAATTTCCTGTGTGTGGTGTGGTAAAGGATTCATTGAACTGGCAAGAGTGCCGGCACATCCTGATACTGTGCAGAGTCTGAGCAGTTACCTGAGTTACTCACTGGCCATAGCCAGGCTCGGGGTCCACTATCTGGAGCCAGGGACAGGATGTCTCACTTCTACATTCTTGACACTTGCTCAAGAGCAACTAACTCGAGAGAAACTGTTCAACTTTCTGGTATTCGGCTTTGGTTTCTTCTGTGAAATAGCAATGATTTTGCCTGTCCAAACCACTATTACTATTTTTCTCAGCAATGCTGCGTGAACGAAATGTTATTACAGGATTTGAACTCCCAGAAATAGTTAACCTACTTCGCTTTCCCATACCGTTTCATAATACTTAGTCTTCTTGGTTAAGAAGACAATACAGTAAAACCTCTGTTAACTGGATTGAAGTGGTATTAATTTAAGTTTGGATCATTCTTAAAAAACATGTTTTTTCAATATACTTGCTCTTGAAAAATCTTTCTGTGGTGTAGTCAGTATATTTTTACCTTATAGAGCATCGTCTAGCAATTGTAAGAGAATCTCTCTCTGATGATGGATCGTCTTACCCAACCCTGAGGCCGTGCTATTGGAGTTCAGTTCTTTCTGTACCAAGAAGTGGATATATAATGAGAGTCTTATGGGAAGTTGAGTTGGATTTGCTCTGTTCTTGAGCAACCACAGAAGTTGTTTTTTAATAAGTAAATTGCTTATATGAATTGTTTTCTCAGTGTTTTACCTCTTTCTTCCTAAAGTGAAATAAAGAGTGCATTAGCCACACTTAAAAAAAAGTTCACCACCAATGCAAAATATTATTATATCGAGGTCTTCACAGGAGACATGCAGCATGCTGAGAAGGTCTGACTGCCTAAATGCTTTGTGTCTAGTTTTTCAAAATTTCAAAGGCGATATTTCCTCCATCAATAAGATTTCAAATTTTATATATAATAATAGTCGTGATCCAAGCTAGCAGCCACTGAGCGCTGACTGTGTGCCAGGCACTGTTGTTTTCTGGGTAATACTCAGTTATTCCTCATAAGCACCTACGGAAAGAGGCACTATTACCATCTCCATTCTTCCAGTAAGGAAACTGAGGCTTAGAAAGGTGAAGCAGTGTGTGTGAGGTCGTTGCAGCAGTCTGATAGGAGAAGCTGTGCTGTCACCACCGTGCTGGAACACCTCAGAGGTGTGGGGTGTGGAGCCACAGATTCAGACGCACAGGTTTGCTGTGGGCCTTGTGTGGCATTCGATTAAATACTTCCGTTTGTATTATATCATTGCATTTCAAAACAATTCTGCCTGGTAGATTTTATTATCCACGTTTTACAAATGAAGAAATCGAGACTCAGAAAAAGCGAAGCATTTAACCACAATTTTGAGCGTAGTGATAATTGAGGCAGCAGAGATTTGAACCTTGTAACACAAAATCAGTTTCTGGCCAGGAATGTCATTAAGGAAAGCAACTTCCTTTCCCAGAAGGGTCAGTTTCATCATGTGTATGACATACAAGTTTCCTGTATACCAACCATCCCATCCCTAGCAAGGATTTGTGGTGAAATCTGTTTGTGCTGCAATGGAATGACCTCATTTCTTTCTATCCACAGAATTTCTTCAAGTCATTGCAGATATGCGTTGGTTCTCCTTCCTGTTAGTGGTTTGGGGTTGATGGGTTGATTTTCCACAGTTAACATCCTTCTTTTTTCATTTGTCGTTGTTGAGAAATTAATTTTCCTTTGTGTTTTGGGCCCCTGATAGTATGTTCTTTAGCCCCCTGAGGAGTGAGTGTCCCCGTGATGCCATTAGCCACTTGTACAGTGTTCTGAGGACATTCTAATAGGAATAGGAATGAACACCACTTGGATGCCAATTAAAAATGAGTCTCTTTTTGAGTGAGCTCTGTCCTTAAGCCTGTCAGGACACAGAGGGCTGGCTCTCTCAGTTTCCTTAACCATCTGACATCGTGTGGAACTTCCTGGTGTACTAAAAAGGGATTTTAATGTAAAGGTTTTTGTTCCTGCAGCAGTGGGAGAAGAGCCAGTTTTCACATAGCTATATATTACTGAAAACATAGAATGGCATTTTAGCAGGTCCTGCGAAGTCCTGGTGAGTCTCCAGTGTGGTGTGACGAAGTCTAGGGGATGTCTTTCAGAATGGAATGCCTTGGCAGCAAGTGGGCAGCCGCTTACCAGCCCACTGGACTCATGGGGAGGTCCGCTCCGCGTTGTGTATGACTGGGTTTTAATGGGCCAGGCCTCTCCGCCATCTCGTTTTCCCACCTTGTCTTCTCCTCTGTTTCCCTTGGCTCCACGTTTGGCTCAGTTGGACACCGTGGGCTTCACCCGAGTCATTTGGAATGCAGGCCCGTCACACAGGTCTCCCGTCTCTGCATGGCAGCTGATGGCTCGGACAGAATTAGAACCGCACCCTGGGAGGCTAGTGGTTGGTTGTCCCCAGTCAGGTCTGCACACGTGGAGGAAATGCATGGGCTCGTGCGTCTGCATCTATTTCACATCCTCATAGACATGTCTTTGAGTCCAGATAAATACATTTCTTTTCCTCCTGGATTTTAGCCATTACTCACACAGGTCCTGGAGACTGAGTTGTAGTCACCCCAGGGCCAGGAACAGCAGGGTTATCAGAGGTGTTACACTGTGCATTTCTCCTCATACATTTTTAACCCTTCATGTCATAGGCTTCCTGGGCTCCTCAAGCAGTCAGTTGCTAGCTTGGCAGACTAGAGCCTCTCCAACCCATTGGTTTGTCTATGTGGATTACTTTTATCACATGATGATTTGGCATACGTTCTCTGAAAATCTTGCCTTACCTTTTCACAACTTTGTAAAGAGTGGTGAAGTGGACCCACTTACTCAACTTGTGAAGTGGGATTCCCCCCGAGACAGGAATGAGAGGCAGAAACCTAGCAGAACAAGGCTCCTTCTTGTGAAGGTTGATCTCTAAACTTAGTATAAAGTTTCTGGTCTAGAAGGAAAGGTGGGAACCTAAGACCAATCCTTTCCAGCTTGCCATCGGCCTTGGTGTACCCTTCGTTGCAAATGCTAGGATCAGTGACTTGGTTGTGCATGGAGATTATTTCCGAGTGGTATTTTATCTCCCACTCTCAGACTCCTTCAGATCCAGCTGGGTGCTCAGCCTAATCCCTTTGCAGAACTCCCACGGGGCAGTTCTGTAGCTGGGTCAGTGGTCAGAGAAACTCTGATGCCACAACATACGATACTGTTAACAGAGAAGAATAGGAGTCTTCTCTGCAGAATGCCTCACAAAGGAGACTTTCTTTGCTGCTCCTGGTACATGTGGTAAGCATAGAAAGAGTTTATTGTGAAAGTCTTTCAGCCACAGGTCTTTCTAAGGCATAATTCTACCCTCCAGGGAAACCAAAATAAATACCAGCCTAATAAACTTCAGATTTTTAAAAATAAGTTATCCAATTGCGTTTCTGTAAGAAGAAAAATATGAGAGGTCGACATGTGTTCTTATTCTGCCTTGATTTTACTTCCCATGCTGTCCTATCCCATTTCGGCCTTTAAATGGAAGAAAATACTTTGTCATTTCAAAAAGAATGATAGTGCAAAATCCAGTCTTCCAGAACAGGAGGTGGGGGAGTAAACTTGAATGCCAACTTTGGAATTTTCTTCAAACATACACACACACCACACACACACACAGATTTTTTTTTTTTTTTCCTGGAGGTTCATGATAAATATGTTGTCCGTATTCCTCGCAAAGGAAGCCTTCCATCTAGGCTTCCATTCTTTTGTTTGCTGTGTGGCCACGGTCTACCTGG
Source organism: Rhinolophus sinicus (assembly GCF_057876585.1). Lineage (NCBI taxonomy): Eukaryota > Metazoa > Chordata > Mammalia > Chiroptera > Rhinolophidae > Rhinolophus > Rhinolophus sinicus. Next base: position 96,697,624 of record NC_142503.1, read on the forward strand.
ACCTCCCACTATTCCTCCTGCCCCCTCCTTGCCCTTGTGTCAGGCCTTCTTGGCTCCAGTTCTCTCACTAGTCCTGGCTTCCCGTCTACCTGTGCAGCCTGGACCAAGTGTATGAACTCCCACCTGCATTCTGCCTGCCCTTGAGCTGCGTGTACCTGTCTCTTCCCAGGTCTGGGGTTTGTCAGTGGACTGACTCCTCCCGTTTTTTCACCCTTTCTCAGTCTGCTTCACTGCCGATTAGCTTGTCATCCATATCCTTAAATGTGCTAGCCCCCAAGACTCCCTTGCCTCTTCATTATTATTTTCGCTTTATCTTGATTGTATTAAATAAAAGTCATGAACATCCATGTACCCGTCACCAGCTTGAAGAGTACAGCATTTACAGTATAGTTGAATCCCCGTTGTAATTCTGATTATATTCTCCTCTGAGAGTCCAGGGATAATAACCACAATTCTGAATTTCTTATTTATGTTACGAATTTCTTCGTACATATTCTACATGCATTAATCAGCAAATATTATGTGGTATGTTTCTATTTTGAAAAATTACATCTTAAGTGTATACACTTTAGTGACATTTTTTAACTAAGCAGTATGTTTGCGAGACTCAGTTGCTCTGTTTCACCCTCCCACTACTGTACAGTATTCTCGTTTAAGACTGTGCCACCGTTGATCTGTTCTATTTATGGATGATTAGATTGTTTTCAATTTTTTGCTATGACAAACAGTGCTGCTGTGAGCTCTTGTACAAACCTCCTTGCACACGCGTCCATTTGCTTTTCCAGCAAGCGCGACAGATCCTTATCTTCAGGCTGGGTGCTCGAAGGATGTACAGGGGTGTTTCGTTGCAGGAAGCCTAGCACTGGCCTTAACACTCACCTCACGTCTCTCTAGGCCCCCTTTCACAGGTCTGTTAACGTCCGCTTCTTAATCATAGTTCTAGTCTTTACTGTTAACGCTCAGAAACACTCAGTGTCCTCCTGTCGTTTATGTGATGAGGCTGATACCCCGCCAGAATCATCCCAGCCTAACCGTTTTGGTCTTTGGACTGTTCACATCTCACCCATACACCCTTACCTTCCAGTGTCCTTTCTCTTTCATGCTCCCGGGACATCTCTTGATGCTTAGTTACCTTTCCTGTTTTGAACTTTATCCAGGATGTCGAAATTCTACTCAGTTTTCAAGATCCTAATGAAATGCTTTCTTATCTGTGCACATCTTACGCTTCTTGTCTGATTCTAACTTTATATTATAGCTAGTTAAGTATACATTTGCTTAGCTGATTGTGAGCGGAAGCCACGTGGTAAATACCGCAAACATAGTAGAACCTCATTAATTAAAATAATAATCAAATTGAAGGGATCATTTGATTCTCAGCCTTGCTGTTAAAACACTTTAATGCTGTCAGTGGAAGGAGGGCGTAGATAGAGAGCAGATGTTTAAATTCTCTATTGCAGTTCTCAAACGTTTCTGGCTCCCCGTAAGGACGTGCGGCTTACTAACCAGGCAGCCATCCTTAGCGGGACCCTTTCCATTTCAAAGTGGGACAGATTGAGGAGAAAACTGACTTTGGTAAGAGAGATGCACAGCTCATTAAAAAAGACCATATTCTCAGTGCAGCAGGACCTACGTAAAGCAGCCCCATGCCAGTCTCTTCGCTAGGTTCTTACAGCCGTCTGGGTGGCAGTACAGGCCGATAACCTGGCCCTAATGAAGCCCTTCAACTTTGCTTCTGCTCCCAAGGTGGAAGGCACATTGTGGCAGCTTGTGCATAAGGGAAGCCCGAGTCCAGTGTCCGCGTTTCCATTTTGAAAGAAATGGGAGAAATGAGGCCAGTGGTTTGATAAATTATATCAAAAATAGTCCCTTCATGCTAATGGAGTGTGAAGAAGCTGATGTACTGGAGATGATCTATAATATTTCATATTTCTCTGAGGAGAAAAATGATAAACTTGATGATGTGTGATTTATTCATATTTCTCCAGATGAAGAAAAAATCTTAAAGTCAACTGTCTGTTTCTCCCTCCCAGAAGCTGGCTTGTGGGTTTTACACTGAGACTGGAGGCTGGGCTTGCCTAGAGAAATGCCTAGAGAGACTGATGAATCACTAGACCTTTGGCAGTTGCTTGGGAGAGGGTGATTATGCCAGCGTTGCTGCTATTTTATCATCACAATTTTATGGCCCTCCACCACCAGGTGACAAATGTGCCAATTATTGCATTTCTTATCCAGGACTTCTCTTACTGCCCCTCCCCTCATGGCTGTGGCCCTTAGTCCTTCCCTGGAGCTCAGCCCTGGACAGCTGTAACTTCTGCAGTCAGACCTGCTCTTCGGAAGCCGTGCTGAGAGGGCCATGCTTTCCAGCCCTCAGGCTGCAGACTAACCATGGGAGGTCTTGTTACTTCCCTTTCCTCTTCACTCTGCCCATCACCCTTTGGGTCAAGTGCTGGGCAGAGCCAGAAGCTGTACTTCCTTCTTCAATAACTGAAAATGGCCCCCCTGGCCTGGGTCATTTCACTCTAAATAGCCCCGCGGAGGAGGTTAGAAACAGGTTGTCTTAGGCAACATGATTTAGCAGGTAAAATTGTTCTCTCTCTCTCTCTCTCTCTCTCTGTCTCTCTCTGTCTCTCTCCCCCCCTCTCCCCTCCCCCCTTCTCTCTCCTCTCTCCCTCCCACCCACCCACCCTTTCTCTCTCTCTCTAGCCATCTTTTCCTCCCTCCCTCCCTTCCTCCCTGGCCATTACCCATAATAGGACTCTTTGCAAAGCCCCTGCCCCACCTGGCCATTTCCTTCCTGGACTCTAACCCTTCCTCTCATCTTAGATCACCTGCCCTAATTTCCCAAGAATGCAGTTAATACATTTGCTAATTTTCCTTTTGTGATTATGTTAGTGGATACTAAAGGCTTAAGACTGACCTTTATAAGCTAAAGGATTTATGTTTTAATAAGACTTTTGGAGATTCCTTATAAAGGCCCTAATAGAAAGATCACTTTCATGAATGTGCAGAGATTTTAGGAGTGAAGAAGGCTTTCCAGGGAGTCTGAGGACATGTTTTGTAAAATGACCTTTTTTTCCATGGTTGCAAGATCAGCTAAATGGATTATCTCTGAGATTATAGCTGTCCATCTGCCTAGACCCTTTTTCAAACTATGCATTCATTTCAAATGTGCTATAGTTCCAAGTAAAGGTACCACACTGAAAACAAATTTCGTTGTATAAGTAAGTTTCAGGTTTTAGGTTTCAGTGATTTAGAAAATGTAAAGACATCTTGGAGTGTGATATGTGGGGAATGATGGTTCTGGACATACCAACCCAAAATATGGCTCCCGGTCATGTTGAATATTTCAGGTGAAGGAGTGACTATGAGAATGGCAGGTACAAGAAAGACTTCCTTACCTTCTGTCATGCGGGAGACCCTGCTCGCTGCGCCATGTGTCATGCAGGGAGGCCTGTGGGGTCTCAGCTCCAGCTCCCCACATAAGAACACAGGACATGGTGAGGCCAAAAAGGAACACCCACGGAGCCATAGGTAGGGGAGTCATACCACTATAGTCTCACTGGAGGCTGGGCGAGACACATGCAGTAGTAGCCACACGATCCACTGTCCGCCATTCACTTCTCTGCCTGCCAACCAACCAACCAATCAACTCAGCCCGCAGTTACACCAGTAGCCAATTAGCTAACCGGTCACAGCTGATGGCCATTCACCACCCGAGCCAGCATCCTCCCTTGCGAGGCCGGAGGCTGAGAGCCTGGAAACTGCTCTCTGGGACTCTGTCCCCACACTTTCCCCTAAAGCAAGTCCTAAAACCCTCAGGTGAGCAAGGCCCTCCCTGGCCTGGAAGAGAGAAGCATCCTTATCTCTGAAAATGGAGGAAGCCCTAGAAGAGTCTGAATGAAAAGGCCTTGCTTCCTTTCCCCACTTTGCTGCACTTAGCTCATACACTTTGTCCTATCACATTTTCCATGGCTTTCCACTCCTCATCAAACCTAGCATCAAAATGCCCAGGTTTCACCACTTCTTTGAGTTTTCATTGTCTTCTACAGGATCCTGCGCCATGCAAGACTTTAAAAAGAAATAGATTTGTACACTTTTCTCTTGCTAATCTGCCTTTTGGTACAGGGGCCTCAGCTGAGAATGCAGATGGGGAAAAGTAAAAACTATTCTTCCTCCCCTTCTGCAGTCTGTTATTTCCCTTTCCTGGGACCCTGTTAGAACAGTCTGCCTTCCCGTCATGTGTCTCCTGCCTGCTTCACAGGAGATCCGCCATATTGTGGCCGCCTCCTGATTTAAGGATTCCCACGGAGAAGAATCTCAGCATGTGACCGGATGGGATCTAATATTAGACGTTTAGGATGAATAATTATCAAAGCAAATCAGGTCCAAAAGTTCTGTCTTTTAAAACTTTCTTTGAAAAAATGGTACGTACAGACATAAACCAGTTTTGTTTGTTTAACAAAAGGTCCTTTACTCTTGGAATCTGGATACCTAGTTTTGGGTATCAGACTTTATTCAGGTAATTTAACTACTCTGTGCCTTAATTTCCTTAGCAGGAAAGAGTGGTGGCATTAATGTTAATGATGAAAATGTAAGTACTGTTTTTGTAGGAACAATACTGTAAAAGTCTTCAATTTGGTTGATCATTTTCTCAGTTGCTTTTTGTGTGGGAGCCTTCTTCTGTATTTGTTTATAGTCAAGACATTCTTAGACTTTATATGGCAAGGAGAATCCCACAGAATAATGTTGTAGAGCCATTATCTGCTGCTACCACACCCTGCTGACTTGCACAGCTGGAGAACCCCCGTCCCCCCTCCCGCAGTTTGCATGAAGTTTTCTCACTAATTGACCCTGGAGTATGGGAGTTTTCCTCTAACTATTCCCTGGCCAAAGTAGATTGGGGCCAAAGAAAGCTTCACAAATATACCTATAGTTAGTTGTGTTACACCATTTTGTAACAGCTGAATGAGCTGAAATTTAAAGAAGTAGAAGTATCTTTTCCTATTTAGCCAAAGAAGGTGGGTCTTAGGGAGAAATTCCAAAGAGTAAGATTTTCTTTAAGAAGAAGTCAGCATATCATTTTCTCCTATTGCTTTGGTATACTGGTGATTTGTCAGTTCTTCAATCAACAACTTTTGCTTAGATTAATTTTTTTTCTTTGTTCTTTTGCTGGGGATCATATTCAAATCAAATAAGTATAATTACCATGCTGAACAGAAGACAACCAACTAGTTATACACCCATAAAAAGTTGAGTAGCTACAGAATGCAGAAAGTAATTCACAAACTGGTCATAGAGAAGGCAGGTGCCAGAGCTGGAGGTAACAGCCTGTGCAGAGAAGCTAGGGAAGGTTTCTCTGGGAGTCCACCTCCCAGAAATGAGAATCTCTTGTTCTGACCCTCCATTTCTTCTGGAACTAAGGTGCCACATCTTTTTCCCTCTGGGTAAGTCTTTTTTGATTGTGTGTTTCTCCCACTAGAATGTCATCTAGTTGTCATGTTCTTCCTTGTATTTCTGGTTTTAGGACTATACCTGACCTCATTTATGGTCAGTACCGTGTTTCCCTGAAAATAAGACCTAGCTGGACCATCAGCTCTAATGCGCCTTTTGGAGCAAAAATTAATATAAGACCCTATCTTATTTTAATATAAGACCGAGTATAATATAATATATAATATAATATAATACCAGGTCTTATATTAATTTTTGCTCCAAAACACGCATTAGAACTGATGGTCCGACTAGGTCTTATTTTTGGAGGAAGCACGGTATGTTCTTTTTGAGTAGGAAATAGGCGAATGAAGTAAAGGATCTTATATATAAGCCTCTTCTTGTTGACCAGAGAAGGTTTTGACTATTTCAGTGTTTGAGGCTTCATCAGCCTCTCTCTACTTTTTGGTCCAAAGGCTGAAACCAAAGAAGAAAAAAATTGCCTTGTATTGCTCTAGTACCTACAGACAAGGAGCATCTTGGCGTCTTATGTCTTTTCAGAAGTTGGAGATGTGCCTCTGAAGAAACTGAACCCGGGGAAGGTCCTGTTCTTACAATATTAAATTCTATTTTGGAACTGAGCTTGACACTTAACATGGGTTTCTTTGGGTGCTTCTTTTCTTTCAAACCTGTATTTTGGCATAAGCTGTACACACACCAGAACTTTTTGTCCTAATTATAATTTATAGATGGAAGTGAGATAAATATGTCTGCCACCAAATCTGATTGTTAGATACTTTTGAAATACTGTCTTCAATTCCTTACATAATATAGTTATTTATGCACATCTGTCTCCTACATTATATTTTGAACTTCTTGGAGTAATGTTTTCTTTATTTTTATATCCTGTTGCTTAACTAAAAATGGCACATAGTAGATCCCTCATGAATTGGTACTAGTGTTCTCTGGGAATTCATTTCTACATCCTTGGCATCTTTCTTCTCCATCAGAGACAGCAAATGATTTGAGCTTTACAAACCAAAGGTTTTGGTTTGGGACCAGGTGGAAAGAAGAGCTGAAATGGGCCATGTTTTATGTTATTTAAGATTGAAAATGAGTCAGTCATGAAGACATTTATTTTCATTTTAGTTTTGGAAATCATAAGCTTTCCAGTGGTATTAAAACCTAGACTCATGCCTATGTAGTTTGGACCTTCAAGTCTTTCCATATGTGGAATCAAAGACCCATAAGAGTTGATTGATATATGGTATGAGTTTCACATTATCCTTGGAATGTGTCACTGCTGGTGGCATAGTGGTGCTTTACCCTGCTGGCCGGAGGGAATGGTATGAGACTGAGGGATGGAGACAGTAGAGTTCATTGAGGAAAAGTGTTGTTGTGTTGCCGTAAGAAACGTGCAAACCTGTGGAAAATTTTTATGAGAGTTTATTTGAGCCAAACTGATGACATATACCAAGGAACAAGATCTCAAATGCCCTAGAGAATAACGGTTTGCAGTTTCTTCAATGCATTTGAAAGCAAGGAGGGAGTTTAAGGAAGATTATATGAGGGTGGAAGAAAGCAAGGAAGGGATTGGATTACAGGATAATTAAACAGATTATGTGCTTTCTTGAGAGTGGTTATTTATGGCTTATTTCAAAGGTGTGCGCTTACCTAGATGCATGGAAACCATGAACAGGGCTTTGCTTAAGGCAAAGATAAAACTTTTACTAAAGAAGTTACGTGCCTGGGGCGTGACTACCCACCATGACCTGCCCAGTTGGGAATTTATGATCAGATCACCTTGTCAGGTTACTTTCCCTGGAACCCCTTTTCTCACCCACAATAGTCACATAGGCAAGAATAGTGTTTACCTGGTCTAGAGGATAAGTTTATAGTTTAAGAATAGTTTTAAGTTTAAGAGTAGTGTTTATAGTGTTTATGGTACTGTTCAGGATAAGTGTAAGGAAATGGTAATCACTTTATGCTGGATGTAAGATACATATGTTAGATCATGTACATATGGAATAAATTAAGATAATTGTGGAAATAAACTAAGATAATTACCTATTAAATCATTTCTGCTGGCTTTTGATCAAGATGTTCACATGAATATTTTTTCCTTAAGACTTGTCCTTCAGGGGCGTATAGACTGGATTATTCTTATATATTCATTGGGTCGAGTCTTTCTTCTTTGATTAAGAGGCCATATTGTGAAAAGTGAGGCTGCAGTAAAGCAGACATTCCAGCCGTGATTTTCCATGAGGGAAGCTTTGTCACAGCTGCTACCGTTCTGACATTAAAGTCATCTGAACTTGTTATTCACGTTCATGGATTCTTAGTGTGCATGCATGTCAAAGGACTGTTCTGGGGGTGTCAGCCATCCAAGAATCAACAGGTGCAGTAACACAGGTAAGACAAAGAGGAACAATAGAGACTAAGACATGCTCAGCTGGCCTTGGTTTGGAATCACACCAAAACAGGAAATTCCTGGTGCCTGTGCCAGGTAACTGTTAGGATGCTGCAAAAGTAATTGCGATTTAAAAGGTTAAAAATAATTGCAAAAACCACAATTACTTTTGCACCAACCTAATAGACGGCATCTCTGTAATGTTAATGGCAGTCAGTGCCCCTCGGCATCCTTGCTCCTGCCATGATGACTTCACCATTTCTGTAGTAAAAGAAAGGGTCTAAGGCCTTGAACGTGTAATAACTCACCAGATAAAACCCAGGTTTTTGGTCAACAAGTACTATGAAAACCTCTAAAACTAGGTAACATGAGAAATCTCGTATTTATTCCCTTATCCCATTACATTCGTTAATGTGGGTGATCCACTAAGAATTACAGAGCTGTTCCGTGTCAGGGAAAGGCTGAGTGCGTTTATACTCTTATGTCCACTTTTGTTTTATTGCGGGTAGCATTGCGATTCCATAGATGCTGCTCGAGTAAGACCCGGGCCTGAATGGCCAGTTGTCCAGAGAAAGTCTTTGAGGAGAGGGAGGAGGGCAGCTGCTGTGAGAAGGCCAGGAGGCTGCAGGGTTTGCCAGGGCCCTGAGATTGGGGAGCGTAGGTAAATGCAGATGAGAGCTCTCTGGTGTGGGACTGGCCATGGAAAGAGCTTTAGGAAGACATATGCTGAGGGACGGGGAGGGCTTGAAATGAGATGGATTCCCTGGGATTCTGTCTGAAATCAGCAGCCCATCAGGTGTGAGCTGGAGGAAAAGAACGGTTGGGTTTGGTGACTGCTCCATGAGTTTGAAGAAATGATGAGGGTTGAGCCCTACGTAGTCTTCAGAACTTGAGAAAGAACTTTGTGTGAGGCTGACTCATGAGCTGTGGGCCCTGTCGGCGAATCCCACCGTTTGCCAGCATGTGGACATAAATGGGTGCTCTGTTTACTTTATTAATTAGTTATTTGTCTAAAAGTCTAGAGAGGTATTTCTCTATATCTGTAGTAAAGGAAAGGTACCTATAGGAAACTTGAAGGAAGCCAGCAATTTCCCAAAGCTGTAAGAATGAGCGTGAGAACTGCCAGGATTGCTGAGCACTAGTGGTCACCCAGAGTGACCTGACTGGTCCTGACCAGAGAAGGACCGGAAGTCGTATGTTCCGAAGCTGGTGTCGGTGCTGTGAGAGGAGTGCTGACTGTACGGGCCACCCAGGCCCACCGTCATCTCTCAGGACAGCTTGCCTCGAAGTGACCCCACCAATTCCAATGAGATGGCGATGAAGTGAAATGATGGGATCACACACCAAAGAGGGATGTCCTGTGGCCAACACTTGATAAATAGGGAATTCCAGAGAGAAGACAGGAAAGCCAGAGGAGGAAAGCTGAGACTGGAGTATTTTGCTATATATAAGCCAGATTCCTTACTGTGACATTGAATTTTGGCCAGACAATATTTTATTGCTGATTTCCCCAAAAAGGAAAGACTCGTATGTACATAAGGCTTGGAACGGGATTAATGCCCAAGTTACCATTTGGGGGCTAATCAATGCATCTATGTGAAATGTTACTTTGCCTGCTTGATTATCAGTTTCTGTATCTCCAAAATGGGTATAAACATAGCCGTGAGCTATAAAATGAGATGGTGTATTAACAGTTGCTTGTCTTCTCTCCTGAGTAGCCTCACAAGTCCTTTTCTTCATTTCTTGATATTGAGGGAGAGAAAAGGAATTGTGACATGGAACTTATTTTTGGAAAGTGCTGGTCCCTCAGCACTGAGCATGCTGTTAGGCACCTGTCGCCACCTTGTGAGACCACTTTCTGTAGAGTGGTGTGTACCGCCTGGAAGGCTTACTTGGTGCTGACCCAGTGCTGGGGGTGTGAAGTGGAGCACGTCAAGGGGGAGTGCTAGCCAAATGGCTCGATGTGTGAGCTTGAGGTCTTTCTGAAGTTTATGTAGTGATGTCACGATTGCTTCTGAACCCAGCAAATTGTTATGTTCTAACAGAAACCACAGTAAGAAGGAACATTGATTGCTCTTCCAGCTTGGCACCCTTTTCCTGCTGTCATTTCCCTTTGTGCTTTCTCCCATACCTGAGGCTTTAGCCAAAGATATGGTATTAAGTGTTGATTGGTATTTAATCAGACTAAAACCTTTTCTAGGTAATGCCTTTTAGATGTTATTTTGCCAAAGTATATATTTGAGTGGAATGAGAAATACTGCATATTAAAGAGTAAAGGGGGTACTCTTGTTTTCTTTTGAATATGATAATTAGTATTAAAACTGTCTTTTCCTGCCAGTTGGCTCATCTCATCTCCTAGCACCTGTTTGAAATTCCTTAATTGTCTATTACTTACTCAGCTATTGTTTCACAGATTTCCTCACTGCTGCATTTTCTGCTGGACCACATTCTGACAGTAGGGGTGTCAGGCGAGGTGAACTGAGTTCCAGTTACCCTATTTCAGTAATAAGATTAGTTCTCCTTAGTGTGTTATCATGAGGCGATGTTTCCCTAAATCTCCCCGGAGTAGGTCATTGTAGAAATGGCATTTGGTGGGGCCCTGGGTTGCCAGTTGTGTTACTCTTGTTTTACTGACATTGTTGAATTCTATTTAACCTAACATAGCCTTTTTTATGCTTATAAAATAGGAATAAGAGTTTACTATAGGATTTGCAGTCTACACACTCCTGTGTAATCCCATTGCTTATAATTTGTTCAGAATGAAGAAAGTGGACATTTTAACCATAGCATTTTCATTCCAGTGTGTTTAACCACTTGACACTTTGTTCAATGTATCATATTTTCTGTTAAAATACTGTAAAATTTGTCTGTAGGTAATATATACCCCTGAGATTACAAGGCCTGTTCTTTCCAGAAGCATCAACACAGCCCATTCTTCAAGTGTTGGGTTTAAGTACAGTGTATTATTGAAGCCTTATTGAATTGGCTTTCAGATGCTGTGCATTTTGGTAGCACAATGACCTGTCACTTTGTATATGAATCGTCCATACTGATCCACTACTTCCCTAACGATGTGAAAGCTGGTGATACAAGCCCAGGTTTCCGCTTATACATCACATTAACACCCTTCATATCTTATTTCATAGTCGTGCATCGCAGGAGTGTGTACTCTATAGAGTGACTTGGTTATTTTTTCTTGATTCAAAGTGCAGCCATAAAATAATTAACAGATTTATTCAGATTTTTATGCTGCAATATGTTCTTGTCTCCCATGTGAATAAATGCAATGGATAATTTGTAACCATTTTAATTATCCTAGTTTAACTTTAAGTAGACAATTTTGTCATATAAGAAGAGGCAAAGGAAGTGTCCATTGGGTTCAGACACCTAGACTTTGAAACACTTGCTTCAACTAACTGTGGTTTTAGGCAAATCATTTAAATTGACTGTGTCTCCTTTACTCTCACTATGAAAGGGGCTGGTAATACATCCCTCAAAGTGACCTTGAGAAGATTAAATGAAATCATGGTGACAGTGCCCTATCACAGAAGTATATAGTAATCGCTAAAAAAAAAATGGTGTGTTCCTTTCTTCTGTTAGGAAGAGTGTCTCTTTTATTCATTATACTTTTCCTTCAAGGGGGAAAAATCCCTATCTCTTACAAAATTTCTTAAGAAACACATATATTTAGTGTGGGCCTTCTAATTCTGACAGGTTAGAATATTGATTTTGAGTTTGTTGCTGTAAATTTGCCAAATGAAAGGAAAGTTTTATGCTCCTCCTTTCAAGTCACTTCTGATATGTCTTGAGCAAACAAAGTCTGTATTTAATAGCAGTTTGCTAATTGGAAAGTTCTACTAAATCAACACAGATGTAGGAAGTGTGAAGCTGAGAGGAGACCACGGAACTAAATAAGGGAGTAGGATAAAGCTGCCACTTCATCATGCTCCCTCAGATGAACTCGACACTGTATAAGGCCTTGGTGCTAATTATTTTTAGCGTGTTTAACTCTCACTTCTCACTTGTCAGCGTAGGTAGGAGCCTGCAGCAAACTGAGGCACAGAGGAGCTCGGAAGGCCTTATCTCCACGGACATGCTGATGTTCCAAATGGAACATGGGCAGATGGGAGTCTAATTTAGGGAGCAAAATGACATGGAGGGGGCCAGGGTGTTAGGGGAGTCTCCTTGCATTCGTTGTCATCCTGCTTGTTCTGTGTGAAAGTGCGAGTTCTGGCCACAGGCCAAAAGCTAGCAAGACTTGAACCCCCAAAACCACCCTTAGACAGAGATTAGCAGCCACCTGAGAAAGTCAGTATGTGCAGAGAAGGGAGGAAGAAAGCCAGATGACGAGAATGTTATTAACCCAGTGGGATTCCATACATGGCAGCCCACCACCTTTGTCTTCCATTTGCACTAAGCCTCATTGCTCTAGACCTGCCGTCGGGCCACACTTGTGGGCCTCCGATGGCTGCCATCGTGACAGAGTCAGAACCTATGGACCCTGAGCCCTTCTTGGCTGACTGACAGGATAGAAAAGCATGCATTCCCACCCTATCGGACACAACGAGGAAAAGAAAACTGCTTTTGAAGAGACTAATGGGAAATGATTGTAAGTCAGTGATGTGTGTCTTTAACACAAACACTAACAGAGATGAACAGTAGCAAGCCCTTGCTCTCCAGTCCAGGCTGGGTGCAGAGCTTTACGTGCACTGTTGAGTTTAAACCACACCACTGCCTTCTGAACGGTGGTTCATCTTCCGGGTATAAATCTTGAGGTTCAGAGGGGAAAAGTAACTTGCACAGGGTCACGTAGCTCATCAGCAACACAACTGAGATTTAAGGGCCAACCAATCTGATTTCAGAGCCTAAATGGAGAGCCTTTTAAAAAATCATTGACTTTTGCAACAAAACAAAAATGCCACGCCCTGGGAAGAAGATTCCAAATATTGTGGATTCCTGCAGAGGGCGCTTCAGATGAGACTGGCCCAGCGTCACTTCTTCCCATGACAGAGCAGTTGTGCCAGCTTTGACTGTTTCTGATAGGTTTGCCTCTGGGGAAAAAAGTATAGTGAGTCACGTAAACTACTGTCAGGGTGATTTACATCTCAGGTCCAACTTAGAATTTACTTTAATAATCTTTTATTATTTTCCTGTGTATTGTTAGGATTTCCTCCTTCTCTATAAAGAATATTATTCAGCAAATGAATTCAGTTAGTTCTAGGCTTCTTCATGTCTGTGTTTCATATTCAGAGCACTTTCTTCTCAGGGCTCCCTGATTTACTCAAATCTGCCATTCCGTTATAAAAAGATGACAGAGGGACCATCTCTGAACCTGGACCATGTCTGTAGGAGTTTGTAGCTTTGGTAATAGAAGCGAATCGCCTGACCAGAAGCCTCCTGCATTGCCCTTTTCTGCCCACGTCAGGTACCTTTTGGGCTAACTGTGACCCGCAGGCTGGTCCAGAACTAGTTGCTGTAGTCGGGATGGTCGCACCTTCTGGGCAAGGGCCACAGTGACTGGAGGCCTTTGTTTTCATGAGGGCTTGTGATGGTGCTTTTTAGAGCTTATTACTACGTATTTGCACTCTCCCCCATCCCAAGCCAGTAAGGGGTTTTAACTTGGAAGATAATAGTAACTGTCTTCCATCGGAAAATCCACGTCTGTTTTGACCGAAAAGATGATTTAGGAAGACTTATGGAACCCGAAGCAAAATGTCAAATGTAATTAGATGTTACTTTGTGTCTTTCCTTAAGAAGAGAGCTGCTGAGTTCCAGCAGAGTGTAAGAGCTCATTGGATTAACTATTTTGATTCTTTCCCACATTGTACAAGAGGCATTATCTCAGGCAGCACAGAAATTGTTCCTGGGGCACTGGGAGGTGTTACATTTCAGGAAATAGCTGTACTATGTCTTCAGCCTGACTTTCTCAATACTTTTTCTTGAATGCTCATCCTGGGTGGGACCGCACAAGATGTCAGGAATGCCGTCTTAAAGTATATGTGACCTTTTTAAAAGAAGTTAGTTTTGAAAAAAAAAAAGTAGACTCTTTCTAGAAGTCCATCCCAAAAATGTTGAAATTATTGATCGGGAAAATTTTAGGAAGACAGTTATTAACGTAGTGCTAAGGATTAAGAAAAAGCTAAATGGTATCTCTCAATGGGGGACATAAAGTGAGACCTTGGATACAGTGACACCTCCCTCTGGAGATCAGACTCATTTTAGAAACATAAACCCGAATCAGAACTGGAGGAACCTTTTAATAGGTATTCTAAATCTACTCCTGGGTGGTGGAAGAAAATGGGACTGTTTTGAAATCCTTGTCTTCGACCTCTAGCAACATATCCCAAAGACCGTATGAGTTTCAGGAAAGACGCGCTTTTCTCTTACTTTCTTATTTTCTCCCTCAATCCTAAAATACTCTCCGGGCTATCAAATTCAGAGGTCTTTCAAGGAAAGCAAAACTTGGCTTGCCTGCCTGTTAACTACTGCAAAGTGTGTAGATTCCCGCAGTGCGCTCTAACTGCTAACAGTAATAAGGAAACACCTATTATTGTCATTATCTGGACGAAAGAAGCTCTGAGATTGGATTAAGTGAGGTTGCTGTGCCCTTAAGAAACACAGATTTTAGGCAGTAATGAAGGTGTGGCAGCAGGAATGAACACTCTCGTTTATCAGAGTAGCCCCCCCACCCTGCCTTTATTTTTTTTTCTGTAGGAGGAAGATGTGGAGAGAAGAGCTCTGATCTGTTTGGGGAAAAAGTATCACAGCCTATTAGTTAGAAGCTATGAAATTGAGACAGCTTCAGGGAGTGCATTAGTGTGTGGTGTTTAGGCAGCCTGTGTCCCTAGGTGAAGCGTGCTGTTGAGGAGGAGAAGCACAATGAAATAATTGGGCTTGGGAAATCAGCGTGGCTGCCTCGGCCTCGTATCTCCTAGTGGGGACTTGGGAGGGAAATGCAGCTTTTCTCCCCCCAACACACCTCCTTTCTTTCAGCATAAAAGCTATACTGAAGAGAATAGAGGAGAATTTCTTGCTGAGTAGATGGACTGCCAGTATATTTTGAATAATAAAAACAATGGATATAATTAAATGTCATGTGGCACAGGAAGGAGTCAGAACTTGTCACCTTGGAACCATCTCGTGCCATTTTATTCTCTCGGCATTTGGGTGTCTGGTTGCAGCAGGTGAATGAAGGTAATCCATATTCAAGCAGTATTGGCAGCATCTATAGGGACATGTAGCAATGCCTTGATGTGTCTGGGGTTAGTTTCTTATATAAAACATCATTTCCGTGTATTTATTTTCATTTTAAAGGAATAAATTGAAAGCAGCAAATAGTGCGAACTAGGCTGACTTTCCCATCGAGACCTACCGACAGCAAACTGTGTGTGGACAGTAGTTGAGGGTGGGCCGATAGTTCGGGTACTGTTAGGATTCACCTGCCAGGATCTGTTTCAAGGTCAGAAAAGGTTCAGTGATAACAGGTCCAAGGCTCAGAGAGTCACCACTGTGCTCTTAGGAAAAAGGCTGAAGAAGCTGCCTTCTTTACACGAAGCATAATGATAGTCACGGCGAAGATCAAGAATAAATAGAAATTTATACCATTAATTACTGCTAACTAAATACTTTTCCGCGTGCCAGACACTTAACCAGGTACTTTATGTTTGCATGTACACATGAACACACTGTCTTACACGCATCTGTTACTTATGAAAACAGCCCTGCTGTTGGAGTCAGAAATGGTTCTTATTTCCACCTCTGCCCTTGAGCAGCAAACAAAACTCCTTTAACATCCGTTTTCTCAGAAAAATGATAAAACTACCAAATAATTGCTGAAATTGTTTCTATTACACACACAAACACACACACCACACACACAGATTCTTTCTATTTTTAAAGTCACTGTCTAATGCTAGTTGTTCGAGCATTTGTATATGTACATATGTATATATCCATATACGCACATTTAAAAATAACACCAATTATTTTCCATCTTTTAAGTTTTATTTTCCTTACATTTTTTTCCTGATTGATGCAAGATGAGCATCCAGTCCCCAAGGAAGAATATGTTGTACTTTGAATAAATACGAGGTGTGATAAAAAAATACAGGAAATGTTTAAATTAAAACAATTTGTTACAGTACAAGACACATTGCCATTAATCCCCTCAAAACACTCCCCCTCACTTGAAACACACTTATCCCATCATCCTTGCCACTTTCTGAAGCAGTTCTGGAAGTCCTCCTTCATGAGTGTCTTTACTTCATCGTCATGACAACGCTCTGTGTCACACATCGCTCAGGTACAACAGTTTTTGTCAAATAAAAACATTACGATGTGTCCTCATCCACCTTATTCACTGCATCCAGCATTGTGCAACTTCTAGCTCTTCTCCAAAGTCAAAGTGATTCAGGACATCGAGGCAGCCATGACAGTGCAACTCAAGACACTCAGAAAGAGGACCTCCAGAAAGTGGCAAGAACGATGGATAAATGTGTTTGAAGTGAGGGGGAGTATTTTGAGGGGGATTAATGGCAGTGAGTCTTTTACTGTAATACATTTTTTAAATTTAAACATTCTCCATATTTTCTGATCACACTTCATACAAATGTTTTTTCCTGCTTCATATGTCCAGATTATAAATGCAAATTACCGGCTGGCTGCAGGGGACCTATTGCGTCTGGTATTGTACACCCGAGTCCTCACTGCTGTAGTCCCACGTTGTTAGTAACAGGTTGTTTGCCCAGACATCTGCCGTGGAACTGCAGGGCTAGAGAGGCCTGGTCTGCTCCCTCCAGGAGCTCATTCTCTAAACTTCATGAAGAACATTGATGAATAGAGTCAGCATTTATCATAATAATAATCCGTTTTTGCATTATTCCACATTGTCCAAGAGAATAGCAAAACCCAAAAAGAGAGTGTGTGCAGCTGTGCACGTGTCCTTAAAAGTAACGGCTGTGTCTTACTAGGAGACCCTACGTAGCAGGCTAGGTTTGTCGATAGTTAAGAAAAGCTTGGTTAAAGGTTTGAGCCCTCTTAGGATTCCTTTTGTTTCATTGTCCCCCTCCACTGGAACGCATATTCTTCAGAGGTAGGATCCTCCTGCTTATCATTGTGTCCCGAGCCTGTCACAAACTCCTGGTAACCAGTAAACGTTGATCTGATGATACAGGAGATGTCCCTGACCTTAGACTTAAAAATTGCCCCATGGTCCAGTGGAATGAAACAGCCACATACGTACCATAGTAATTGCGTTTCCATTTTCTGCCACCTCAGGGCTTAGTTATTATTTGCGATAATCTAAACTTACAGAATTCAAGACTAATTCTTCAAAATGGTCTGTATAGCGAATAAAGCAGATTATTGAGTTTGGTGGCTGTGCTCCTCTCCTGGATTTCACCACTGAATTCCCAGTAAGTAACCTAATAAATATCTACATTGTGTGTGTGTGTGTGTGTGTGTGTGTGTGTGTGTGTGTGTGTGTGTTCACAGCAAGCCCCAGATTTCCTTTGTGATGCTTATGGTTGTGGTTGTCTTTGTCGTGAGGCAGTGTCTGTGGTCACTGCTAGCCTGTGAGCTCCCTGAGGCCCGCTACGTTGTCAGTGTGGTAAGCCCTAGAATTCCCTGGTCTTGCGTGGGCTTGGCACATAGTAGAGACTCAACAAATACTTGTTGAATGTTGACGGAATGAATGAGAACATTATGTGAGGAGCAAAGCCCAGCTTCCCAGGGTTTACGCTAGATATCAACAACCACCATCTATCTACTGGTAAATCTGGGTAATTTCCTATGTGCACCCTCATTTGTTGAGCAGCTTTTGGGTGCCAGGTAGGAGAGAAAGAGATGGATAAGTCACAGTCCATTCCTATCAGGGGCTTACGATTTGGTGAGCGAAAAAGGCATATACAAAAATGAGTATTCCCTTGAACCAGGAGCGCTGTGGTCTATGTTTCTTTAGCTCGTAAGATTTTGAATTGGTAGATAAAGGAAGCAGCCATCTTTAAAGCTTTGCAAATCATAGAAGGTAAATAAGAGGTGTGATCTAGAAACATAGGGCGGGATAATAGTATATCTGAGGGTGAGTGAACAAATAATAGTTAGAACCACAAGTACTAACATTCATTCAGCACTTTTTATATGGTAAGAACTATTCTAATAAGCACTCTACATACATTATCTCATTTGATCTTCTAAGTATCCCATCAGATAGGTACTATTGTTACCTCTGTTTGACAGTTAAGGAAACTGAGGGTCAGATAGGTGAAGTCACTTACCCAAGGTCACACGGCTAGTAAGTGGTTAGGATTTGAACTCAGGCCTTTGACCAGAGCCTTTGATCACTACAGAGAGGTACAGACACAGTAGAAGAAGCTTTGAAAGGAGGTAAATACTCATTCCTACCAGCTATCTCGGGGAAGACTTTTTGGAACATTTGTACCTTGAAATGGTTGTGTGCTAGAGCTGTAGAATTGTAAACTATTAGCTCAGAACAGTAACCTTGAAAGGCCATCTGTCCCAAGCCCCTAATTTGCAGTGGAGAAAACTGGGATCTGTGAGGTTAAGTGACTTGTTGTAAGACATATGGCTAATTAATTGGCAGTGGAGCTGTTCTCCTAACTCCTCTTTCCATGTTTTTTACCCCCATTATGCACACTAGTTCATGTTATGTCTGGTTTTCCATGACAGAATTCTAATATGACTTCCTGAAATATTTTGCTGCTTGGAAATGGAAACTTTCTAGCATATCTAGCGTGATGATGTGTCAAGCCAGAAAAGGGTCGGTGTAGGCATGGGAGAGAGATGCTAGAGACACATGGAGAGAAATGCAGTTATAGAGATACAATCATATCTATATTTTTATAGTAATATATTTTATTGTTGCCTCTCTTTCCTACCATAACTGTAAATAGACAATTGGGAATAGAGAGAAAGGCTACAAATGAAACCCTAGTAAGAAAGACTGGTTTATAAGGCCTATGACAGCATGCCACAATGATTTTTCAACCTGCCAAGTAAGTAACCTGGGATGTTTTCTAGTTTCCACTAACGTGTATTCCCCAGTGTACTATCTGCCACTTCCCCACTCACAATGACATAGTGAGAATAAAATGAGATAATGAATGTGAGTGTACCCTTCTGATAGTAATGCAAGGCTCTGGCTGGCAGGCCTGTCTCTGCCCTGGGCCTGACCTGTTCCTGACCTCAGAATGGAGTGCCATCCTGTAGTGTCCATGTTGCTGACTCTGCTTCATTAGCCCAGTGCTTGGGCCAGATTTATGTATTTCCAAACAATCAATGTAGGACTTGGGTAAATATTAAATAAACATTTGTGTTGCTCTGAGTTCTTTCTGTTAATCCTCTTAGAAGACATTCTGTAGCTAGGGATTGCGGTGGGTTTTTTCTCCATTCTTTTTTTTTTTTCTTTTTTCTTTGTTTCACTCAGTGATTTAAAATATAAAACTAAAGCTTTTCAGTACAGTCTGAATCAGCACATATTTACATCACTTGGGTGTAGGCTTTTTATAGACCAGCTAGAAGATTACAATAATTAGCCTATGCATTTCCTCATTAAAAAGTCATTAGTGAAGGCTTTGTTCTTTTAAGATCTTCCAAATAAGGTTTATTGCATTGCATTCTATCGTTAATTGTTTACTAGGAGCCAGATGTCTTGTATAGGTGTGCAGAAGCAAGGCTTGCTTTGGGCTGTCATAGAGAAATCGTTTTGTTGACATTGGGTGGAGTCCTGCTTTATGTGTTGTTAGTGCAAAAGCGAGCCCTTTCTCACACTGCCTGCTGGCAATGCCAGGCTCCTTTAGGCATCGGGCCACCTCCCAAATCTAGACTTATTTGGAAGAATAAGAGTGTGCTCGTCTGCTCTAAGGGGTTTCCCTGAGTATCTTAGTAAGTTTGTGGGTGATTCAAAACCTTAATCAAGAATACAGAGAAAATAACTTGATTTTCTAGTAGAACATATCAGTAGGGATAAGAATATAGGCCTTAGAATCAGACCATCGTGGGTTCAAATCCCATCTTCACCATTTACTTGTTCTGTAACTTCGACCATGATTATAAACCTCAGTTGTCTCAAGTGTAATGTGGAAATAGCAGTGGTACGTACCTTATAGAAATGCTTGAGAATTCAGTTAGATTATGCATATAAAGTATTTATCACAACTGTATGACATATGTGATTTGTTAATATATTATTTTTATAATAAAAAAGTATGTGTGTATTTGTATCTGTGTTCCTGTTTCGTTGTTATCTTTTACCTGATTTAAGACATCTTATCATGAAATTACAAAATAAGTATGTATTTAAGGGGTGATCACTAATAGCATTATGTGGCTTAAGAGAGTTTTATTTAAAAAGCCACTTACATGGTGCATCGGAAGTCAGTTCACTTATTTTAACATGATTTCTACTGTGGACAGTGACCAGCAACTTGAAGGAGCAAATCAGGAAATGCACGTTGATTGCCCTATGAAATCACTAGGTTATTAATTAAATAACTAGAATAAGCGGCGGCACTGCAGTATTCCAAGGGTGGTTCGTGTGTCTGTTTGTTGATTTTTGTGTTTGTTTGTTTTTTGTTTTGTTTTTTTACCATTGCAATATTCCAGGGATTTTTAAAAAGTAATTACATGTCATCCTGTGGTTATGGGAAAACTCAGATTAAGTCAGTCGGATAAAAACTCCTTTTATTACGTGTCTGCTCAGCCAGGCATTGTTCTTTGAGCTGGGGATATAGTGCTGAGCAAGAAGAAAGCCTGTTCTCAGGGAGCTTACATTCCAGGGTAGATGGACATACGCGCGTAAAGAAGTGAATGGCTCATTTGGATGCCTGTCCTGTGGAAAACGGGCTGTGTGCTCACGGGTGTGGGAGCCAGGAGATCGCCGTGCTAGGGCCAGGAGGGAGAGAGTGGGAACCTAAGGCAGGATGAGCAGGGGAATGGTAAGTGGTTGGTTGCATTTAGGCATTATTTTGGATATAGATTTGACAGGACTTAAGGCAGAATGGTTATGGGAGGCAAAGAAAAAGAGGGATCAGGGACGACTGCCAGGATTTTAGCCTGAGCACCTGGGTGACTGATGTCAATTGTAAGTATAGGGAAAGACTGTATGGGGAGGAACTTGTAGGGGCTTTTTGTAAGACAACAGACAACACAAGAAATTAGGGGAAAAGTTTTTTAAAAATAATTCATGGGAACAAAAAATTAAATGAGCACATAGGAATTAAGCTGTGTGTGTTCTGTGACCTCAGGTTCACAGGACTTTGCAGGCGCCTTTACCGAGGCGCACCTGCTTCTGTGCAAGTCTGTGCGCCTGCTGTCCTCTCACCCCTGACGCCCCGCCCCCCACTCTACTTGCAGGCATGCAGCGCGTTTCTCAGTCAAGTTTTAGCAACACCATCTAAAATGAAAGCCTTTCCCCTTCCCAGTGAGCATCTGTTTATAGAATAGTCCTATTTTCGTAATTAAATCCTGCACAGAGATGCAAAGGCTGCTATGTAGAAGGATAATGAATCTTTATTGCACAGTTGAAATCAGATTTGTGCAAAAGGCACTTTGAAAACAGTAATAAGCGGAGACATGTATTAAATCACCCAGATAAGGCACCCTCTTTATATTTTCTATTTATAAATGGAAATTATGGCTACCCAGTGGATTCCATATGACATTTCCTATTACCAGCAAAGGCTTTAGCTTTAACCAGAGAAGTTATCTAAATTCAAAAGCCCCTGTGGATTCATGGCTCTGAAGAATACTTCTGGAAGGGGCCAAGACAGGATGGAGAGGGTCCTTTGTGTTTTTCCTTTGTGTGTGCACTCTGGCAGAGGTCAACGGTAGCGAGTGGTATAAGAAAGAAGCCATTTGAAATAACTGTGATAAGATCTAATCGGGAAACCCAGTGTCCATTTAACATATGCAGTAACATTTGAAGACTCTTCTGGTTGGCCTCCTTGAGAACCAAGTTCATGTCCTTATAAAGTCATCCTTATATTTTCCTATTGTGCACATCATTTCCTGGCAAACATGGGATATACTCCCAAGCTAAAACCTTGAGAGGTTTGTTATCTCTTCACCTCTTTGGCAAGTCCTACAAAGCTGGAGCATTGCTGTATGCAGAGTGAGCGGAGGAGGCACTGGGAGGAGTAAGAAAGAAAAAAAGATTGGGAAGCAGGGAAAGTCAATGTCAGATGAACTCTGCCAAGGATGGAGATTATGGCTGCTGGGGACCTCAGAGAGTATCATGTGTCTTTTGTGTCTATTTTACAGTCAGTGCTCCATGTAAGATGGCAGTCTCGCCTGGACTATGTTTAGCATCGATTTCCTCTCAGGCATGCCAGGCCATTTTAGCATTACTAAAGGGAGAAAATCCTATGTATTTCCCTTTATAAACAGACGTATCAAAAGTGTATCTTTTTAACTCTTTATGTTTTCCTGTCTTCCTTTCCTCCTACGATTCTTTTTCCCCTTCCTGAAACTTTCCCCTGAGGAAAAAAAAAACAAAGAGCCCATTTTGAAAACATTGTAAATAGAACAAATCAAATAGAGTTTTCTGGAGAACAGTCCTGTCAGTAACAACTCAGACCTGTGAGATAAAGGCTTCAAACGTGGCAAATTTCTAGCCTGTCGCTGGAATTGGAAAGACCTTATTTCCCAAGGCTAGCTTTGTGGGGGCAGGGCCTGAGCACTGCTGAGTATTGACAAAAAAGAATGCGTGGATGCTAAATTTGGAGACAAAAATAGTGTCATTTTTCACCTGCTTGAACTCGCCCGTTTTCCCTGGGTGCTGCCTTGCACTTTCAAGTGTGGGGAGAGAAAGGTTGTCTGGCTGGCTGTGTGAGCTGGCATGTGCTTCGTTCGCAGTGTCAGCAGTTCAGAGCTGGGGCGCTCCCTCCTCCGAGCTCCTTGCCTTTTACCTGCTCTGTCAGTGGGGAGACTGGGACCGGCCTCCTGAATCGGTTTGCGTCCTCCCGTGCTACCGCGCTCGGACAACAAATGGCAGTGTGGAGCACTTGCATTTATTTCTCTTCACTCAAGTTCCTAATAAATTTGAAAACGCCAGTTTGTTTTGTGTTACAAGAAATCTTAGTTCCTTTTTGGGTAGGCAAAATCAACTCAATTTCAGCACAAAAATCTCTGGATCAGTTACTCTAAAAAAGGAACGTTGGTTTGCTTCTGGTTTTCTCTTCTAGCCCCTCTCAGAAGAAATGGATGTGGGATCTTGCAACACTGCATCATGCAAAATATCCATTTATGCACACTGAATAGAAAGGGTCTTAACTCATTTTTATCTTGTAACTCAGTGATTTTATTTCTATTTCCTTTCCATTTTTCTTTTTCTTAATTTCAACTGTGTAACTAAATGACTCAGACTTGGGACTTTTCATAGGATCATCCATGTATAAAAATAAGTAGATATAATCATACAGAGAATAACCGGATTAATGTGAAATTGATACAAAAAGTTGACCATTTTAAATGCACTTCAATTTTGAACAATACTAATGTATTAAAATCATGCTTTCTTCTTTAAGAAAAGACTTTGCTGCCTTAATTAGGGACAGATGTCATACACTGTGGAGTAAGTGAGTTCTTTTAAGAGATGTCTCTTAAAATGGGAGCCAGTTTTCTTTGTGTCCTCAGAATTTCTTTTCTAAAGATTACTGGGAAGAGGCAGTGTGGTAAAGGGGAAGTCACGTGGGCACCACAGTCAACAGGTCTGAGTTTGAATTCTGCTCTCTGATTGGTCCTTCTGAGATGATGGCTTTAGCAAATAACGTAACTTCCTCAGTTAAAGACTCATCATTATAGTAATACATACTCACACTGTTATCCAAGGTAAGGTGAGCCGGTGGATGCAGGGTACCCAGTGCAGTATTTGGCACTTGGTGGTGAGTAAGTATTTATATCATTTCATCCAGAGGGTAACTATTGTACTTCTGGAAAGGTGTGTGATGCCCACAGAGGAGGATTGGACCTAATTACACGTAGGGTTTTGGAAATGGTGAGCTAGATTTTTCAGCTCCTTAGGGTATGTTGTTGCTTCTCCCCTTTATCTTTAAAACCAAAAGCAATTTATTTCGAACTCTGTGCTCCAACCTGGTGACTTAATTAAGCAAGTTCATTGACTGTCGCAGAGGCTGTGGCTAGAAACTGGCAAACATCCTGTGTCTGTATGATCATCTCCAAGGAAATAAAAGGAAAAGACAGGTTCCCACCCTTCCACATTTTTTCCTTTTCTTTTTTTCCCAGGCTCATTCTTGCACTGCAACATTTCACTTATAATCTGTTAATTAAATCATTTCACTCCATTTTATATAATTTTTAATTTAGCATTCATTTTCAACTTAGCTTTTGGCTCCATTTACTGATAATAAACAGTGTTGCATACAACACATGTTCCACAAAGCACTCAGTCATACACATGCAGATGCCAATAATTTTTCCAGGATGTGGGGCACATTGAAATTAAAGGCAGCATCTCCCCTCACTCACCCTTTCCATTACTGGATGTGCACCCTGTTTGAATAATATATACTTCCTGACAGCTAGAAGCAGGCTAATGTGTAAAAATTATGTGTAGCATGTCACTAGTACCTTTTTGAAAATTCATGGTTTTCCCAGACACAGTTCTGTAGAACGTTTCTGGAATGGTCTCTCCGACACCTTGGGTCTGTACCTTTGGCTTCATATATACAAGCAAAGTGTCTTTCTAGAATAATTGCATACTGTGTTTATGGCCAGGTGATAGTTTTTGAGATACAAAGCTCTAGTGTGGTATTCAGATTACTTCCTTCTAGATTATCTTTTGAATCATAGTCTGAATTCTAACGATACAGACTTCTTTAGCTTTAGGTGACATCCAAAAGTTTCCACGGCTATGAACTCCCAAGTTGATGGATGACTTCTAAATGTCAGACACCTGTGCTGCTGGTGTAGCTGCCCAAGCCCTTAGAATCCGTTTACTTGCAGTTTGCTCCTGCATAGCATCTGAACACTCCTGGTTAGAAAAGTGTCCGCTGTTACAGTTAACGTAACCTTTTCATGTGGTAACTTCAGTTCTTTGCCTACCATCTGTCCTTAGCTACAGGAGGTCCTCTTGGTCAGATTCTTCTAAATACTGGCCAATGAGTCAGCAGAATTTATTGTGCATGTGGGATATGTGGGAGGTGCTGGGATGAGATGTCAATCAAAAGCAACGTGGCCTCTTCCCTCTGGAGATGACATCCTAGCGTGGAAGACAGTATTTTTATGATACAAATCTTAGCCACACGAGAGCAGAGTTCTGTGAGAGGTTCCGGGTGTCTGAAAGAGCATAACTGGGAGATCTCGCCTTGTCTGGGAGTTTGGAAAGCTCCTCTCTAAGCAGTATTACTGAAACTGGTTGGGATTCAGCTCGGTGAACAGAGGGGCGTGGAGCACAGCATATACAAAGTCCCTGTGCAGAAGATGACTTGTTTGAGCCCCAGAGAAGACAAGGGGCAGAGCAACTTGTGGTTAGCAGGACTCTGATTCCAAAGGGTCATATAACACTGAAGGTGAATGCCAGATTTTATTCTAAGGGCAGTGAGCAGTGAGGGATTTTAGGCAGGGACTGACTCAAACACATTTGTTTGTATTTGGAAAAACATCACTGTGTTTTGGAAAATGGTTGGCAGAGTGGTTGGAGAGAAGTTTGGAGGCTTTGCAGTGGTCCAGGTGAGAGATGAGTGATGGGTAACGCCTGGTGAACAGCGGTGGTGGCAGTGGGGACAGTGAGAAGTGGATTCACTTCCGAGTTCTTTGAGCGCGACATGGTTAGACTGCTGATTAGTTGAACATGAGAAAAGGGGAAGCATCAAGGATGATACCTGGGTTTCTGGCTTGAACAGTTACACAGCTGGTAGTGAGTTTTCATGTTGAAGGTGATGAAGTACTTTCTGTACTTATCTCATTATTGCTATCTGAGCATCAAGGTCAGAGGTCAGAAGCTCATAAGATGTGATGGTGGCATTATGGTAGCTTCTCTAACCCTTGAACAATAAAATTTGGCTTAAATTATAGACTTTCTGTTTCTCTTTTTTGATTGTCATCTGCTGAGAGCTAAACATAGCAACTCCTGAGGTGGCTGTAGAGAATCTGACAGATTTTAGAAAGCCTCTATCCTAGCCCAGTTATCTTTAGCACTCCCGTCCTTGGATGTTAGAGCTATGTTGTATCCTGGGAAGACCTTTGTGGATTGTTCTACTCTGTAACATGCTAACTGTTCTGTTCCTAGTTTATTGCAACTGTTCAGTCTTCCCCATACCTCCAACTGTGGATATTCTCTTTCCAGTCCCAAATTTCCAGCATACACAAATTTCATCTTATGTTTAAGATGGACAGAGTGTTGTTGGAAAAAAATGGACACTGAAGAGTGTAAGACTGGCTTGAAGTTTCAGCCCTACTACTTGGTCAGTGCTTGCTTTGTTTAATTTTAAATAACTCAACCCCAGCTAATGTTTCGGGTGCCCCACCCACACCTCCTGCCCTTCCCCTTTAGTCCCACTGGCCCTGTTTCTACCTGCCAGCCACTGCATTCACACATGTGTGGGGTTTTCTCTGCTCACTGAATTCTGCTTTGCCCACAGGACAGGCAACAACTAGGAGGGAATTAACTCCGACCTGAGCAGCGCTCATCGATGACTGAGAGCTGGTGTGTAACTGCCGTAGCTCCCGGCCCTCTCAGTGGGGTGATGCTGAGCTGTGCATCCCACGTGGGCTTACCATCTCCCCAGGGGTGTTCCCTTCTGGTTGCCACAGTGGTCGTTGACTTCATTTCCTACCTGTGGTGCTTGGCTCACTCCCCACCCCTCTGCTGTTCACTTTAACTCCCAGATGAACTTCTTGCCTTTGTCTCACAGGGTCTGCTTTGGGAACCCACACGGAGACGACTGTGAACTTTGGTTTCCTCATTTTCAGAGGGACCGTGTGTGACCAGTTGGTCACTAGTGGGGTCCCATCTGCTTTTCTTCCTGGTTGTGTATCACTTGCTACTTGCACCTGTCTGTTCACATACGTTCTTGTTCTTGTGTTCAGATTAGTCTGTTGGTCTGAGCCTCTGAACTGTCAGAGCCCTGGGTTGTGGGGGTAAAGCTCGGAAGGACAGAGCTAAGTGTGGAGCAAATACACCCAAGACCTACACTTCCCAAACAGGCCTGTGGCACAAAGTGTGTATCTCTGAGGCAGAATACTTCTGCTTCCCAAAGAAGGGAGCCTCGCTGCCATTTTTTTCCTAAGTTTAAAAATTTCCTCTGTGTTCTTTATGGTACACCCTACCATCTACTGTATTAGCCTAGATACTCTCATTGCTTCCTTTCTCATCCTCTTTGCTCTTAAGACACACTTTATTGTAACAAAAAACACTGTTTTCCTGTTGATAGTAGTTTTTAGCCATATATCTTCAATTATGCTTTTGTGAAAATCTTTGATACTTGATAGGTTTTAATTTATTTTTTTGCTTGTTTCTTTTTCTGGCCACCACCACTATTTGGACTAATTACTTTGAAGTTTTACTTGTCATGCTTCAAATGTTTGTTAGCTAGGAAAAATGTTATCTTCACATAATAGAATCCCACAGAGAAAACAAATTGGTCTAGGATTTGCTGTCTTCTATCTGTTGAGTTGTCGTCTTCTGTTTCTGTCTTTAGAATTCTCAGATATTCCCATCATTCCTTTCAGTGGTCTTCACAGAACATAGGATCTTCCATTCTCTGCGTCACTCTCAAGTTGGGTGCTAGCAGATAAAGAATGTGGTTGAGACCTACTGGTTAGAAGAAATTTCAGAGTCGCATGTAGAGCCTAGTTAGACAGAAGCTGCTGAAGAGAGGAGAACAATTAATGGAGGAGTTTGATAGGCCGCCACAGTGTGGTAGATATGGCTGAATGACACCCACTGTTCATTCCTATGTTGTTCTAGTTATCCATCCTTAACAAAGACTAGGAAACTGAAAACTTTGTTTCCTCAATTCCCTTGCAGCTAGGATTCTGAGTGTCAACTAGCTATACAGTTGACCCTTGAATAATGCAGGAGTTAGGGACACAAACCCACCTGACATTCAGAAATCCACTTATAACTTTTGACTCTCCGAAAACTTAACTACTAATAGCCTACTGTTAACTAGAAGCCTTACCAATAACAGTCTATTAACACTTATTTTATGTTATATGTTGTATACATTATATACTGTAATCTTACATTAAAGTGAGCTACAGAAAATAAAGTGTTATTAAGAAAATCATAAGGAAGAGAAAATACATTAACTGTATTTATTTTAAAAAATCAGTGTATGAGTGATTGTCAAAACAATCACTTTCAAACCCTTGTTGTTCAAGAGTCAAGTGTACTTGTTCGCTTGGAAGGTAGAGTGGAGTAGAGGCCACTCAGCTTTGGCTTTAGGTGCTCTTGCCTGATAAACCAGGTTATGGAGAAGTAAGGTTTTTCTGCAGTGGTAGTCCAGTGTCCAGTTACCAGCTTCCCGGTAACTGGATGTTAAAAGGCTATTGTGGTGTGACTTTTTGATCCTATATTGCAGCTTTGTCAGTGTATTTCTAAACTCAGCTGTTCCCATGATGGCTTCCTGTTTGTGGCAGAAGAAAGACCATCCTTCAGCCCTGTCCACTGATTTTTATAAGTAGCTGCTTTTCTGTATTAACCATTTCCTGTCTAAAATTGTGCTCAAGTGGTGTCTGTTTTCTGACCTGAACTCTGATAGATATAAATGGATTGAAGCAGACTGTGCTTTAAAGGTCTAGACCAGGAGTGTCCAAACTTTTTCAATGGTTTTCACCAAGGGCCATATGCGGTAAAATACACAAACAGCCGGGCCACTCACTCGAGGTGAAGTACGTATTGCCTCACCTGGTTTATTTAAGTAAGCTAAATATATTTTTGGAATTTGCTGCAGGCCAATTAACAATGGATCGCGGGCTGCAGTTGGCCCACGGGCCGCACTTTGGACACCCCTGGGCTACACCCAGAGGAAAACAGAAGAGACTAGAAAGCAGCAGCAGGATGGTGAGCAGGTGCACACACAACTCCGTGATCCGGTATCTACAAGGACACAAGGCACCTGTAGCTAAGTTACACAGCCGCCACTGCTTTAGCTCTCGAGGTCCTGTTTCACAGACCTCCTCCCCGCTTGTCTGCATGCCCAGCCACTGAGGGTGGCAGTGAGGCCCTTCTCTGGTGCGTCCCACACCATTCCTCACTTCGTGCTTTGGAGCAGGTATCACCTTACTTTGTTTCCCACCCGAGGAATAAGGTGAACCATGGAAAAGTAGAATAATTTGCCTAACCTTTAGCTAGAGGAGAGAGGAAAGATTTAGAGCCCAGTGCTCTGACTTCCCTGTAATGCCATAAAAAGAAAAAAATTGAGTGCTAATGCGTGGGGGTACAGTGAGCCGGCTAAACGTGTGCAAACCAGAGCAAGGCAGAGCCTGCTCCCAGGGCCTGTCATTGGCCACTGAGGCACATTCCCACTTCCCATGTTTCATTCATTATGCTCATTTTCCACCACGCTCCAGCCCCACCTCCATCAATTATTTTTGTCTCACCCTTCTAATTACAACATTATATGACCATTCAGACTGGTACTAATTAAATCATTACTTAATTCACCAAGTGTGTGATAATGCTAATGCTTCTTGTCAGCTAGAATTGCAACATCGCACCTAGTTTCTTCCTTCTCCACACATGGGGGGGGTTGTTTGTTTCTCTACCAAACAACTTTGCTCACCCTTGCTAGTGAGCTGACCATCTTGACCCTCTTCTTTGCCGAAAATAGGAAAACAATGTGGTAGACCTAGCGATGTGACCTGCAAATCGTGATCTTGACATTTTTGTGGGAAAAATCCTGATTGTAAGGAAAAACATTAGTGTTAAAATTTAGAGCACTATTTGCTGCCATATTTTCTTGCCATTATGTTTTTCATATTATATTATTTTGAACAGAGTAAAACAGTAGTTGATCTCCTTTTCTCATATTTAAAACAGATTTGTTTTTCGCTCAATTGGACTTGCGATCATGAAAACACAAAGTAGTATTTTTCTCCTTCTGGAGAGAGACGTACTGTAAGACAGGCAAATTGTCAGGAATAATTATACCAAATGATGGAATAAAATCCAATGGAAAACATCTCTCTCCTTGCCAGTGATACATTTTTATTTAAGACACAGTGAGCATCCAACCCATTTATGACAAGGTGAAATTGACAAGGGACCCTTTGCCATGGTTTTATTTTTAATTGCTAGTAAACTAATTAGCCAGAACAACACGTTGTATAATCCACAAAATTGTTGCTAATGCATTCTCAAGTAAAATGGAGATATATGATGTGGATAAGTTCTCCTGTAAGAAATAGCCAAATGAAAAATTGTTTCAGAAATCTCACCATATAGACATCACATAGTAAAAGTCTTCTTCCCAGTCATGGAATAGCATTTGTGTGTAGAGTTTGTTTGGGGATGTGAATAGGAATTAAGAACAAGTGAGAAATTTTTTTTTCTTTTTTAAGACTAAATTTTGTATCAAAATAGCAACCACTTTCTTAAATATAATTAAGTAGCACATAGTTGAGTCATTTCTAAGACTGAGAGTCAATAGCTATTTCTCTAGTGCAAGGGTTGGCAAATGTTTTCTGTGAAGGGACAGTTAGTAAATATTTTTGACTGTGTGGCCGTACAGTCTTTGTCACAACTACTCAAATCTGATGTTGTAGTGTGACAGCAGCTGTAGATAATACATGAAGAAGAGTGAGAGTGTGCCAATGAAACTTTATTATGGACGCAAAAATTTGAATTTGAAATAATTTTCATTTGTTACAAAACATCATTCTCTTGGATTTTATCTCAACCACTTAGTTCATGGGTTGTACAAAGACAGTCAGTGGCTTGGGTTTGGCCCCCGGGCTGCAGTTTCCAGCCCGGCGGCAGAGTCACGAGCTACTTCGTTAGCATCTGCTGTGTGCCTGGCAGAGTGCTCAGCACTAAGGGATCGTCAGAGAGAAAGTTTCTGCCCTGAAGAAGCTTACAGTTGAGCTGGAAAAAGGACGTGCCGACAAGACTGAGAGACACAATATCAGATGTTACATGGTAAAGGTCCCTCCGTGACAGAAGACACCAGTGCTTTACAAGTTTGGAAGAGGGATATCCTTTCTGCTGCAGGTGACATGCTGCTAAGACCTGACCTGTTGGGTAAGGATGCCTGGGAATGGTGATTTCAGCGAGACACCGAAGGATAAGGCTGTGGACCTTTGGAGAGATACCAAGGGCAGGATGCCTTCTTCTGGGGGAGTGGGTTTGGCTGGGGATGGTGAAAGTATCAACCATACATTAGTTGTTTTTATCATTTTCTGTTGTCCATTTCCTTATTTTATATCATTATGACAATTTCAAACGTACAGAAAAGTTTTAAATAAATTTACAGTTAATACCAAACACCACCTAGAATTTACCATTACCATTTTGCTACACTTGTTTTATCACCTATCTATCCTCTATCTATGCATTTTATTTTTGGTTTATTCCAAAGTAAATTTCAGACATCAGGATACTTTCTCAGAAATACTTAAGCATGAATATCATTAAGTAGAATTTAATAATGGTTTAGTTTTTTTGTGTAAAGTTTACATATAATGAAGTGTACCAACATTAAATGTACATTCTCTGAGATTTAACAAGATTTATCCCTATGTAACCTAAATGCCTGTCAAGATATATAATGTCATCACCCCAAAAATTCCCCCTTCAGTCAGTCCTCTCCCCCATCCTACCCCTAGAGGAGCAACTCTTCTGATTTTTTTCTGTTTTAGATGATTTTTGCCTATTCTAGAATTTCATATCAATAGAATCGTACAGAACCTATCATTTGGTTTTGGCCTTTTGTCATCACATATTTTTCCCACTTGGTTGTAGTATTCTTGGAAGCTGAAGGATCTACCGTGTTTCCCTGAAAATAAGACCTAGCCGGACCATCATCTCTAATGCGCCTTTTGGAGCAAAAATTAATATAAGACCCGGTATTATATTATTATTATATTATTTATATTATATTATATTATATTATATTATACCCAGTCTTATATTAAAATAAGACCAGGTCTTATATTAGTTTTTGCTCCAAAAGACGCATTAGAGCCGATAGTCTGGCTATGTCTGATTTTCGGGGAAATACGGTAAATGCAGTTAGTTCCCCAACAAGAAAGTATACTCTTGAGTGCAAGCTGTCTAATGTCCCATTAACGGAAACAATTTTGTTCAGTTTAGTTATTGTAAGATTAAATGACCTGCGGATTAAATTTTTCGTATTAACATTTCTTAAATGTTTGTTATGTCCAGCCTTTCACATATGCTATGTAGTTAGTCTTTGTGATGGCTATTACCCTATTTTGTGGAAGAGGAAACTGAGGCAGGGAATTGAAGTAGCTATTTCTTACCTCTTTCTCTCGCCACTTTAAATGTCACTTTTGGGGACTGGAGGGTAGCGGAGGTAGGAATGGGTGTTTAAGAAGTGAATGAGCATGGAGCTGCATCGGAGCAGTTTTTCTGATCTAGAAATGGGTAGAATGTGGACGTGGAGATGGTCAGTAGGAGCATGCAAAATGTATTTGCTGTAAAGAAGGGAAGAGAACTAGAGAACTTAGGGCTGCATTTTAACATTTATGGTTAAAATGTGGATTCTTTTTTCCTGTAACATATAGCACAGAATGTTAGGGTTTCAGACTGAAGGATGCTTGTCTTCTTTAGTATGAGGCTTTAACTGGTAGAGTTATATTTGCTTAAGGACCTCAAGATACTTTATGACCATCAAATCATTAGGCCACTTAATTCTACTGCAATGTTGGGAAATTGCTGCATGGATTTTGCAATTTAAGATTCCACTTTTAAAAGCCCCCAGAAGTTTGGAGGAAGCCAAGTACAGTATGCATCGAGAGATCTGGCTTTACTGGTCAGGGCAGGAACGTTCCCACTGATTTGTTTTCAACCAGCTTATAAAGTATTTGAGTGGTCTTTGCTGTGCTTTATGGTAATATTTCTTTGCCTGGAAATTTGTCTTAGTGTTTTTCACGGTTAATATAGCATCCTTTTAAAATATTGGTCTCCATGTGCATTTGTGACACGTGTGGAAAAAATTAGGCAACATGTAATGTCATTTGA
Organism: Rhinolophus sinicus; assembly: GCF_057876585.1. NCBI lineage: Eukaryota > Metazoa > Chordata > Mammalia > Chiroptera > Rhinolophidae > Rhinolophus > Rhinolophus sinicus. Next base: position 96,730,647 of record NC_142503.1, read on the forward strand.
GAAGCAGTTTACATTCCTTGTGCTTTTATACAGGTTTGGTCATCACAAACCTGTATAAAAAGTCTATGCTTCTTCTCATTAGTTTTAAGAAGCTTATTTAAGAACTTAAATTTCTGCTTATAAATAGCTTCTATATTAAGTCTTGACTGTAAGAGAGAATTCCCCCTCCTTTAAAAATACGTTTTACCTAGCAATTAATAAAATACCAGAGCTACTGGTATTGCGTCAAATCAGTGTTTCCTTTGGGTTTAGTATGTCCAGATGCAAAAGAAAGAAAATTACTTAATTTTTTTAACATCTTAGTCTATCTCTCTGCCTCCTTTTCCTCAAACCAGTTTTTAAAAAATCAATTCGGGAAATCTCCTCTAAACTACTAGACTAGCATAATTTTAGAGCTGTACATTTCCTGAAAAGGTTACCTAGAAATGTCCTGCCCAGTGCCTGAATCTTTTCTCTGGCATTCTAGATAGGTGGCTGGTCATCCAGCCTGAAGGACCACTGAATCCAGCCCATGTCCCAGGAGCTTTCACATGTAAAAGCTCATCATTCATTTTGGGGCTTTAGATGTTGAAGACCCGTGAAATTCTTGGAGGCAGCTGCCAGTTGAGATGTTGGTCCTTTAACATTTGTAGAAAGGTTAAGATGCAGTTGCTAGTTTACTAATTAGCAATGTTTTTTTTCTAGAAAAACACAAAACAGCAAAGCATCAGAAACATTGATTATCATACAGGGTATTAATTTAAGGAAGATGATGATACTTGAAAAATTAGTTTGATAGAACATGATTACATTATAAACTTTTTCAGCTCCTTTTCTCAAGTTAACTCCAACAGAAAATGGCGGTATTCGTGTAATTTTTTTTCTCAATTTGGCTCAAGACTTGAACAGCTCCCAGTGGTAGATTTTCTAGTTGTATTGCATGATTAAAGTGTCCATCAGAACCGTATAGTTGGTAAACAGTATTAAAAATCCATCTCCAGCTTCTGTAAACTGTACAGAGAGTTGTGACTACCAGAAGAAATAGAAATATTTTAATTAACTCAAGTAGGACTAATCAGACCAAAGCAGCCAGTTTATTGAATTGAACATGTAAATGTCTATTCATCCATGACATAGCTCAACATGAATGTCATCTCTTAAAAGCTACTCTGTTCCTTGTGTGAGTATAAGCTATTGTTCAACGCAGAACTGAATTACTTAGAAGCTTCCCCACCCCTTTAAAAAAATTACATGTCATAGATTATTTTCTTAACATTCTTTTTTTCTGCATTCAGTTAACTTCAGACAACCCAAATTCTTTTGTGAAGGGATGAGAGCAGACTTGGCTAATTTGGTTCAGTCACCCTGCTGTCACTCTTTCTTTCAAAGGAATTTTACGTTTTTCATTTCTTTATAGTAAGGCTTAGTAAGTGCTTACTAGGTACTGGGTACTTTTAAAGCATGTTTTATGCATTATATCATTTAGGTCTTGCAACAATATCATTGCTTTCTTCCATCATACAGATGAAGATATGAAGGCAAAATGTTGTACAGTGTTATAAGTGGTAGAACTAGGACATGAACAGAAATCTCAGAATATTCATTGTGTTGAAATGAATTTAAATTGTGCCAAAGATGACTAAACATTAGACACCAGGAAGACATTCCTAAAATGAATAGATGCTTAAAGGAGTCTCTTAACTGAGTACAGCTAAAAGGGGTTGGGATAATGGTGGTTTCCTGGGATTTTTATCACCATTAAGCCACCTGAAAACAGTCTTCACGAAAATCTCCTGTTTACGTGAATTAGTTGTATTCTTACCTTGAGACATGAAGTTAAACTAGATGGCTGCCCAAAGACTCCTTTAATACATT